>NC_083104.1:14356912-14671764 GCF_949774975.1 Lagenorhynchus albirostris | reverse complement strand
GGTTCTACAAGACTCCATCTCGTATTTGGATACCAGTAAAACCTCTAATTTTATTCTTTCAACATTTTTTATCACTAACATTATGAAAATAGAATAGAAACTACTTTAGTCTCCTATTGTTGCTATTCAAATTAGCACAACTTAGTGGTTGAAAACAATATAAATTTGTTTTCATACACTTCTAGAGGTCAAAAGTCAGAAATGAGTTTCACTGGCTGGAAAACAAGATATGGGTAAGGACTGTGTTCCTTTTGGAAACTCTAGAAGAGCATTTGTTTCCGTGCATTTTCTGTCCTTTAGAGAGCCTTCTCTCCTTAGCTTGTGGCCCCTGCCTCTATCTTCAATGCCAGCCTCATGGTATCCTCAAGTCTTCCTCTGACTCTGACTTCCTCTTCTATCTTCACATATCCTCTGACTCTGGCTCTCTTGCCTCCTTTTTTCCTTCATCAGCATCCTTGTAATTACATTGAACCCACCCGGAGAATCCAGGATTATTTATCCACGTCAAGATCCTTAACATAATCACATGTGCAACAAGTAACATATCCACAGGTTTTGGGGATTAGAATCTGGACATGTTTGGGAGGCCCTTATTCTGCCTATGACAGTTACAAAATACTGAGCACTCATGTCCCAAGCCCAGCGTTAATATTCTACATACTTATCTCAATTATTACAACACATCAAGGAGTATGTTATTTTAATTCCTAGATACAAGAAAACAGATGCTTAAAAAGGTTCTGCTGTGGCATCTTTTGGACTGGCATACTATGAACATGGACTTTCTGAATCTCTGGATCCCATGGACATTGTACTAGTTTGCAATCTTCATCTCTAACCATCTAAATAGTCTCTCTCCCTCCAGACTCTCAAATCTTCAGTCCAGACCTCAAACTGGCTTGAGATTTTTATCCCTAAAATGGAATCGTACTCTCTTCTAATTCCAAAATTTCACTGTCTCCTCTATTCCAGAGAACAAAGAGTAGAGAAAGGTGTACAAGATCTTTCACAGTCTGTCCCCAAATTTCTTTTCATCCCATTCCTCATCTAGCCCTCGCAGCACCAGACTTACTGATCTTCTAAAGTTTAACATTCACTTATCTAATTTCACGCATTCTCCCAGTTTGTAGTGGTCCCACCGTGCCTATAAACAGACAAATATCTTTGCTACTGATCTATAAATTTCCCCTTTACTATATTTGCATTTTACTGGGTGATTCTATAACTTTGGACCATTGTGAAATATTATTGGAAATAGCTAGAAAAGAATTTCAGAGTGAAATAAAGTTGGGTATGAATCCCAGCCCAGCCATGAACTGTGTGGTAAGTCTAATTACTTAATAACTCAACCCATTTTCTCAACTGAAAAACAGAGATGACTGTACTTTCCTCTAGAGTTTGCTCTGAGAACTAAAGGATATAATATATACCAAGGTGACCCAGAGGCAGCCATATAGTGAGAGCTTAATGTGTAGTAGCATATATTATTATATTTCTTCTTTAGAGGTGATTTCACTTTCTTTGCATTTCTTAAAGTAGGAAAGCCCATCTACTTTCTACTTTCTTTCTTTTCATAAATTTGTTGCAGAAATTTTCTTCAAGGGTGATGGAAGGACAGGCAAAGCAAAGATGAGAAATGGCTTTAATGAAACATTGAAGATAGCTCTGATTCTAAGTGCTATCCCTGGATCTAACTTTGATTTTCCATGTCCTTGAGATGACACCAACATTACCTCTGAATAGTGGTGACAGCAAAAAATTCTGCATCCATCACACGTTCATACTGTCACTGTCTAGATTTTCCATTTGATATTTGATCATCCATTGTAAATTCTGAGAAAGCAGAGCTCACATTTACCAAAATCTCTGCCTATTCTGATTGGGTACGCTAAATAGAAGACAGAGCCTTTTTTTTTTTTGAAACATGATGAATTAGTTAATCACTCAAGAAAACAGTGCCTGCCATGAGCCATGCACAGGGTTAGGTGCCTAATGGAGATTAAAACAGGAACAATACCTGCCTTCGGGCTATTGCTATTTTAGTGGGGAGGCAACTTAAAACAAGAAAAAAATGAAATGAAATAATCAAAAATTATGAAAACTAATATGAAGAAAATAAGAGGCTGAGATATACATAAGGAGCACCTATATGGGGAAGGCTATATATTTTGATATGACATAAAAGATAAAAAGGAGCTAGTGGACAAAGAGACCTCCAAACAGAAGGAACAGCATATGCAAAGCTTCTGAAGTCTTTGTTATTATTGTTGCTGGTGATGTTGATAGCCTTACAGGTTTTTTTAAAGTAAATATCAGTGGTTTAACATTAAGTATTGTAGCTTACTAAAAATTATATCTTTCCAAAAGAAAACTGAGGAGCACTGCAAGTACAAGTATATTGTGGTCCACACAGACTTCGCTTAAATGGAATTTAGATTTACAACCAAAGGGAGAAAAATATTTACATCAACTACAAGAGGAAAAAACAGTGCTTATGTAGACAGAAGTATTCAGAGCCAGTAACAGAAAGTGTTTGCAAATTTTGGTTCAATTTGGCCCCTGATGTCGACTGACTAGCACTCTGTACTGGATTTTTCTTGCTGTAAATAATGCAATCAATCCATATTTAGACATAAAGGAAGCATTAAGCTTTTATTTCATCTTGCACTTATGTTCTTTCTCTCTTTCCCAAATGTCAACCCCATGCTGTTACTTAGAAGTGTAACATAAGAAGTTGTTTTTGAATTGAATTCACAGTGTGAACTACAGTGGAATATAAATGCCATCTACAGAAAAACTGATCACAGGGAAGCCATTAGAGCTGCAGAGGGCTAGTTTAATGTTGCTCTCTCATTTGATTAATAGAAAATTATTTAGTCTTTGGAAATTGCCTGCAAAATTCTTTCAGAAAAGTGCTTGTTTGTTGAGTAGGTACTTGGTACTTGTACCAAGTAGGTACAAACATCCATGGCATGTTGTTTTACATTACCCACATGACAGTGTTTTGTTTTTCCTAGGTAATACAAATTTCAATTTCATCATAGATATTTGCAATCCAGTTTAAGCAAATACATCAAATTCATGAAACCAGGGCTGTTAAAGGTGTTCATAATAAGATGATGGCCTTTTGAAGCACATTTTAGAAACTTAAAAAAAAAATACTGGACACAAGGCATTGGCATTGGAGTCACACTCATGGACAAAAATAAGAAAAGCTATAGACTATGAGAACTTCCCAGATAATTAGCTGAGACTTCACCACTTTATCTGCCTTTCAAAAAGCACATAAAGAACCCAAGTAAGAGCAAAATTATTAAGGGAAAATCTTGAGTATACCCTAATTATATTTAAGAAGTGAATCTTTTGCAAACTCCAGAATTCTGTTATTAGTAGCAAACTGCATTGAACACAACGGAAAAACTGATTATGTCATAATGCCACAGTGAAGAACTGCTACTCCCACGAAGAGAATTAACAGTTACTGAGCTATTTAGTTTGCACCACTAACCAAGATAGGAATATTTCCTATTTTATTTCATGGAAGCTAAAACTCTTATAACTAAAATATTTTAGTCTCATTCCAAAGATTGGAAAACCAGGCCTCTTGGAAGAGACTGAATACAGATTCAGGTCTCTCTGACTTCAAAGCCCAACACCTCCCAGATAGCATGAGAGGTAAAGCATTCCAAATAATCCACACAATTGGCCATTCATACCGTGAGTTCATTCTTGACAGAATGTTTCTCATTTTATGTCCATGGAAAGACTTACTTCTGTTTTGGTAGATGCGGAAATAAATGCAAATGTTCCAGTATCAGAGACACAATCACTACCATATAGTTAGTAAAAGTCAGTTCTTCTCTCTCTCAGTCTGGCACTTCATCAATGGATTCATAGTGTTAAAAGTAGTACTTTTTATCTAAACATGCAAACAAACAGAAAGGGCACAGCAATAGATGAAACCTTCAGAATTCATCACTGCCAGTGACATCAAAGGACTGAATTTATATTTTTGCTGTATTGATTGTATGATGTTGTTAATGTTAGCACTTTGTTTTAAAGAACAAAGTAAAAGAAATGAGTCACAGGAGTATATTAGATATTAAAACTGGTATCTTGTGAGAATTTTTATATTATCTCTTTTATAGCTGAGAAAAAGATTAGAAAAGGCACTTTGGGATAAGCTGAGGGAAAACAGTTACAAAACTATAATCATTGCCATCAGTCCTTCAGAAATAAACGTACTGACAATCGTTCACTGAGTTCTTACCAAGCGCAAAACTCTCAGTCTTTTTATTATGATTGGGTTTACATTGCCAAGAAATGTACTAGGACATGGTTGATCCAATTGGCATGTTCGTCTTATAAATTCACGTGGATTGTTATAGGTTTGGCCATGTCAATTGGCCTTGATTATAGGACAGCATAATGAATGGACTGGCCACACTGTGTCACCAGTGGGTCTTCCCACAGCCCAGTACATAATTAATATGACCCAAGAAAATCACACAGGACCCCAAGTAGTTTTTCTTTAGTCATCTATTACACAGTCATTTATTCAACATATATGAAATATATGCCTCCTCCTACATGCCAAGCACCATGCTAGATGATGGAATACAGAGTTGAACAAGGCATATGTCCTCAGTAAATTTAAATAAACACAGAGCATGAAGAGCTATAATTCAATGTGATAAGTTCATAATAAAATATGAACTGAGTCCCATGAGAGCATGGGGAAACATTTATCTCTCCACTACATCCCAAATGAGGTGTAAGTGACTGGGTGAATGATATCCCAGGGGATTGGAGAAGGCAAGTAGATGTATCATAATGCAATGTTGGACACCCTGTGATTCTTCCAGTAGCACATAAGACATTAAATAGCAATTGAGTCAAAACTCCAAAAGAAATCATTTCTATTTCCATCAGTGTTATAATGAGTTAAATATTATGCTCATTCAACCTCACAAATTCAAATAAGATGCCAAAAACATCTTGCTGGGTAGTTTTATCTTTGCCTCTGCTATCCAGCTGAATTATTTTTAATGTCTCCAGTTTCTTAAATCTCAAAAATAATCATGTGGACTCAAATCTTTGAGAAGCAGTATGCTATCATGGAGAAAAACTAGATTAAAAATCAAGAGACCAGGATTCTGACTGGGATCAGCCACTCATTAGCTGCATGCTTTTAAAGACGTAGATTTCCAACCTGGACTCTAGTTTGCTGGCATGTAAAATTTTTCAGTTGGACAAGATCCATTCATTTAGAAGGCTGATTCTAAATATGTCTTCCCTTACTTCCCACTACGTTTCTCCCAGAAAACATTAATTTCAGGGAACTAAAAGCACAGTTTGGATTTAGAGTAGACACCTTTTGGGATGATCATCCAGTTTGTAATTTTTCCTCTTCAGGGTTCCTACCAGCTCTATCTATATTAAGTGCCATGTATCTTTCTCACTGTCTAGCCACAATTGATTGGGCTAAGATAGAATATGGCCAAATTAAGCCAATCATCAGCTTTTACTTGGAAATTCTAGCTTGGACTATCTCTGAACAGAGGAAATTTCAAACCTCAGGTGTAGGTGAGCAGTCATGATTTCTGCCACACTCACTGAGAAGAACAAAGAGATGGTCTATGGCAAGATGAGCATGCAGCAAAAACTACTGTGAGAGGTACAGAGAGGAACTTCTTGGCTTTTGGACATTTTTTGTCCCTTCTAAGGCTCTGCTGCATTCTGCCAGGAATTCTAAGAGAGTCCCCTATATCCTTTACAGTATATTCCTAATATTTTGTTTTAAAACACCTTGAGTTGGTTGTATTACTTACAGTGAAAGTCCTAACTAGTACATGATTATTAAGTAAAGGACTACTAGGAATTAATACCTTTGTGTTGATATATGTAAAAAGTTTGCCGCCTGAGTTTGTCTGAGATGCTTATTGATTGATGGACAAATTAAACACTAGATAAAGGAGCCCTCCCTCTATTCATATATAGTAAAGTAAACAAATTCAACAGCAGTGATTAATAAATTAATACTGGACATCCAGCACGCCATTATTAATTCATAAGTTTGTCACAGAGATATTTCCAAATGACCGGAATTTGAATGAATTTGCTTACTCTGATTAGAATTAATATGATATTTCAAAAGACACTGAAAACATTTTAGCTCCTTCTATGCTAATTATCCACGATTTATTTTCCCTTTTCATGTCAATGGGTCATATAGTAACCATGAGCTAATTTAAATTCATTTGGATCTTTGATTATCTTTTTAAAGCTCCAAGCCAACCACCAGCTAACATCGCCTGGAAGCTGACAAACTCTAAATTATGCCTAAACTGGGAGCATGTAAAAACCATGGAAAATGAGTCTGAAGTATTGGGCTACAAGGTGAGTATTCTGTTTTTCTTTTAACCTTATCAATTAACTTACTAAGGAACGAGAAATGTCAGAACCAAATAAGAAACAAATTTTATGCCCATGGAAATATAGGAATCTTTTTTTTCCAATGTTCTGAAAATACTTGGCATTGCTGCTTTTAAATTCTTCATGGAAAATTTTATATTGTGCAGTCAGAATGTGTCATGGAGCATTAAGAAATAAAACTTTATAGTATGCAACATTCTTTTTTCAAGTGACTCCCCTTGCCATCAAAAAATGATGGTGTATGTAGATAGTAACTGTGAGATGATTATGAGGTCAAAAAGTATATTCAAATAGAATTTCTAGAACTTAGGCTACAGTAGGATATCATCTTTTAACAACATAAAAGGACTCCAACAAGAGTATAGTCAAAAACCCAGAGCAAACCATTTCCATCAGTGGTGATGAACATCCTCTCCTGGCAAATGCATATAGTATTCAGACAACTGAAATGGGTCCAAACTAACCAGTAACTTTTCACGGCAAGCTCCCAAGATAATGGCCTCAAGCTATTTAATTAATAGAGATAAATCTATTCTCATTTCAGAAGCACTGGCCAAAAAGGAAATCTTTCTCTTAACAACTAAATTTAAAGAAAAGGCACAGACCAGATATTTCCATCCAAGGATTACAGCATGTATAATGCTCGCAGTGTTATAGTGTTCCACAAGAGTTTCTGAACCTTAGATAAGCAACATGTTCTTTTAACTTGATTCACCATTTTATTCAGATTCTGTACCGGCAAAACAGACAGAGTAAAACTCATATTTTGGAAACAAACAACACATCTGCTGAGCTTCTGGTTCCATTTGAAGAGGACTACTTGATTGAAATAAGAACAGTTAGTGATGGTGGGGATGGAAGCAGCAGTGAGGAAATTAGGATTCCAAAAATGTCAAGTAAGTTGAATTACCATTCCTGTTGTAGATTTTGAATCCAGACAGATGCCAGCATGAAATCTGGGCTCTGTGAATCTTTCCAATTCTTGTTTAAATGTTGGGTGAAAAAATAAAAGGTCTACGGTTTCACTTTTCAATTGTGAGCAAGAGGTGATGAGTCAACTTTCTTTAATCCCTCAGATTTACAACATGCTTATAAATCACAAAGTTTTATATTTCCTCATTTTGAATCTAAAAAAAAACAAACCCTCACAACTGTGTGTCATTGGTATATGCTTCATTCTACTGGCACAAAAACGAGAAAGTTTTTCCATGGCTACTTACTTGGAGGCTTCTGAGAGCAAGGATAGCAAATATGAAGCACATGTACATAACACCTCTCTTCCCATTTTCATGGCGGACATCACTAATCGATTACAACATTCATACTGAGCTGAGTCAGCACTTTCAAATCCTCTCAATATGATGTCCTAAGCAGGTATCACCAATCGGTCATATTTAGCATGTAATAATAATTTATTATTTCTTCTTTAGAAGAATCACTCACGTATCTACCTGAAGCTGTGACTGAGTATAAGTCATCAGCCGCCACGTTAGCCAATACTACTCTGCCCTGTAGTCAGACATGGCCAATTTTAGGCATTTTTCTTTCTTATTTTTATATTTAAAACAGATATCCTAGGACAGAGGGTTAAATACACTTCCTAAAATTAAATCCAATATAAGTGAAACAAGTGTACTAAAATGTGTTATTAAAAGAGAAATAACAGTATGCATTTTAGTTCATGAAGAATTAATCTAACAAGTAATTTTACTTTTTCTCAAGACATTTTGTTTCACTTCTATATTTTGCAGGTTTGAGTTCCAGAGGAGTTTCAGTCATAGAACCTAGCATCCATTTCCTGTCAATTGTCATCATGATTTTTTACTGTTTTGCTATTCAGCCTCTTATATGATGAAGAAAACAATAAATCTTTGAGTTTTTTTGAAAGCAAATCATTCTGTAAATAAGCTCTCCAGCCCCTGTTACAAGATACATTCTTAAAACTGACTTGTTTGGAAAGCAAAAATGTATATTATGAAAATCTTGTAAATATCTATGGTACATTAATAAAACAATTTTAAACACTTTGGAATTTTAAAGTCCACACATGATTACACACATTCAGAAGGTGCCAAATTAATGCATGGAGTTGTCACTACTGTGGCTTTTAAGTAACTTAAACGGAGAGTATAAATAACTCTCTTGATGACGATGGTCAATATGAAAGAAACTGTAGTTTCCATAGCTAAGATGTCCATTTACTATATGCTCCAGGCAATTTTATTCAGTAAATTAAAATTTCACCCTAGTTGGAAATAAAGTAAAATCATTTGTTTATCCTTGGGGTTCTTTAAAAATGTAAGCTATTGTAAAGCATGCTGTGTTTTATCTCTGAATCAAATTGGGACAAGAAATATTTGTACCCAGTAATATATTCATGTACTTGATGTTCTTCTCAACTCACTTTTCTATCAGTTCGGTAATAAAAATGGCAAAAAAAGAAAGAAGAAAAAGAAAAGAAAAAGAAAAAAAGATTCCTATATTTCCATGGGCATAAAATTTCTGGCAAAGAAAAAGAAAAGAAGGGAAAAAGGAACCAGCAAAAACATCTAATGAATCTTGTACACAGTAAGCAATTTCTTACAGCAAAGTTTAATTTTAAAATCAATTCTGAATTCTCCCAAGGAAGAGGTTGCATGAACAATTCTCAGGTAATTATTACAAAGTGTTAGCAATGTGTGTGGTGTTTATTTTTGTATTATAAATAAATCTGGGAATGGAATTACTTTACAAAGTGTTTTTGACATTTTGGTCAAAATATATATATATATTTTTGCCAATCTTCTCTGCAACTATTAAAAATAATTCTATACCATCCAAGGCTTAGAAAGATTTTTGTGGGTTGACTCTTCTCTATGATGTACCTGATAAAGTCAGCAGTCTCACTTCTTGGGATTGCACAGTCTGGACAAAGCAGCCTGGGAAGAGGAAAGGTTAATGAGGGAGCCCATGCCCTTCTAAGTAATCATCTATCCTTCACAAACAGCCTTGAGGGGTTTGTCCTGCTGTCAGCCTGCTCTAGCTCCCAGCCAATCAGGTTTGATGTCCTGCGAAGCTGGGAGTGAGGAATGGTCACACTAGTATTGCCTTCTTAACATGGCACAACCTCTTAATTAAATTATGCTGAAAATATTTGAACTCTCCTCCCAACTCTCAAATCACACAATCCTCAAAACTGGATTCTGTCATTTTCACTTCTAAAATATTTTAGAGCTGTTTAAAATACTCAACGTAGTCAACAGCAGATGGACAATGACATTCCATAGTTCAGAACTTGCTCCTTGCTGAAGAGCGTGTCAAGCACGCAGTACAAATCAATGACCCTTATTATCCCTGCACATTAAGATCTGACTGTACTTTGATGGAGCAAAATAAACAAACAACAGAAAATACTGTTTGGCACACTCACATTAACAGCTGCCTGAACAACACATATTTGTATTGATCAGATATACCAGTGTTGGCACATGGTCTTAATGGTTTCCTCAAATTGGTAAGAGACAAGATTTGTGTCCTGGTTCCCAAAATGGAGACTGAGCATGAAATACACTATGAGATTTTTGTTTTTGCGATTAAGAGAATTAGATACATTGTCATTTGAGTAAGAATCCAAAAGCTAAGTCAGTTCTTTTCAACAACACATTTATTTGCAGGTGTGTTTTAATTCATAATTACTGGAGTATTAAATGTCTGTATTATTCAATATCTAATATATTATTTATATTTTCACCCATCCATGCTAAATTTTTCAGAATATAATTTGGCATTAATATTAAAAAGTGTGAGATTTGACTCTCAATTGATTTGAATCTCTACTCTTAGTGAGGACTTGGGCACATCTTTTAACATCCCCATGTCACTCTTATGAGGATTAAAGGACATAATGTACACAAGTATTGAGCACGTTGCAAGCAACACTGTAAGCTGTCAACAGAGCAGCTGTCATCTACTGCTACGAATTAAACACCTAATGAAATAAGTTACTTAAGTGTTCAATAGACTATGAAAACATATTCAACCTGTATTTATATCAAATTCCAAAACAGCTTCAAGAAAAATGAGTAGTCCACCTACTCAACACTAAATGGCACTAAAGAATGGAACCAATCGTGGTTCCACCAATGCATTTCAGGAAAATATTCTTTGTGATGTATACACTCCTTTGACATTTAGGAAGGATTGCCAGTGAATCCCTTTATTGATTGAGTATACTGCTGTTATACACTGTTATGAACATGATAACTCATTTCCATACTTCTTACAGGAAAAGGAAAAAAAAAGTGATTGTACCTGGAAATTGCCAGAAAATGAAAGTGAATAAGAGTTAGGACACTTGACACGGGGGAAATATAACACTATAAAGCTATGGGCTGCCCCGATAATGTTAACTTCAAATTCAACTCCATTTTCTCTCTCCTCTTACTATTCACATTATAATCCTTCCAGGTCAGTGTCCCTTTTCTGACTATACACCAGAAGGTGGCTTATAGAAGGGCACGCCTGCTCTCTATAACTAACAGCAAATGCAAGCAGTGAGAGATGACCTGGAATCAATTTAGATTCCAAATGCAATAACATAATCATGACCTCCCTTAAGTAAATCTACTATTTTTAAGCCTCTATATGTTATCAGTTTGTACTCCATCTCGGGATATCACGTTTTATACACCCACTGTATGCCATAATTATTACCTTATTGTCTACAGAACTACATATTTAATTCAACAACATATTTAATTTGTTTCTGTTCCAGAATTCAAGAGTTTATTTCAACATCTCTATTGAACACAGTACTTGAATTAGTCAAGTTCTCCTGGGAAATAGAACCAATGGAGTGTGTGTGTGTGTGTATGTGTATGCATGTGTGTGTGTGTATGTGTATGCATGTATGTGTATATAAAGAGACAGAGAAAGACAGAGACAGAGAGAAAGACAGAGACAGACACAGAGAGAAACAGAGAGAGAGAGACAGAGAGTGATATATTATAAGGAATTAGCATGTAATTTTGGAGGCTAAGAATTCCACACCCAAGAGAGCCAATGGTATAGTTCCAGTTTGAGTCTGGAAACCAGGAGATCCAATGGTGTAATTTTCATTCTGAGTCTGAATGCAAAGGCAGGAGAAAACCAATATCGCAGTTGGAAGATTTTCAGGAAAGAGAAAGAATTCTTTCCTACTGAGACTTTTATTTATTCAGGCTTTTAATGAATTGGATGAGACTCATCCAAATTGAAATGGGTAACCTGCTTCACTCAGTCTACTGATTCAAATGCAGAAACACCCTCACAGACACACCCAGAACATTTGGGCACCTTCTGGCCCAGTCAAGTTGACTCATAAAATTAACCATCACAGCACTCTTTTTAATTATTTTAAATAATTCAGTTCTAATCCCAAAAACTTTTGAAATGAAGTTATGGAGATACTCTCCTCAGTTTATTCATCTGTAAAATGAGATGTTGGGATTACATGATCTCCAAGTTCCTTTAAAATCCTGTAATTCTATATCAAGCAGCACAGTGGCATTTATTTTTAGTGCAAAACAGGTTTTAATAACCTTTCACAACCCACACAACACTCTGCAAGGCTTTTCCAGCTTTTTTCCTATATTTTCATTAGCCTAATTGTGTTGAGCTTTCTTAATTGGACTTTACTAAAACAATAGATAAAACTGAGTATGTTTTCCAAACGGCAAAGAACCCTTAGAAGTTCTGGCCCATCTTGACCTAATCAAACTCACAAGCTTTTGCACAGCAAAGGACACCATAAACAAAATGAAAAGACAACCTAGAGGATGGGAAAAAAATATTTGCAAACTATGTGACTGACAAGGGCTTAATTTCCAAAATATACAAACACCTCATACAACTCAACAACAAAAAAACAAACAACCCAATCGAAAAATGGGCAGAAGACCTCAAAAGATATTTCTCCAAAGAACAAATACAGATGGCCAAGAGGCACATGAAAAGATCCTCAACACTGCTAATTATCAGAGAAATGCAAATCAAAACTACAATGAGGTACTACCTCACACTGGTCAGAATGGCCATCATTAAAAAGTCTACAGAAACAAATGCTGGAGAGGGTGTGGAGAAAAGGGAACCCTCCTACACTGTTGGTGGGAATGTAAGTTGGTGCACCCACTGTGAAAAACAGTATGAAGGTTCCTCAGAAAACTAAAAACAGAATTACCATATGATCCAGCAATCCTACTCCTGGGCATATATCCGACAAAACTATAATTCAAAATGATACATGCACCCCTATGCTCATAGCAGCACTATTCACAATGCCAAGACATGGAAACAACCTAAATGTGCATCGACAGATGAATGGATAAAGAAGATGTGGTACATATATACAATGGAATATTACTCAGCCATAAAAAAGAATGAAATAATGCCATTTGCAGCAACATGGATACAACTAGAGATTACCACATTGACTGAAATAAGACAGAGAAAGACCATATGATATCACTTATATGTGAAATCTAAAACATGACACAAATGAACCATCTATGAAACAGAAACAGAATCACAGACATAGAGAACACGTGGTTGTCAAGGAGGTGGGGGGTGGGGGAGGGATGGAGTGGAAGATTCAGGTTAGCAGATGTAAATTTTTATATATAGAATGGATACACAAGGTCCTACAGTATAGCACAGAAAACTATATTCAATACCCTATGATAAACCATAATGGAAAAGAGTATTTTAAAACTGAATCACTTTGCTGTACAGCTGCAACTAACACAACATTGTAAGGCAACTATACATCAATAAAAAAAAAAAAATGACAGGGCTTCCCTGGTGGCACAGTGGTTGAGAATCCACCTGCCAATGCAGGGGACACCGGTTCAAGCCCTGGTCCAGGAAGATCCCACATGCTGCAGAGCAACTAAGCCCATGTGCCACAACTACTGAGCCTGCACTCTAGAGCCCACGAGCCACAACTACTGAAGCCCATGCGCCTAGAGACTGTGCTCCGCAACAAGAGAAACCACCGCAATGAGAAGCCCTCGCACCGTAACGAAGAGTAGCCCCAAAGTAGCCCCGCTTGCTGCAACTAGAGAAAAGGCCGCGCACAATAACGAAGACCCAATGCAACCAAAAGTAAATAAATGTATTAAAAAATAATAAAATAAACATAAAAAAAAAGTTCTGGCCCATCTTCATACTCCACTGAGAACTCCTGGAGTATTTCAGTGGTTCCCAAGGACAAGGCTGTGATAAAGTTTCATTGTTCAGTGAAAAAATGAGAAAAACTCACACAGTGTAGTGAGATTTTAATAATGAATAATTTATGAAATAATTGGGAGATTATGACTTTTTTTGGCTTTTTGTGGTGAAATGTTCACTCTTTGATGAAATGCAGTTGTATATGAATACTAGCTTGCTTTATGTGTTCTGTTTTAAAATATCTTACTTGGTAAAAGAATAGGTTACTTTCTATAAATCAAATCAATTTTTATTATTATTTGAGACTTTTATCTTCTGAGAAAATCAAAAGTCTTAAAATCACTGTGTTCATGATATCTTTTTAAAACACTTTTATTTCTTTTATCTCATTACCATCAAATTAGTAAGTTTGACTTGGTGCATCGACTAAAGTTTGTGTGCCAAGATCTTTTTCTGTATCCCTTGAACACCAATGTTCTGAGTTCTATGTAATTAATTATTGTTTATGTACATAAACACACTTACAGGTCTAGGAAATCTGGTCTAACTTTTAAAACAAGCTATTAAAATAATTAACAACAAAAAGAATATAAGAATCCTGTAATGTTGTATTATCTTAAAATGTGAAGACTATTTCCTTTCTACTTTTCCACACTAAAATTTCTTTTCTTTTATGAAATTACAAATAGTAGCTATTAGGCCTTCTTTCATGTCTTGACAAAGAAACATAATTTTTATTAAAAGGCAAATTTGTCTCCCTCATTATTTTTAAAAGTTCTGTACTTCATAGTTCTTGGTACTGTCCTGGACAGAGAGAATGATGCTTGAAACACATATTTTGCTTTCTACACTGATTTATACAGCCAACTGTTGGGGTAATTTGTTTTTCCTTAGTTTCATCAGGAAAATAAGTATTTTTCTTTTATAAGCCTGGCTAAAATAACAAGCTAAACTGAATTCCAGGTTTTGATGGGTAAATAATATATTCTTGAAAGGAATAAAATGAAGTAAAATTCTTGGAATACAGTAGTTTTTGAGAACATATCAGAAATGCCAAATTATTTTCCTATTTTTGAAATTTCCTATTTTTGAAATTTCCTATTTTTGAAATTTCCTATTTTTGAAAACATATACTTTATAGTCTGTTAAGGCATATGTGAGGAGATAACTTTTCTTGTCCAAGGTAAACTCAGGAGAGAAACAAACATGGCGACTCTTTAAATAAAGGTAGTAAGCTGCAGCTCAATGAGAGAGAAAATATAAATCCTGATGTAATAAAATGTTTTGCTCCCATCCCCATCAAAATTTCAGCCTACCATACTTCCCCATCAAAGGAAGTATGGTAGGCTGAAATCTTTGCAGGTTTCTCATGTTACTCCTGGAACTGAACGCTGTATTGGGTAGGTACCTGTTCTTGGACAGTGATTAATTAATGTTCATATATCACTTTGAAGATGGAACAGCACTTCATAAGTTCTAATGATTTTTTTTAGGATTTTTTTTCCCCAGAAGTATATTGACTTTTTGCAATGGCACTTTGAAAAAGCATGCGTTAGTGATCGAGGTCAGGTCCATGCCTGGGGGAAAGCAGTAACTGGGAAGTATGAAAGGTAAACATTTTGAGACACCAACATTTTAGGTGAATTCATAATATCCTGCATCGACTAAATAATTTTAATTCAAACATGAGGTAATCTACATCTATTCATGACTGAGTTACCAGCTTGTGAAGTAAATGTCATAACATGAAAATTTGTTCCTGATATTTACTCATAACAAACCTCAAGTTTTCTCAAGGGCTTCAGATAGTAACAATAATGGGATGCAGGCAACTTTTATTACCTTTAAGTGCAGTAGTTATTAAATCTCCCAAACAACTTTGAGCAGATAAATTCCAGCCTATTTTTGTTGACGGCAAAAAGTAATTGAATATATTACTGTCTTTCTAAATCAGATTATTTTCCTTATCTGTTTAAAAGTGAAAGTGTTGTCATCCTAAATTATTGTTATCTTTAGATTTGCAAACTCATACAGAGCTACTTTCATCCCTTTACATTCTTAGGGAGCAGAGCCTTTAGAAGTTTCTAAAAAAAGTCTCTTAAATAAAAGGACATGGCTCAAGTTATTTTCAGCAATATTTGGAATCATTTAATATTTCAAGCTAGACGTTTGCATAAGTATGAGTTTTAACTGAAGACACTTTGAAGAAGCTACAAGCAGTTGTCAACAGACAGGAGAGAAATTAATATTCACTTCATAACAGTTGATAAGAATTAAGATACCGAATTTGTGTATCTGAAATTGATATTCTTCATCAGAAAACTTCTAACTCTTTATATCACATTACCTTATGTTGGGTTATGTTATGTTTTATGTTACATTACAGTACAGTCATCTTTCAGTATTAACGGGGGATTGATCGGTTCTAGGATGCCCCTCAGATGCCAAAATCCACAAATACTCAAGTTCCTTACAATTGGCCCTCCATATCTGAGGATGCAGAACCTGGAGACAGGAAGGGCCGACTGTAACATCATAATCATATAATATCATAATTATATAATATAATTATATATTATATCACATCATATCATATCATATCATTTTTTGCCTCACTACTCTAGAAAATGAGTCGCGGAAGAGCTGGATGTTATCTTGTTATTCCTCCTTGCATCCATCACACCAAGAAAAATGTCTAAAATCCAGTAGTTACTAAAAAAATATATTCTGAATGAATAAACAACCAAAAAGAAGGATACATTTCTATGGATAAATTGTGCACATAACTTGTGCAATAGACTCTCATAACCACTTCTCCAAAGTAGCAAAGTTTACCTTAAGAATGTTACCTTTCAGTAAGCCTTCTGTGTTAAAGTACTATGATTTGGCAAGATGTATAACTAATGTAGCTCTGTCTGCATATAAAATATTTTAATTTTTTAACAAATATTCTAAAATAAAATTTTAAGGGCAAAACTTTTCATAGAAAATACCGTGGAATTGTACAAAAGCTGCTTCTTCCACTGTAAGATTTTTTTTTTTTTTTTTTTTTTGCGATACGCGGGCCTCTCACTGTTGTGGCCTCTCCCGTCGCAGAGCACAGGCTCTGGACGCACAGGCTCAGTGGCCATGGCTCACGGGCCTAGCCGCTCCGCGGCATGTGGTATCTTCCCGGACCGGGGCACGAACCCGTGTCCCCTGCATCGGCAGGCAGACTCTCAACCACTGCGCCACCAGGGAAGCCCCACTGTAAGATTTTTAATAGACAAACGAATCAAAAGTTTGTATAAACACAACTCTCAGAATTGTAGAATCAAGCTCAGGAGTAACACTCATGTGTGAAAAAGCCTATGGACCATTCCAAGGTCTAAGTTGTAACATTTTCCCTGCAGTCAAATTAACTAAAGTCCATACACTTGATCAGACACTATAATGAAATGTAATCATCTTGTCATGCTGTAATTATTAAACCCATATATTCAGCCAGGAGAGTATTTTTAGTTGGCAGATAATAACACAGTTATGACATCCTCTTCTAAGGTGCTACTTCCTTAGTCCACATTGTAAGATTCAGACAGTTTTGTTTCCAAAATCTCTGAATACCTGATGATTTACTGAAGTTTTCAGAAAAAAAAAATTCCCTTGACATTAAAGAGGTTGCAAACATTCAGCCCAAGGTCAAACCCAGCCATAAACAGTTCAGATGTCATGAGTGTCTGTTTGTTCAAAGACTGAAATAGTTATCAGTATTTAGAAGTCAGAAGATGTCATGTTAATTCAGCTTTCCATAGGTAATCCTGGACCTAACTTCCTGCATGATGCCAACTTAGTGAGACACTGAATAGGGCCGTCCCTTTGAGAAACACTGCTCTTCCCTTCACCATACTCCCCTCCCAGCTTCCATAATCCATATACTCACTGCTCCATCTTTAGGCATTTGAGTTTGACTCCTGTTATATGTGACAAAATGTACTTAGAAAATAATATTTTTTGATGAAAGACCTTTGGACTAGCTATCCCTAGTTGGATACCCTTAAGCAAGATTCTTATTTGTTCTGAACTTCAGTTTCTACATCTGTTAAATGAAAATATCTTCTCCATATACATAATGGGGTTGTTCTAAGGAATATACAAAATAAAGGCTGGAAAGGGGTCTATACATTTTGAAGAGTTAAACAATTTTAAGGGGCACTGATTGGCACTCTTTGAACTTACTGTTTTAGATGAAGTACAGGTAGTACCAGAAAACGCCCATCATGGCTTGCAAATTAGGTTGTGAAAATAGTCTTTCTGTTTTATTTATGTTATCTTAATTACATTAATTCCTAATTTTTACCCTATGTTTTTGAAAGCTTAGTAATAAATATCATTTTTATAGCATATTATCTTATTTAAATGAACACTTCATTTTAGGTCTCATGGGAACTATGAGCATTTAATGTAAGAAAAATGAACATTTATATAAAATGAAAAGAAAAAGTTACAATTATGTCATCAAGTTTTTAAAAAATATATCTTCCTGTTCACATTGATGTTAGAAACACTGCTGCTACTCATTGACTAGATCTACATTTATAATCCATCAAATCATTTGAAAAACATTCGTTGTTTATCATGTTCTATACATTGTGCTTGGCTCTGCAAAAAAATAGTGAAGAGGAGAAATGTGCTACCAAGGTCGGGAGCAGGTATAAACCAACCAATTTCCCTGTACCCCACCCCACCCCAGCAAATAATAATAATAATAATGATAATAATAATAATTACAAGTTGAGGTGGATGCTAAGAGGAAATAAGGAAGGGGCTGTGATAGAGAATAAAACAAGGTCCAAAAACTTATAAAAAGTTCCATTTACACTGAAACCTGAAAAAGAAATTTGCAAATGCCTTAAGGAAGGAAAGAGCTCAGTGTGTTATAGTGGCTCAAGGAAGGCCACTGAGGATGGAGCCAGAAGGGTACAGTGCATGAACGTGCAGAGGTAAGATGGAATGCCGTTATCCTGGACTTTTCAGGTCATGAGAAAGAATTTGGTTTCAATCTGACAAAGCGAGAGAGAGGCATGGACATATATACACTACCAAACATGAGATAGATAGCTAGTGGGAAGCAGCCGCATAGCACAGGGAGATCAGCTCGGTGCTTTGTGACCGCCTGGAGGGGTGGGATAGGGAGGGTGGAGGGAGCGAGACGCAAGAGGGAAGAGATATGGGAACATATGTATATGTATAACTGATTCACTTTGTTATAAAGCAGAAACTAAGACACCATTGTAAAGCAATTATACTCCAATAAATATGTAAAAAAAAAGTTTTAAATAGTATGCATGTTTTAAGAAGATTACTCTGGCTACTGTGTGGTAAATGGATCGTCAGGAGTCAAGAGTAGAACCAGAGGTTCTAACAGTAGCCTCGGTGATGGATAATAGTGGTGCAGACTGAGTTGGTAGTTGGGGATGGACTTGCTAAGAACTATCAGTTGGCAGGCTATAACCAGGTAAGAGATTTGGGTTTTGCTCCTGTTATTTTATCAGATGGAGAAGACTAGGGAAGGAGCACACCTAGGAATACAGAGGTTAGGGATAAATCAAGATTTCTTTTTTGGGCTTGGTAAGTTAGAGATACCTATGACACATCTGGGTGGAAATGTCAAAGGAACACATCACTGAAATTAGGGTCAAGGAGATCTTGGTTTCCCCAGGGTTCCAGCTCTTTCATTAACAGGCAGTAGTGAGCATTGACCTCTGAGGTTACTTTTGAAGTGGGCTACTTCACTTTTTGAGTCTCACATTTTCCTACTTTATAATGTACTGCTGTGTCTAGAGAAATGCTTAAATCATTTAGTAGTACTCAAGTAGTATAAATGATACATAATTGCTGTTTTGTAACAAGAACCCTAAGCCCTGAAAGGTGCTGAGGCAACCATTCAAACAGGTATATTCAGATTACCATCTTGACTTTACTAAGCTTAAATTTCTTTTTTTTCTTTTTTTTCTTTTTTTTGCGGTACGTGGGCCTCTCACTGTTGTGGTCTCTCCTATTGCAGAGCACAGGCTCTGGACGCGCAGGCTCAGAGGCCATGGTTCACGGGCCCAGCCGCTCCGCGGCATGTGGGATCTTCCCGGACCGGGGCACGAACCCACGTCCAATGCATCGGCAGGCGGACTCTCAACCACTGCGCCACCAGGGAAGCCCTTAAATTTTTTACCCCTAAAATGCTGAGAAGAAATGTTAACTGTAATTCAAAATTAACCAGAGAACTACATTTGCAGAATACTTTGAGATCGATTATGGATTGAAACCTAAAAGATTCTTTGGGTTTAACCAAATTCCAAAATGAGAAATCAACAGATCTTCTAGTTTTTGGTTTTTTTTTCCTATGACTTCATTCCATAAAAGAGTTATCAAACTCTGAATTACTAAATTTAGGGTAACAAAATGATTTGCTATTCTGTGACTTTTTTTTTTTTTTTCCTTTAGACCTTTAGTTATGCTCCATTCTCTGAATGGAATACCTTCCTCCCTTTGACTGCCTGGGGAAGAGCATCTTCAGTAACTAACCCTATTGACAGACACTGCCACCTTGGAGAGTTCCCAGCCTATTCCACCCTCCTCAGACTGTGCATACCCTTCTGCAGTCCCTTGAGCTCCTTGCATACATTTCTATCACAACATTTGGCACTTGATTTTTCAACTGTTGGTTTACTTGAGGACTATGAATTCTCCTGTACTTAACTATTATGCTGAGCACAAGGAAGACAAGAGGCAGGGAAGAAATGAAGTATTGCTTTTTTTAAAAAAAGAACCAGTCTGAATGTATTTTGCCAGCTATATATTTTAGAACAAAAATAATCTAAATGCAAGAATATGGAATGATAATATTAAATACTCTAGTTTGCCAGCAAAAGTTTTTTCTAATGTTTATAAAAGGAGTATCTTGAAATTGGAAGGAAAAAAAGCCTATTATCAACATGAATCTTTTATTAGTTCATCTCAGACATGCTGAAGAACAAACATTTTAAAGATATCATGACAAGTAACTCTACATGAATTATTTTCTGGAATTTGAATTTAAGACCATTCTGTTAGATTTATGACAATTAAACAAGCAGGCCTTTTCTGTAAACTTACATTTTAAGGAAAACAAAATCCCAGCACTATTGCCTCTTTTGTCCAGAAGACAGGTTAACATCCAAAGGTAAAATGATTTGGACATGTTCATTGCCAAGATCAATGTTTAATTTATTCTTTTAAATTGATTCCTTTTTACTCTTTAAACCCACCTACAGTCTTGGCAGTCAGCATCCCCAGAATCATAGAGTTAGATGATTTCTTAGTGGAGAAAATTCTAGCCATTCCCAAACTGTAGTCTCCCGATAGGATGAAGTATGACGCTTTCAAGGTACAGACATTCACTAGTTGATGAATAAATTGTATTGTTCTAGGAAATCTGTCATTTGGTTGTTTAGACATATGTTCACTTTTCTTCATAGAAATATTGCTGAAGATGGTCCCCTCTACAGCCCACAAAAGCCTATTACTGGGCTTCCCTGGTGGTGCAGTTGTTGGGAGTCGGCCTGCCGATGCAGGGGACGTGGGTTCATGCCCCGGTCTGGGAAGATCCCACATGCGCGGAGCGGCTGGGCCCGTGAGCCATAGCCGCTAAGCCTGCGCGTCCAGAGCCTGTGCTCCGCAACGGGAGAGGCCACAACAGTGAGAGGCCCACGTACCGAAAAAAAAAAAAAAAAAGCCTATTACTTCATGATGGGTTGACAGTCTAACATTTGGTGGGATTCAAAAACCCAATCTTAAAATGAAACCATGATTTTCTGAGAAAGCACATTTAGAATTCTGATGTGCCTTACGGGAAACATATCTTCCTCCTCCCGTATGTGCAACTTCATGGTGGGAAGAGGGGCTTCAGGACCACCACATGACAGGGTATCTC
Organism: Lagenorhynchus albirostris; assembly: GCF_949774975.1. Lineage (NCBI taxonomy): Eukaryota > Metazoa > Chordata > Mammalia > Artiodactyla > Delphinidae > Lagenorhynchus > Lagenorhynchus albirostris. Next base: position 14,650,199 of record NC_083104.1, on the reverse strand, counting down.
TCACGGTATGTAGGCAGAAGCTCCAGTGAAACATGAGGGGAAGAGTAGAAACAGAAGATCCTACTGCAGGAATTAAAATGACTTGTAGGTAAACGGCTTTCTCTCAGTGAAATCCCCTTTATCAGATAAACACTTTTCTACCATATACTGTTTTTCCACTCTTGTCAGACATTTTCTTTCCTTATTTCCTTCTGCTATTTATCTCCACTTTTAATAACCTCTTTAAACTCATCTGTTACTATTCTAGCCTTTCATTTTTAGTGTTCTAGCAGAATAGACCTTCATTTCCCCTTCACCCAGGAGCTGTACCTCCATCTCACCACAGGACCTTTGCATATGCTATTATCTCTTCCTGGAGTTTCCTTTTGCCCTTGCTCATCTACCCTTGCTCCTTTCATCTAGCTAATTTCTATTAACTCTGATTAGGTAAACCCACCCTCTTATATTCTTCCATTGTAGCAATGTCATTCATTCCTAACACTCATCATAGCTACAGTTTTGTGGGTTTTTTTTTACATTTATTTGTGTTATTTTCAATAACTTCCTATATTTTCCAATAAACTGCAAGATCCATGAGGACAGGGACCTTGTTTTTGGTTGATCAACACATCGCCAGTACCTAACATGGTGCTGGCACTTGGGAAGCTCTCAATAAATGGGATTTATTTAGAAACAAATAAGCAACAAATAATAAATTTGAATATCTAACAAAATAAGCACACATTATTTAATCACAAAAGATGGAATTAATCATTGAGTTAATGACCATTACTTATATCTTTCCTGAAAGACTGTTCTGTTCTTAGAACCCAACTTAGACTTTCTGCTAGCCTACTTATTCCTCAAAACAAGCAGACAGTTCTCAGATTTCATCATCTTTTTTATGGAACAGAAAATAACATGAAATTACAGAAGCTTTTATTAAATTATATTTGTAATGCCTATTTTATCTCACATCTACCTACATTTAAAAAAAAATCAACCTACTGGAAAAAAGGTGACAATATGTGACATGCATAACTCTACCATCCCATAACCAAGACAATTCTTCCTGCTGACCTTCAGAATTCTTTTAAATACAACGCCACTATGACTAGGCATTGTCATAGTTGCCACTAAGGTTAACTATGAATAATTTTTTTTTTGGAATTATGAGATGAAATTGACTTGCAATTTCTCAAAACAGTAAAGAAAAAAGTCTCTTTCCGTGATCAGCAAGATAAACTTTTTTGGGGAATAATAAAAAGAAGAACACACTTCCTAATTACCCACATTGCTTTGGCTCCAACCATATATTAAGAACAGCTTTACATTTTTTCTATAAATTTGTCATAAAGGGTTTTCACAAAATATATATTCAGTTTAATCTCTTTCTTCTCACAATGTATACCAGACATTTTCTCAGTTATCTCAGATCTCTTAAACATGAATCCTGAAACGTGGGCTCCATCATTTAGATGATAGGATATCTCAGAACGGTCAGTATGGTAGGGAGAATAATGCTTCCTCCCTCCAAGGATGTCCAAGTCCTAATCCCCAGAACCTGTGAAATGTACCCAATGTGGCAAAAGGGGCTTTAAAGATGTGATTAAATTAAGGACCTTACGGCATGGGGAGATTAACTTGGATTATCTAGATGGGTTCAGTATAATTAAAAGGATCTTTATAGGTGGAAGCTAGAGGCAGAAGGAGAATCAGATTCGAAGTGATTTGATGTAAAAAAAACTAGATGGGCCATGTCTGGCTTTGACGATGGAAATGGCCACAATCTAACAGATGCAGGCAGCTTCCAGAAGCTGGGAAGGCAAGAAAACAGATTTCCCTCCAGACCCTCCAGAAGGAATGCAGCTCTGCCAAAACCTTGATTTTAGTCCACTGAGATCTATTTTGTGTTTTTGTAAGTCGCTAAGTTTGTGGTACAGCAGTAATAGGAAGCAAATACAGTGAGTTTAAGAAACTTGCCAAGGGCTTCCCTGGTGGCGCAGTGGTTGAGAGTCCGCCTGCTGATGCAGAGGACACGGGTTCGTGCCCCGGTCAAGGAGGGTCCCACATGCCGCAGAGCGGCTGGGCCCGTGAGCCATGGCCGCTGAGCCTGCGCGTCCGGAGCCTGTGCTCCGCGACAGGAGAGGCCACAGTAGTGAGAGGCCCGCATACCACAGGAAAAAAAAAAGAAACTTGCCAAGTTCATACAGTGAATGGGGAGTCAGAAATAAAACCCACACAGCCTGAGAAAAAAAACCACTTTAGGGACTTCCCTGGTGGCAGAGTGGTTAAGACTCCACCTGCCAATGCAGGGAACATGGGTTTGAAGATCTGATCTGGGAAGATCCCACATGCTTTGGAGTAACTAAGTCCGTGCACCACAACTACTGAGCCTGCATGCCATAACTACTGAAACCCACGTGCCTAGAGCCCGTGCTCCTCAACAAGAGAAGCCACTGCACACTGCAACAAAGAGTAGCCCCCGCTCGCTGCAACTAGGGAAAGCCCGCATGCACAGCAATGAAGACCCAATGCAGCCAAAACTTAATTTTTTCAAAAAGAAAGAAAACCCATTTTGTGTACCTGCTAATTTAAAAACAACTCAAAACTGCACACACAGATGAATATACAGACATGGCATGAATATAAATGATTAGATAACTATATATGTTTTAGACACAAACACACAGACACAAACCCACCAACGCAGTACTGCCTCATTCATTTTGATTACCTGAAAATAGCATATCTTTATGATAATGAAAGTGCAGAGAAAAACTTGGTTTCAAAGTGCTACTAAATACTATTTATTACAGCTTGTTTCATGGGATGCTGAAGATACACAGCACACAGTAATAATCAAAAGAAATTACAGTTCTATCAGCATTATCTTCAGGTTATAAACTGATTGTGGATTATGGATTTTACTCTGTGTGTGTGTGTGTGTGTGTGTGCGCGCGCACGCGTGCATGTGCACACGTGTGTATCTACTTTCTTTTAAAGCTTTGGGAATGTTTATAACTGTAATTGTTACTAACGATTGCTCATCAATTCTTCATGATTTAGATATGAGGAATCCTGAAAGCAAATCTAACCACAATGGACAAGAAGTATAACCAGGTACTTAGGAATCTGCAGAGAAATAAGAGAAGGGTGCATCAGTACAAGAATGAGCTTCAGTAGCAAGCGTAATTGGAGAGATGCGTAAGCTCTCCTGAAAATCAGGCTTTGAAATAATTTGCAAGAAACTTTAAAAATGTTTGGAGAGGATCAGAGTGGCTCTCCACTTCCTAGAGCCAGGAAGAAGAGAGATCAATTTGCAACTCCACCATTTTCCAGCTGGCTGATATTGAACCATACACTTAACCTCTCTGAACCTGATTCTCATCTCATAGAAAGACACACTAATATCTACTACACAAGCCTGTCATAATGATTAAATGAGCCAATGCATGTAAATCACTTAGGAGAGGGTAGTTGTTCAGCAGATATTATTTCCTTTCTTCCTCTCATTGATCAAGTCTCATTGATACTTTCCTGCATTCTTTAGAGCAATAAATCCTAAAATCTGCTCTGTCAAATAAGCTGCTTTCAAATGATACACAACTTAGGGTTCTATGTCCATTTTAAAATACGCAGTGTTGGGACTTCCCTGGTGATGCAGTGGTTAAGAATCTGCCTGCCGAGGCAGGGGACACGGGTTCGAGTCCTGGTCCAGGAAGATCCCACATGCCACGGAGCAACTAAGCCTGTGCGCCACAACTACTGAGCCTGTGCTCTAGAGCCCACAAGCCACTACTGAGCTCCCGTGCCACAACTACTGAAGCTCGCGCACCTAGAGCCCGTGCTCTGCAACAAGAGAAGCCACTGCAAGGAGAAGCCTGCACACCGCAACAAAGAGTAGCCCCCGCTCGCCGCAACTAGAGAAAGCCCGCACGCAGCAACGAAGACCCAACGCAGCCAAAAATAAATAAATAAATAAACTTATTTAAAAAAAAATTAATTAAAAAAATAAAAGCTAACCAGCAATAGACCTCATGCACAGACTCTGTCAACTTGGTAATCTCTGGATTTCCAGTCTATGAAAGGTTTTTTGAAGATATAATTTCTTCTCCCAGAGAACAAAAGATGAAGGTTACAATAGTGGAAGCATACTTCGACATCATCAAGTGAATGTAACTTATTTGGCCTTCAAGAGTCATTGTTATAGCTGGATAATGAGCCACGGCCTAGAGTTTATGCAGCTTCCCAGCAAATCTCCTTTAGAAATCCATCTTGTTGGACCCCCAGGGATAAAAACAGATGCATACAAATAGAGAGGGAAGTAATCTGTGGTTCTTGCTTGCTTTACTTTATATACTTAAAATTAGGTTCCTTTTAAGGGTCTCTTGAGATAGGAAATTTATGTTCACATAGGTCCCGGAGGGAATACACCATCTAAAATGACTCTAGCAGGCTCCTGAAGTACGACAGCAACAATGCCAACTAAAGGATTTGTGTTAAAGTAGGCGGCAGCCCACAGGAGATGAAATTATATTTTTGTGTTGGAGAATGGACCACATTGTTAAAGGCCAGTTGATAGAGGCTAGAATAATAAGAGCAGCTCAGTTTTAGGAAAAGCAGCATGAATACAGCAGAGCACAAGAACATGTGGGCCCTGGGGTGACATCGGTTTAGGTTTGGGCATTAGTCATGTTGTCTTCTCATTGTGTGGAACTGGAAAAATTACTTAGAATCTCTAAATCTCACTTTAATTCACTATGAATAAAAAGGATAACAATGACACCTACCTCATACATGGTACATACTAATGGTTAAATAATACTGATTTTTAAAAGTCACTGGTGTGCCTATTCCAAGTGCTATACATGTATTATACCTTCATTACTCCCTCATCTCTCCAAGGTAAATATACTGTCCGTTTTTTTTTTTTTTTGAAATTTTGAAAACTGAGGCTATTTACCTATCCAAGGCCTTGCTGCCAGTACATGTGAAAACTGGGACTTAATCTAACTCCTTCTGACTGTACAAAGTCGAAATTTTTTTCTGAATCATCATGCCTCTCCCAGAGGGAGGTGTGTGTATATGTGTGTGTGCGTGTGTTGTATGTATATGTGTAAGTGAGCGAGCATTTATGTGTGTGCTCAACCTCTTCCAAAGGAACAACAAAGCCAACATGCCACGCACTTGGGGGTGCTCTTTCAACAGTGGGGATGCATATGTCGTAACCTAGGAATGCTCTCTTAGCTTTAGTGACCCCCTGCACATTATAGTAAAGCAGCTGCTGAATGAATCTGGTTACATTCATAGTTGCAGAACAGAAGGGAGATAATTAGGCTATGGAGGGAGCAAGCCCATGACCTTGGCCTCATTAGCAACATGCTTTAATCATCAGAGCCAAGCAACCACAAGTGGCTGTGCCCCGTGCAAATGTTCTGCATCTCATTTCCTGAAAATGTCAGTGTTTGAGATTATAAATATTACTTATAATCCTGGGATGATTGTACAGGTACTAATGGAACAGTTTTATGGTATTGATTTTCAATAGCTCATTTGCTGTAATCAGCTTAACTTCATCTGCTAGAAAACAAACTTCTAATTCCAGTCTGAAACATTACAAGAAAATGATTTTAGCCTAGCCTGCCACCACCTTGAATCCTTTATGGAAGTAGACTGGGTATAAATCTTAAATAAATAAATCAACTTTAGACTCTCCCAGATTTTCATGATCTCACAAGATTGATTTCCTTTCCTTTAATATGTTTCTAATAAAAGGGATATTTTCCTTTGAGACATGGTCCATAATCTTTTCCATATTTGTTATCATTCTCACAGACTTTCTCTTTTCAATTTCAAGAGAAGCAATGTTTCTCAGAGCAAGGCAGCTTTAATGAACCATTAAATCTGCACAGAATTGGAGGAATTCTAGGGAGAAGGAATGGTCTTTTGAGTGGACTGGGAAAAACAATACATGAAAGTATCAATAACACACCCCCTCCTCCTCGAAAAGTATGATACCATAGTTGTCTCTCTTACTCCAAGTTTTCTCTTATTTATATATCTAAAGAATTGAAAAGCCATTTGTCTATGAGAAGGAAAATGAACAAGAAATGTGGAAGGTGAACTGGGGTAGCAATAGATAGAACTAATAATAAAAGGCATTATTCAGAACGCAGTATACACTTTACTAAAAGTTTTACCTATATTATGGTGCTGAATCACTCTAATACCCCAAGATTAAGACTATTATGATAGTCCTATCTTACAGATGTTTAGAGAATCAGATAAACTTTCTGAAAGTCGTTCAGCTAATATAATAGTGTCAGGACTCAAACCAAGGTAGTCCCACTCCAGAGCTCACATGTCTAACCATTGGACTTCACTGCTTGTGAGGATGCAGGATGGAGCACAGGTTTGGAGGTTAGTTTTTGTTTCCAATTTTGTCTCTGGATCTTTGGGCAAAGCACATCACAACTGTGAGCCTCAGATCCTCTAGCTTTAAACTGTAGATAATGCCTGTCTCCTACCGTTGAGATAATACATGTAAAACACTAAGGCTGCTGCCCAGCTCATGGTAAAAACTCAATGAATGGTAACTAAATTTGCTATTATTCCGTTATTAGCTCTGTGACTCTAGACAACTTATTAAACCACTTAAGCCTGGGGACTTTATTATTTAAATAAACATAAGCTTATTGCCTTTTTCTCTTCATCTTGCTGGTGGCTGTGAGGCTCCAAAGAAATAAGCAAACACCTTACAGAGTTGGAAGGTATTTAAAACTAAAAATAAATATTTTACACAGAGTTGGAAGGCATTTAAGAGTAAAAATAAAGTGCATCTCTATTTGCAATAAATGAAACAACTGATCCCTGTTAATCAACCATCTCTACTCAGTAGGCCTAGACTCAATGGGTTGAGAATGGATTACTTTCAGTGGGGGACAGACATTGAGGGGGGGTGTACCATGCTGCCTTTGGAGGTACACTATACACTAGAGGATAAATTCCTTAAGTGTAGTGATGTTATTCCTCTTTATATCATAGAACAGAAGGGGTGTGTGTGTGCGCATGTGTGTGTATATGCGTGCCTTTAAGAGAGAGAGACACACACAAAGAAAAATTGATCCAGTCAGCTGATTATTGGATGAGTCAGAATGAGTATTCAATTTCATATTTGTCAAATTCCAAAGCCCATAATAATCATTTCTGAAATGATTATTATGTGCTGAGCTCTCTGCACACGTGCACACGTACACACACACAGACTTTTTTGTTCAACATACTGTTGTTCTTATCCTCATTTTCTAGATGTGGAAACAGACACCCAAAGTGGTTTACTTGCTCAAGGATTAACAAAAGCATATGGCAGAGTCAAGATTCAAATCTAAGTCCATCTGACCACCAAAACTGTGCCCTTCCTTACCTCTGGAGCCCACGTGAGCCTTGTTGGTGCCTAATCACTAAGAGCACTGGGTGAAGGACCTCTGAGAGGGGGTGGGGAAATGCTGGGAGATCACTAAGCAGGCCATAGGGCTTGGAGGTAAGGTGGGTGGGGCAGTGGATGAATTGCTGGCTTCTTAATTTTGATTGTGATAACATGGTTGTGGACTCATTTCAGGAGAGTATCAATTCCCTCTCCCAAAATCTCTACTGGAACAGTGAGAGTGAGGTAAATAATTCAACTGCATGTTCCTGAAGATCAGTACAGTAATTAGAGCTCATAATGACTCCTTAGAAGCTCTCATAATATTAGTACTCCGTGGTTAATGTGTACTTGAAGGGAATGTGCTTTGATCCGTGTGATGAACTCAGTCCAGTAAAGGAAACAGATATTTAAACACATGACTTGGACTCCAGCAGGGTAACTGTTACGCCAGAGATGAGATCACAGATAGAGGAAGTGACCACCTCAGTCTCAGAAACTTAAGGATTCTCAGAGGAGGAAACATTTGATTCAGGACTTGAAAATTGTGTAAGAGTTTTACAGAAAAAGAAGGTGTTGAACAAAGGAAAGTGAAGAAGAAAAGGGGTATAGTGCTGATCAATCAATTAAATTTGCATGTTTAAAAACTATAGAGAACCTTGTAAATAAAAGGCACAGTAAGAAAGTGCTTTATATTTATTAAAACTATATATGGTGGGTATAATGCCTTAATTTTCAAAGTTATTTCATTTATAATATATCATCTGATTCACACAACCCTATGAATAGAAGGAAATGGTGTTCTCTAAGTGTTCTAGTCCATTTGGGCTGCTATAAAAAATATCTTAGTTTGGGTAGCTTATAAACAACAGAAATTTATTTCTCCCAGTTTTGGAGGCTGGGAAGTTCAAAGTCCAGGCACCAGTAGATCTGATGTCTGTTGAGGACCCTCTTCCTCATATCTTCTCACTGTGTCCTCACATGGAGGGGCGGGGAAGGGAGCTCTCTGGGTTTTCTTTTATAAAGACATGAATCTCATTCATGAGGCCCCATCCTCATGATTTAAGCACCTCCCAAAGGCCCCACCTCCTAAAACTGTCACACTGGGTGTTAGGTTTCAACATACGAATTTGGGGGACACAAACACTCATTCCATAGCACCAAGGGAATTGAAAAACTATTTAAATGACTGCATCATAAAACCACCAAGTAGTAAAGCTGAACTAGAATCCAGAACCCTTAAACTTTGATCCACTGCTCTGAGTAGATTTAATATAAACAACCTAATTATATTTTAATACTAGGAAAGAAAGCATTATCATACTTTTGGAAAAAACCTGAGAAATAAATAACGCATTTTCAGTTCTTTAACGACAAAGGAAAGAATTTCTTATGCCATTAAATTGAGTACTTTTAAAAGCAAGGGGCTTAAAAGTGAGAACTCTATTTCAGAAGCATCATATAATGATGTTCATAGTCAAGAGATGAATAAATTATTCACTCTTCTCTTTGAGAGAAAATCAAAGAACTGATTTTGAAATATTAGACATTTCATAGCAGTAGACTTTTGTATCTAGTGCCCACTATAATAATTTATCTAATTTGTCTGCAGCTCTACACTCAGACTCTTGATTACTCATAACATCAAGATTTCTTTAGTTACTGCAAAGTCCTGTGTTGCATTGTTGACTTTTAGATTTGTAAGTCCGTCTGAAGTTTTTTCTAACATGAAATGCATTGTATTTTTTTTTGTAAAAAGTTTTTGTGAAGTTATTGAACTTACATTAGATGTAATCACTTTCTATTGCTTTTAATGATCTCAACTCAACTGTTTTACTCCTCTGTTGTGTATTTGTCACTGATAATAATGAGCTAGCATTAATTGAGCACTTACTACATAACATGTCCTGTGTTAAGAATTGGTTGTAACATTATCTAATAAAATCATCATAACACTTGGTTACTTTGTTGTATTTTGCATCTTGCTATCAAAAAAGAATGCCAAGAAAGAGGTAGCTGTTTAGAAGCAGGAAAATTTCTGCCCTTAATTGTGGAGATATGAATTTGAATACCAACTCCGCTGCTAACCAGCTATACAGCATTAGGAAGAACATATACTATAAACACAATAAAATCATTTTTTCTAACTATAAAATGCATATAATAGTCTCTGATGAGTATGTGAAAGTGTATGAAAACACCTAAAATAATATGGCAAAGCAGATAGCTCTGTGTCTAGTATTCATCTGGGGCCCAATATTTTCAGTTGGGTTCATTTACCAGTACTTTAATCCACATGAATACTTAGTGTACATAATCCTGAAAATATAAATGAGGGTTTCATTCTCTGCCTAATTAACAGAGTTGACGTTGTAGATCTAATGAAATGATGCACATGAAATGGTTTGTATATTGCAAAGTACTGTGCAGTACTGTACAAATGTAGCTGTTATTACTTTCCCTTGAGCCTAACAGAAAACAGGTAGAAGCTACTTCCTACTTCAAAAATGCATTGTTAGGGAAAAAGTAATGCCAAAGGACCCAGGAATGTGTCCTATGCCTTCAAAACAGGAGAGGACAGTTGTAAGTTAGCCCAGAGAAGATACTATTAAGATGCAACAACTTGGGTATATGAGCAATGTTCCCGAGAAGGGCACAGAACATTTTCTGTTTTTTGTTCACTGAAAACCCACCTAGAGAAAACAGGCTACAAAAGAGATTTCTGTGGGATATAAAAACAAACTTCTAGACACTGTCAAGTTGATAAAACCCTGGCAAGGATTATTAAATTAAGTTGTTGAGGCTCCGTCCCTGGAGAACTCCGAGAAGAGAACAGACATCTACCTGTTCTAGAAGGCTGAGACATTTAGATGCTAGGGAGCAAATTAAAGACTTCCAGCTGGACCAGACGATTTTTCAAGGTCCCTTCCATCTCAGTCATTTTCTTACTCATCAATTATATTACCTCTGACATCTTTTCACTTTTTAAAAGGGACTCACTATATTTCTTAAAGAATAGCTCATTTCTAAACTTTAAAATTATTGTCCCGATTATATTTTTCATTTACTTTAAACACAAAATAGATATAATGCTCTATAGCCAAATTTAACCTAGAACTCACATTTAGCATTCACTGCTATTTAATGAGTAGAGATAGTCAAACAGGGGACTCCACCTGATAACTCAGTATATGTAAGAATTCCACAATATAACACCTGAAATGACAGAATTATTGCAGTCCTATGATAATAGTTTATTTGGGATACATCTAGTGGTTCAATTTCCAAGTCATATATGATTATGCTTTAGCAAGGATTTATGTTTCCTTGGGATATTTTGTTTGTTGTTTTTTCTTACTTGAAGAACTTGAGTGTGATTTGCTCTGAATTTTACTCTACAATGAATCTTGGGAGATCCATCTTTGTCTCTGACAGCATTTCCTCTAAAAGACACTTCAATGTCCGAATCAATGAACCAAAATGCCACAACCCTGAGAAGAAATTAACTCAAAGTTGTTCATCTTCATAATCCATGTCTTTGGTGGTTTCCATGGTGATTCCCTGGCCAGCAGCATCTTTGCTTACTGATGTCTCACTGTTCAAATGCTCATCTGTCTTAGGAGTTTAAAGTTTGAAAACTAAAGTCCAAGTATAAGATTTTTTTTCTAAATATCACAGGGAAAGAAAAAAGACAGTAAAATTCATGTACTACTATAAAATGGGAGTGAGATGGAACAGAGAAATTGTCCTGTCACAGTCCAAATCACTGCATGAGAAATGATTCAGATTTGCATTGTGTTCTGATATGTTATAGTAATGAAAGGAGGTTTAATTATACTGGAAACAGAACTCTTACCTACTTGACAAACTTACCTCCCTGTTGGCTCTATGATGTATAATATGATAAGTTCACATGGTAAGCCACTTATTCTTACCAAGTGCTGATTGTCACAAGTTCACCTGAAAGCTGATATTTGAAAGAAGCTTCAATTCAGGAGCCTTTTTGATGAAATGAGAGTACATGGCTGCCAAAGAGATACTACTACTTAAATATTGGCTTCCATGTGTAAAGTTCAGTCGATATCCTGCAACAAAATCACTTACCCTGTAAAATTTCAACTCAGTACCAGTTACCACTGACCTTGCCTCAACTTTGTGCTGCAGAATGAGAAAACAAAGAGCAGCGATACTAGCCAGTGAGGTTGGAAGCAGTGTAGGATCAGGTGTGAAGATGTGGAAAAAGGTTTAAAAACATAGCAGGATACCTGGACTCCCATTCAGTGCAGTGACTAGTGGTTTGTGGAGGCAGGGAGTACAGGAGGAGCTATGCTAGGCTGGACTCACTTGTTCACATTTCTCATCTAACAGCAGAGGAAACTTAGTGACATAAGTAAATTCTTCAAGGTGAGAAAAAAGTAGTGGTAGGACTAAAACTAGACTTAAGAATCTATTCTTTTCCAGCCCATGTAGGAGGAAATAGGTAATAGGGATTAAGAGTTTTGTACAACATAACCCAGATCTCTAGCATTTGTTTTTTAAAATCATGCCATTACACTATACTTTTATTTTGGTAATTATCACTGATTATCACCAGGAAGCCTCTCCTCACCACATCCCACCTCAAGTTCCTAAGTTGTCTGTTCCTTGTCCTTGGACTGAATGCTGGGGAATAAGGGAAAGCTGACTTGGAAAATCCATTGCTCTCACGCTAAACCAAATATGAAATATGTGAAAGGTCTTAACTTCATTGACTTTCTGATCAATGCTAACTTCTAAATCAACTGTACAAGAGCTATTTGCCAATCATACCCAGGAAGAGCACTGCACCAAAGTGTCAGGAAGCTGACACTCTGGGTGGTGGAAAAAGGAATTCTCCCATAAAAGGACAGAATAGCATGCTATTCTCATATGACATCCACAGACAGACAACACAATTTGTTAGGAGTCAGCCATAGGAGGTTAGAAAAAAGAGAGATACATTTCAGCTGGAATGAGGAGAGACTCTGTGGGGGATATGAGGCCTGAGAGAGGAATTGCATTGGGGAGGGAGTGGAGCATGCAGAATATTCATATATGTAAACTTGGGATTCCCACCTCCCAGAGTTATTAGGAAGATAAATTTAGGGATTCATATAAACCATTTCAGCACATTGCCTGTCATGTTAAAAACATTCAGTAGGGACTTCCCTGGTGGTCCAGTGGTTAAGACTCCTTGCTCCCAATGCAGGAGGCCCAGGTTCGATCCCTGGTCCAGGAACTAGATCCCACATGCGGCAACGGAGTTCCCGTGTGCCACAACTATGACTCGGCACAGCCAAATAAATAAATAAATATTTTAAAAAGTTATAAAAACGTTCAATAAATGTTATTTTTATTAATTAATGACCCATACAGAGGTAGAGTAGAAAGAATATTATATAGAGAATCTAAAGCTCTTGGTTCTCAACCCAGTAACTAACTGGGTAAAATGGAAAAATCATTTAATATTTTAGTAACTGTTTTCTCATTGATGATATGAGAGGTTTAACCTAGAATGATCACTAGGATCCACTTTCACCCATAAATTCTATGATTCTGGGACACTGAACCAATGCTTTATTCATCAGTGTTTGCCCACAGCAAGCATTTTATCTCAGCTAGAGAGAATTTCCTCTGAATCCTGGACTGAGTACTAGTTCAGTCTATGACTTCCGTAACATCTGAACTTTAAACAATTACATTCAAACATCAGAACACTATTTGCTGACATCACCAGCTGCCTTTCTCATTACCATTAAGGTTTTTTTATTCATCATACAACGGCCATTAATTTGTATTTCATATAAAGCTGAACAACCCAAACTGTTTAAGAAAATAAAAATCTCTATTCTATTTCTTGATGGAAAAGTTAAGTTACAATTCCAGATAGAAAGAATTAAGAAAGAGAGTTAAAAATTCCATTTAGTGTGTAAGAGTTTTTTAAAGATTAGCCATCAGTGTATGTTGTGAAAATTAAGTATCTTAAATAATGTGGGAGGTTCTCCTTAACCTCCCACAGGAGAGGTTGTCAGGAGATTTTTTTTCCTTTTTTTTCTGTTTGTTTCTATTGAGTAACTATCTTTATGCTTTCCTTGTACCTCATACTGTGAAACAGAAGATTAGTGTCAGGTGTCATTGCATTAATGAAGATTATTATTTACAACAATGGCCAGAAAGTGATTGGAGGATTAACTCCAGTAACTTGAGCAATTAAAATGCTTGTAGGTTCCTTTGAGATTAAAAAATAATAATAATACAGGTTGATAAGAGGAATTTATCTATTCAAGATGTATAGGTATTGCCAGTGTGCCTTGTTCAGGGACCCAAAACTGACTCTCATCAAAAACTGCTTTTGGGGGCTTCCCTGGTGGTGCAGTGGTTGAGAGTCCGCCTGCCGATGCAGAGGACACGGGTTCATGACCCGGCCCAGGAAAATCCCATGAGCCGTGGCCGCTGAGCCTGTGCGTCCGGAGCCTGTGCTCCGCAACGGGAGAGGCAACAACAGTGAGAGGTCTGCGTACCAAAACAAAACAAACAAACAAAAAAACTGCTTTTGGAAAAGACCATGATATTATTATAATTAACACCTTAGATTTAAGAAAATGAATCCCATCTCCAAACAACAACTGGACTTCCACCCTCTTTTCAGATTCTATAATCATAAAATCTAAACATCTTAATAAGAGAATTCCAGGGCAATGTGACATAGAATTTTTAAAAATGAATGGAAATTTATTTTGAGATTTGAGATCGCCCATGACTTTCTGCAACTAAGACATTAATTCTGACCTCCTGAACTTCTTTGGTTACCATCTTTCCTGGGGCTTTGGTTGCTTATCTTTCTCTTCTTTTTTTCTGTGAGTCCAGATGACTCCATGGGTGAATTCATCAAATACTTACGGAAGACATACCAATTGTAACTACATTCAGACAACAGAGAAAAAGTGAAAATCTCGCACTCATTTTATAAGGGCATTATACCTAATAATAAAGGATTAAAGGAGATATATATAAAATAATTTATATTTATTATATAATTGATATAATAATATATATAATATCTAATGTTTATAAATATATGTAAATATTTTGCATACTATAATAAGATATAGATATTAAAAGAAAAATCTACAAACCAATACAACTCATAGGCACAAAACATAGGCACAAAAATCCTTTAAAATATAAGCATATCAAGTCTAGTGTTATACACATTGGATAATACACTATAACCAACTGAGGAATGCAAAATTGAATTAATATTTTAAAAAATCATTCAACAGAAATCACCCCATTAACAGAGTAAAGGAGAAAAAACCATCTTAACAGTGAGTGGATGCAGAAAGGCAACTGACAAAATTCCACACCTATTCATACTGAATAAAAGCGTTCAGCAAACAAAAAATAGAACATCTTTGAGATGTAGTGCATTTGCAACTATTCTAAAGCTAACATCATACGCAACTGATAAAGCAAATGCTGTTCTCAAAAAGATCAGGAAAAAACAAACATGTTTTCCCAGACTACTTCTATTCAACCTTGTGCTGGAGGGCCTGGTTAATATAATAAAAAGGATAAAGAAATAAAAAACATAAAATAATGGAAAGAAGATAACATGTTTGTGTACATTAAAAAATCCAAAGCAGGGCTTCCCTGGTGGCACAGTGGTTGAGAGTCCGCCTGCCGATGCAGGGGACACGGGTTCGTGCCCCAATCCGGGAAGATCCCACAGGCCGTGGAGCGGCTAGGCCCATGAGCCATGGTCGCTGAGCCTGCGCGTCTGGAGCCTGTGCTCCACAACGGGAGAGGCCACAACAGTGAGAGGCCCACGTACTGAAAAAAAAAAAAAAAAATCCAAAGGAATTTACAGAGAAGCTAACTGAACTAATAAGTGATTTTGGCCTAGGCATAGAATACAAAGTCAATGAAGTACACACACACACACACACACACACACACACACACACACACACACACACACACACACACACACAGAGTCAACAAACAATTGGAAAGTAAAATTTTTGAAATACCGTTTACAGCAGCATCAAAAAATAAACGAAAATACTGGGACTAAATGTAATGAAATGTGTGCAAGAAGACAATTATACTGAAAATGTTATATGAAAATACATAAAATATCACTGAAAAACAAAACAAATACAGATTTTTAGAACTGACCGAGACATGATTTAGAAGATTCAATATTAAGATACTGATTCTTTTCAAGTTGATTTACAGTATCAATATAGCCCAATAAAAATCCCAAAAGGCTTTAGAAATGAATGAGCTTATTATAATAATTATATGAAAATCCAAAGAACCTAGAATGTTTGAGGCAATCTTGAAGAAATATTACAAGCTTGAATGACTTATAACTGATTTCATGACTCACTTTGAATCTACAATAATTAGGAGTGTGGTGTTCATATCAGGGTACACAAATAAATCAAGGATACATCACTCAGAGTACTGAAATAGACACATATGAATGGTAAATTGATTTTAACGTCACTGCAATTCTGCAGATAAATAAAAGGTTTTTCAACAGTTGATGCCAAAGCCGAATCTTGCTTTACACCATGCAGAAAAATTAATTTTAGATTTATCATAGACCTGAACATAAAAGCTAAATCTATAAATCTTCTAGAAGAAAATATGGAAGGATATCTTTATAACTGTAGTGCAGGCAAAGATTATTTAGAGAATTCTTTAAACATTAACTATGCAAAGAGTTGATAAATCAGACTATCTTAAAATGAAAATCTTTGCTCATGTCACAGATAAGAAAACAAGAGAGTAAACTCTAAACTGTGGGAAATGTTTGTAATAGATATCTGACAAAGGACTATTATCCAGGATACAAACCAATTATAATAAGAAAATAATCCAATTTAAAACGTGGGCAAAACACTTGTGAATAACTTTTACAGAACATTATGAGCAGTCAATGAGCACTTCATATGGTGCTTGGCATTACTAGTTGTAATGCAGAAACAAATTAAAACCAAGAGGAAGTGTTGCTTCACATCCACTACAATGATTAATAGTAAAAAGTTTGACAAATACAAGAGCTGACGAGGATGTGGAAAACCAAACCTCTTCTATAAGGAAGGAAGGTGGAATGTAAAATGATACAACCAAAATAGAAAACCATTTGACAGTTTCTAATACAGTTAAAAACACAATACCTTATGATCCAATAATACTCAAGAAAATTGAAAGTATTGGGTTGGCCAAAAAGTTCATTCGAGTTTTTCTGTAACATCTTACAATAAACCCAAATGAACTTTTTGGCCAACCCAATATATGTATAAGAATGTTGATAGGAGATTATTTATAATAGCCCATGCTTGAAATATCCCAAATTTCCATGAACATAATAGATTAGTGTTGTTCTATATTCATATAATCGAATGCCACGCAGGAATAAAAGGAACAAATTCTTTAGTCACAGTCTTGCAATATGGATTAATTTTTTAAATATTATATTAAGAAAAAGTAGCCAGACACAAATTTGTACATACACTATAACTCCACATATATGAATTTTAAGAACAAGCTAGGGCTTCCCTGGTGGCACAGTGGTTAAGAATCCTCCTGCCAATGCAGGGTACACGGGTTCAAGTCCTGGTCCGGGAAGATCCCACATGCCACGGAGCAACTAAGCCTGTGCGCCACAACTACTGAGCCTGCTCTCTAGAGCCCGTGAGCCACAACTACTGAGCCTGCCACAACTGTGATGCAACTAAGCCCGTGCGCCACACTTACTGAAGCCCGCGCACCTAGAGCCTGTGCTCCACTACAAGAGAAGCCACTGCAATGAGAAGCCCACGCACCTCAACGAAGAGTAGCCCCCGCTCGCCACAACTAGAGAAAGCCCGCGCACAGCAACAAAGACCCAATGCAACCAAAAATAAAATAATAAATAAATAAATTTAAAAAAAAGAACAAGCTAAACTAATCTACGGTAGTAGAATTAAGGTTACAGGTTGACTCAACAGGTGGCTGGACTGACCAATAAGGATCATGAGAAAACTTTGTAGCATAAAGAAAATGTTCTATATATTGATTTCAGTGATGATAAAGCCACATATATCCATTTATCAAAACTCAGTGAAATATACTCTTAACATCCGTGTGTCTTTCTGTATGGCAAATAACCATGCTAGACAAAAAACAGCAGATATACAAAGAGAGAGACATAAAAGTATATTTGTAGGTCATAAAATCATTTTCGTTAAAGCCATAAACAATGAAAATCTCTTGATAAATGTCTTTGTTAAAGAGATGAAGTAAAACAGAGGGTAGAAAGTTTTAGTTGGAAGAACCTTATTAGTAATAATAAACAGCTGGTATTTCTGTACATTGCTTTTGAAGAACCGACTTCTCTGGATTATGCCATGTTTATAAATGTTCTCAGAATAGATTTTCAAAAAAATAATATTTCTATTTTACAGAAACTAAGATTTAGTCCTCTGGGTAACTAAGATGCTATATTAGAATTAAAATGATCAGTTAATTTATAGAAGTGGATATCAGTTATTATTAATATCATTGTGTTATTAAAAGAATCATTCCTTGAAAATAATGATGCATATGCTGTATAGAAAAATGCAATTTAATAAGTGGAAAACTTAAACACTTTATCAATGCAATATTAAGTGTACTCCCTAGAAAATCAAGATAGACCGAAGGTAAGGTTCCGACGAAAATGTTTTTCCCTCAATATCTGGAATGCTAATAAATAGCGGTAAGATCCAAGTTAATTTCTTCCCCATCTCAATATCCTGGTAACTCAAGCAAAGCAAATTGTGGATAATTTGTTTTTGAAATCCAAGTTTATACACTCTGGGTATAAAGATAGTAATCTCTCTTTTTTTATAAGATGAAATATATTTCTCCTTCAATTTGTCAGATAATTTCCCCCATTGTCCCCACTGCTTAGAATGAAAAGGCTGAGTACTTTACAATATGAAAAACAGTTGTACTCAGAACACACACAATCACATACACACAAATGCAACTGCTTATATACATATCCAGACTGCTTTGGAGGAGCACCAAAATCATAATAAAAATAGCATTTTGGAACTTAGAATCTTGAAACTCTTTTGTATTTATGATTCAGTTACTATTCTATTTACATATTCATGTAATGATTTTTTTCTCTTTTAAAAGTCTGAAAAGGTTTCTTTGAAATCCAGGGCTCTGATATTACTTCATGTATCATTATACTATGTATGCCTAGAATTATTTTCTCAACTTTAAATAAGGAGAGCTCTCAAAGTTGGTGTATTTCTATGAATATTATAAAAAAAGTGGAAATTCATACAAGTATAGAACTGTTGGTTTGCTATGTATCTGGTGGGCCTGTTTATCTGGTGACCCCAGGAGAAGTACCTTCTGAGAAAATTCAGAAAGTAGCATGGATCCTTGTACTAAAGTTGAGTTCCAAAGTCAGACCAAAGGAAATAAGAAACAGAACACTTCAGGAAATACATAAGAGCCCCTATTGGGTGAAATGTAAATATTTCATTTAGTGCTGAAAATGTGCTATGTCATCTGCACCCATAGTGAATGTTTTGTTAGATCACTGATGAGGCTGCCTGTTTCTCTCTGACTTGATTTCACAGCTTTGGTCACTGCTGTCCACAATCAGACAAACATGAAAGGAAGCATTTAGCTGTTCTTCAGCATTGGAAATTTTTCTCCAGACTGAAAAAGGCAGCAGGGAGTGCCATTTGTCCTTCACTTTATTCTGAGCTATGGTAACTATGGTGGAGGGTTCCCTGGTTCCCACTGACTTGTGCAATACAGAATAGCAAAATTGGCTACTGACAGCCAGCTGGGGCAATCAGCACCAAGACGTTGAGAGGGCTTCATTTTTCTTCCATTTTTACTAGGTCCGAAAGCTACCTGTGTTGCAACGGCACAAGGGCAGAAGGCAGAACTGTTGTTCACCATTGTAATCCCCAACAAAAGCATCATATTAACGCACACAATACAACTTTGCAAATGATTGAGGAAATTTGTCCACTATATTATTTTATAGTTGTTAATCTTTACAATTATGACTCTGAGTTCAGAGTTGGTCAGTAAAGAGTTGAGAATATTAAAATGGCTTAAAATGAAATGTGTTTTGTATTCTTCCCATTGCCCTTACATAAAGCCACGCCTCCTTAGAATGACATACAAGACCCCATCCCAATTTATTTTCTAACCTAGTCAGCCAATATCCAAGGTCCAGACATAACGAACAATGTGTTTCATGAAGGTGCTATGTTCTCTCTGGAGTCTGAATCTTGTGCTGTCTTTTCCCTCTCCTGTAACAGTCCCACTCAATTCCACTGGGAAACTTAGACTCAGCCTCTGAATCTCAGATTCAACATCTCTGTTTCTGGTGAAACAAATACCCTGAGCCTGGGCTGGCTTTCCCTTCTAAGTGCTCCCACTGAGCTGTGTGTGCCCCTTATCATCTTTCTTAACACAGTGCCCTGTTATTGCATGTCTCAACCACTAGGTCCTGTGTGTGAAGATGCCAGCACCTTTGCTGGACCTTGTTACTGCTGCTAACACTGTGCTCTCAGAACATCTCTGTTGAAAGGAAGAATGAACAAGTGAGTAGATAGATAGAAGATGGCCCTTTTGAGGGTTAATGGAGGCAATTAAGCTCTGGAATTTGCTGGTGGAGTCACTCAGAGGTGGAGAATGGCCAAAAAAATTCTGTGCTTTGAGACTCCAAGTAGATGTTTATGAATGAAGAAATGACAAAATTGAGTCACAAAAAATAAACTGTATTTTAAAGGTCTGCCTTTGACACATTAACATACACTTAATTGACAAAATGTTGGGAGGAAATCTCAAAATCTAAAAAAAAAGATACTTGAAAATTTTCTGACCCAAGTCCCTTCTGGCCCCAGCCCCTTAATGGAAGTGATTTTCCAGAGGTGCAGAAAAACACACCCCCTCCAGGCGACACTGAGCCCAAAGAGCCTCTGAGAGCACACAAGTACTCAGCAGCAGCTTAACCTTTCCCTTTCCATAGCCCAGGCCCAAACAGGCACTAAGGAATAGTTACCCTCTCTTCTAACTGCCCTCCTCTCCACACAGAGTCTTCCGGAGGCAGCAGGAGGCCTCCAGCAGTAATTCCACTTGGTAACAAGCTAGAGAATTTTGCTGCCCTACCTATGGCACCTCACCTGGGGTGAAGCTACCCAGGGCTTGTCCAGGAAGAGCGCCTTGGGGCAGGAGATGCTGGGGGACTAGAGGGAGCCTGGGAGCCCAAAGACTGAGGGAATTTTTCAGGCCTTCAGGGATCTTGGCATAACCTGTGGGGAGCTGAGGGCCTATGAGGGAGGCCAAAGGGGCCTGGAGGGTTTTGAATGTGTCTTAGGGAACTCGAGGGAATCTGTGGGGAAGATAATGGGGTCTGGAAGTCCTGAAAGTACTGCAGGAGCACTGGGTCATTGGAGGGAGAGTCCTGGGAGAGTCTGAAGGAAACTGATGGGGTCTGAGCATACTGAAACAATTAGGGGAGCATGGAGGGGCATGACTCCTCTCAGCAGACAATACACTGTTCAACATTATTCATTTTCAAAATCTCTACTGATGTAACTTCGAGGTTGACATATTTGTGGTGCTGCACCCAGTAATAGCACAGTCCAACTTGCAAAAGTCCAATGTAAGGAGAGCATCACATAGATTAGTTCTAGGAAGGAAATACTTGTTTCTGTTTTTATTGTCTTTCCACCTCCAGGTGCCATCTGTTCCACCACTGTGTAAGGCCTAGCAGTGTGGAAACCTGAGTGAACTGGCATTTTTAAATTATTCTGGAGATAATTTAGTGCTCTTTTCATTCAGCTGTATAATTTGTGGAGCCCAGTGCAAACTGAAAATGTGAGGCCCCTTGTTCAAAAATAGTAAGAATTTCAAGATGGCTACAGCAGGACATTAAACTAAGGGCAGGGCCCTTCTAAGTGCGGGTCCCATACAACTGTACATGTCACACATTCATGAAGCTGGCCTTGCAGATGTTCCTGGCAGGTCTCTGGCTAACTTGTGGTCTGGAACTGTGGGAAATGCAGTCGAGGTGGACCTACAGGTTCACTTGCATACTCCCAGAAACTCTGTTCCTCTTTTATCCTTAGGGAATTAGCCAGGCTTTCAGTTATTCATCCATCACTTAATTGTGGGATTCACCCATTACCTTTCTCTCCTCTCAACAGCCACTAGTCATTCCCAGAAAAAAGTTTGGGACACTCAGCAGAACCCTATGGCAGAAGGTGTATAATGTAGTGGTGGAGAATCCCTATTCTCAAGGTCAGAATATTTCAACAGGTAGCATAACTGAGGTTTTGTTTTAAGTAGCTGAAAAACAACTTTGATTCATGTCTCGGCCATGATTTCCCAGAATTGAGCCCCCCGGCCAAGGCTGAATGAAGCAAAGGACCAGATGTTAAGTGAATGCCTGCTAAGTAGGATGGCCTGAAATCCAGGTTGAAGATGAAAGTAGCTAACGGCAGGAAAGAAAAGCATTAGACTAAGCCAAATGTGAAAATTTGCTGGCACATTCCTAGTTACCATACCTTTCTTCCTCTCTACATCACCACGGAGCTGGTGTATAAACAGGTGCATAAATTAAAATCAGGCAATTAGCTGCCATGCTGACTACCACTGCTGCCCTAGAGCTGAGATAATGTTAACACTAGTTAAACAGCAGGAGAAACTATCACTGGCTAAATGTGTTCACTTCTGGAATCTCTCCCTCTTTTTTAAGTGTTTTAATAGATGGATGGCAGAGATTTGCTGTGGGTTTTATAACACAAGTCAGTTAATCACGTTGAAGACCAAATTGACTGGAAAAGGTGTACTTTAAAATGTACACAGAACACTGAAGGACACTAGAGTGGACAGCCAAAAGCTAAAATTGCTCAAGGTTTTGGAAGAGGCCATTTACATTGTAACACCCTAGCACAACAGTATGGTTTTTCTTTAATCACAGAAATTGCACAGAAACTGGAACTTTCAAAGTATTTCAAAACTGCTAACATTTCAGAATAAAGAATGAAATTCTTCTCTAGTGCTCTTTTAGGGTTAAAAATTAGCATTGGAGATGCACTTTTGTTGCTTCATATCAGTCCTCTAGAATTCCTCTCAATCTGTCATTAGGCTAAAAATATTACTTTGAGATGGAAACTCTAATTCGAAAAGATACATGCACCCCATGGTGCTCTGTGATGACCTAGATGGGTGGGAGGGAGGTCCAAGATGGAGGGGATATATGTATACATATAGCTGATTCACTTCGTTGTACAGCAGAAACTAACACAACATTGTGAAGCAATTATACTCCAGCAAAATTAATTTAATTTTAAATAAAGAAGAAAAGATACATGCACCCCAATGTTCATAGCAGCGCTATTTACAATAGCCAAGACATGGAAACCCCCAAGCACTCATCAACAGATGACTGGTTTAAGAAGATATATATATATACACACACACACACACACACACACATACACAATGAATATTACTCAACCATAAAAATAATGAAATATTGCCATTTGCAGCAACATGGATGGACCTAGAGAATATCATACTAAGTGAAGTCAGACAGAGAAATACAAATATTACATGATATCACTTATATGTGAAATCTAAATAATAACACAAATGAATCTATGTACAAAACAGAAACAGACTCACAAGCATAGAAAACAAACATATGGTTACCAAAAGAGAAAGGAAGGGGTAGGGGTAAATTAGGAGAATGTGATTAACAAACTACTGTACATAAAACAGATAAGCAATGAGGATTTACTGTATAGCACACGGAGAAATGTTCAATATCTTGTAATAAGCTAAATAAGCTATAATGGAAAATAATCTGAAAAATATACATATATGTAACTGAATTACTTTGCTGTACTCCTGAAACTAACACAATATTGTAAATCAACTATATACTTCAATAAAAATTCCTTTGACATTGTGCAATGTTTATATTTTAAACCCTGTTTTTCAGCAAAGTCTAAAGGAAGTATTTAATGTATAGGGTTGGGGAGAAGGAAGACAATAAAATCATTAGTGATGTGAATTAACTGTAAAATGACACAAACTCAGTACCATTACATTATTGAAATGTCACTTGAGCAGACTTCATTTTTCATCCAGAATCTCTGGGTACTGACCAATTTTACAGTGATGCATGAAGGCTTTTCATAAGACACACTGAATTTCAGGAAAAATTGAGATCTCAGAAGAATTCATGATCTAAACGCGTGGCTATAATAGTTACAATGTGAAGACAGAGGTATCATGCTTATTTAGAGAAGCACCAAGGGAGATCAAGATGATTATCATAGTCATCCTCCAGTTTGTTGTTTGAAATTAATGGCCCCAATGGACTATGGAGAGATGGAATGTAGTACTGAGAGACAAAACCAGGGTTCTTACCCCAGGTGACACTAAATGTGTAGACTTAGATGGATTCTTTAACTTTTTCCAGCCTCTGTTTTGTAATCTCTTAAAATGGAGATAATAGTAAATATTTATCTTACAGGCTTCTTTTGAAGGATTAAACAATTCATGTAAAGTGCTTAGCACAGTGTCTAACACTGTCATTATGTAAAGTGCTTAGTACAGGTCTAACACTGTCATTATGTATGTGACCTAATAGTTGATACAATGTTACCTCCTTTACCAATGCCTCCCCTCTACTGCATATTGAAATCCTCTGGAGAGGTTTTAAAAGCACTGCCGCCTGGGGTCCACACTCAGAGATTCTGATTTCGTAAGTCTTGGGTGAGACCTGAGCATCATGTACTTTAAAATCTCCCCATGTGATTCAGCTCTTCAGGCAAGATTGAGAACCAATGCTTTAGACAATAAATTTTTCATGAATAATCACATTTATTTGTATTATGCAAGAAACTGAGCAGCCAGGCATATTCGAAGGATACTGAGTTGATCACTTCTCTCTAATGCTCATTTTTCTCTTTTTTGCCCTTTTGGAGTTAAAAGAGCAAATGAAAAGTCAACAAGACCTAGTGATTTCAGCTTAGAACCTAAGGCTCCTTGTAGTGTTCTACTTAATAGTAAATAGCAGAGGAATTCTTTGAAAACTATCTTTAGTGTAGATGCTAAAACCATAAAATGCAGAATTGGGTACCCATCCTTTAATGAGATCAAATATATAATTATTCCCCACCTCACTCCTTTTTTTTTAATCACATCTGAGTCTTTCTGAAAGAGTTTGGGCTAATTCTTGGATCTTTTGGTAATCTTGGGCAATCAGGAAGCAATACACACTCCTCAAGGAAAAGGACAAGCATATTTCCTCTCTCTCTCTCTCTCTCTCTCTCTTTTCTCTCTCCTCTCCTCTTTCTCTCTCTTTTATAAAATTTTTCTTTTCCTTTAAAATTTTTTTCACTCTTTTTTAAGATGACTTCCCTTCCAGGTGAGAAGAAAAGAATTTCCAAGTGAGGCCAATTAAAGTTGCCCAGATGAATCAAAGTCCCCAGGGATCAATCAGAATGCCTACATAGATGAAAAAGTAGGAGCATGTCCTTTCTTTCTCCTTGTTAGAGTTTAGTTTCTGCCCTGAGGAATACTAGTTATTTATTTTCCATCAGAGAAAATAATAAGCACTCCACAGAGCTTAACTCTTTCCTAGCTGAGAAAGATAAAAATATCCATTTTAAAAATGAAAATATAAAATTCTCACTTTAACCTTGCGCACTTTCTCTCCTTAATTATACAGAACACCTCATTCACTCAGATTCTGCTTACAACTGCACTGTAAATGATGTTAAAGAGATTTACTAGCTGCCTGTTTAAACCAGATTAGATTTATGGATATTCCCAGATTGTGTACTAGGGAACATTAGTGTTCACCAAGATATTAATAAAAAGTTTTGTGGTAAAATTAATTTGGGAAATGATGATTAATAGATAACCATTTCCTTCACACCCCTCTGAACCTTGCTGCTCAGAATTTACCTCCCACACATTGGAGGGGCATAACCTGGTTACCTGTTAGAAATGCAGGAAATGAAGAAGTACCAGGCCCCACCCCATGCTAGTGAATTAAAATGTCCCTTTAACAGAATCCTGACGTGATTCCTATGTACATTACAGTTTCATAAGCAGTGCCTTAGAGGATCCCAAATCATATTAGCATGTCAGCAAAAAACAAATTAAGTTAATAATTTAAATATCCTTTTTAATTGTGTTTATCTCATAGTTTAATGAAATTATTTGACCACAGAAACATAGCTATTTTGTTTTTGAAACAGCTGGTAGTATCTCATAGCCCAAAACTTTTTCTCATAAGATAGTTAGGAAAAATCTAAGTCAAATTTCCAAAATTTTTTGTAATTCTCTTATCTTTTTACCTTAAGAAGATAGTAAAGGATATGCTTACTTCTTAGACTAGAAATAGTATTTAAGAGCATTGAACATCCTTTGTTGATGAATTGCCAATTAACATGGAAACTCTGGTCAGTGATAAAGAGGCTTTTTTCTAGTTTGGTCTGCTTTCATCTAAAATAGTAGACTCTGCAGATATTGTATGTATGTATGTATGTATGTATGTATGTATGTATGTATGTATGTGTGTGTGTGTGTGTGTGTGTGTGTGTGTTGGAAGGCAGTGTTCAGCGTTTCCTGGCTCCATCCACCATAGAGGATGTCCTGAAAGGAGGAGCTATATCTCCCTTCAGCCTCAACGACATTACTTTATCCCTGCCCTTCTGAGTTGGGGTGGAACTTGGCACAACTTCCACCAGGGTGGTACCTGGATCTTGCCCCTCATCTAACTTTGATGGAATCAATGGAGCCACTGAGGTATACTTCCATACCTTCCAAAGACCACCAAGATTTGGGAGTTGCTGGGTCTTATTCCCTTTCCATTCCCAGGCACACAGAGGCTTTTCATATTATGTTGGCAAGAATTACTCCGGAATTCTTCTTGCTTTCATGAATCTCTTGACCAAGAGCAGACACCAGTCTCTGTTCTCATGTGTTGTCTCCTGAATTCAGGGACCTATTTCGAGCAGCACTAGAACTCCTTCTCAACGATTTCCTCCAACAAATCAAGAGTGGGCCTATGGGTTCTCATCTAATGGGGGAACAAAATATCTTTGTCCCCTCTTGAAAGATAGGGAACAAGATGTCCTTGTTCTTTTTTGAAAGGATGATTTCTATGTCTATCTATTATCATAAAAAAACAAAGCCAAGTGTGCTTCTCAACAAGCCATAATTTGATAAGTCAATAGAAAACAACTTTATACTTTGTATGAATACATCCAACATATTTTGACTCTCATCTTATTCTTCTGCCTTACCAAGGAACAAAAAAACATATATTTCTGAAAGAAAAAGTGGATTTGAGATTTAGAGTGTTTTCTTCAATTTTCTTCCATGAAAATAATCTATTTTGGATTTCTTTTGAAGGCAAGTAAACGTTCAGCATTTACAGCTAAGTAGAATTTTAAAGTTATGTCTCTAGCAACAAAGCACAGTACTGTATTTCTGAATACATGAATGTATTCTTCCTTGAAATAAAATCACTTACAAAGAATCTGTAATAAGTTGATCTTAGTCTTTAGGTTCACTAAGTCATACTATCTCAATCATGTTTTTAAATACAGAGATCATTTCAAGGCAGCATTTTATAATATGTCTGATTCCTATCTGTACTCATCAGTTTTGAGAAAAATTACGTCAATTAGAGAAGACACAATAACTACTTGCTGGCTCCTTATCAAAATTTTCCAGTGTTCAGATCAAAAATATAACATTTTTCTCTGAAATTCTAATTTTTAAGAGGTGAAGGTTAGACATGTTTATTTATGGCATATTCATTCCAAAGAGTATTCTTAAGAATGCCCTTGCTGGAAAGATGTTAGGTCTGAGAAATGAAGAAGAACTTGAAATCTATTTTTTGAGCTAGCAGTGAAAGAGCTTTCTATGTTTCAAGGTCATTTCACTGTGGAAGGAAATTGATAGAGTCTAATTAGAGTAGAAATGCTATAAAGTCTGCTCAGTAGAGACTCACTTGGCTAGCAAAGATAGCAGGGAGGAGTCGGAGGAAGTACGTAAAAATTTCTCTTATTGATTTGCATTTTCTATGGCCCAATGTGTTAAATGCATGTTTATATCACTTACAATGTTTTACCCTTGTCAGTGATTAATCTATGAACTTAGGGAGTTTTCTTCTGCTTACTCATTATGAGTATTCAAACAAGCACTGAATTGTAGATTTAACTCCATATGAACTGGCTCCACTTAACAAAATCCCAAAACATTTACTCAGAAGTTGTTATACAAAAGCACAACTGGCCCCAAAGATGTATAGGACCTGCACCTCTGGCTTGAAGTGTCTATAATTATAATTATATATCCATATTACTTCTTTTCTTGGAAAGAAAAATTTTAATTTAGTGTATTTGTACCTGTGTTCTAAGTGGGATCGTGTATAATTCATGTTACTGTTTATATGTATAATATAAATAACTGATGGGAATAGGGAAAAAAAATTATAATTTTAATGCCTCTGCACATTTTATTTATGTCACTAAATAGTGAGAACCTGAGAAGATACCTGTTGTTTAACTGTTGTTAAGGCATCTTAATATCTGTTTCTGAATGTCCAAAAGTATAGCATGCATAATGGATGACATATTTCCAAACCTATTCTTGTTAAGTAATTAATATTTTGATCTTGTGGATTTTGCTAACAAATAATACTTTGTTTTTAGAAGAATAGTATAGAGTTGAATTCCCTGCTCTAAACCTGTGATGTCTGGTACATATCTCTCATTCCATTTAATGATCCAGCTATCTTTAACTGAGGGAGAACAGAAGAAAATTTACACAGGTCTTTAAGATACTCTGTCTCTACCCCCTAAAAGAACACCAGTGAAACTACTTCTTTGTAAAACCAGAGGATCACCATAGCCATAGACAATTTGGGGTCATTATGGAGCGAGCAATTCTTTCTATTCTTGTCACATAGTTTGCTTTCTCTTCCCCCTAAGAGAAAGAAAAAATTTCCTATAAAGTGTTCTGATTGTCCCTTTTACAGAGAGGAGGAGAATCAACTTCATTTAACATCAGTATAATTTATCAGAGGGACTCTAGTACTATGCAGGCAAACTCTAAATTACATTAAATCCAAATTCTCCTCACTCAAGATCTGTCAGATTTACTGCCCATCCATTAATCCCACTAGACTTCACAGTGCTGTTTTATCTTCTAATAATGTTTTTATGAGATTGCCATTGCACACTAGCTTTTTCTGAGATAAGTGTGCATGGGAGGCAGATTTACTGTAGCTTACCCATTCCTGTTAATATTGGTTTAGACTCTGATTCCATGACCCTTTAAAGTGAGAGGCAGCCTTCCAGGAAGAGGAAATAGGTTACTTTGTAAAATGATCTGAAATCTTGTCATGTCAGGAGCCTGCATGTGTTGGGATACTTCACAAGGCACTTGTTGCCTGCAGTAACATTTCACTTCAAAAGCATGTTCTTTTAATACCATTTCCCAGTTCAAATGGACTTCAGCTGATGCAGCATGTAAGTGGCAGCAAAAGATTTAAAAATATAGTGTAGTGGTTAAAAGTGAGCATTCTTGAGACAGATCGCCTGGCTTCAAAACGTGCACTTACAGGCTGTGTGATCTTGGGTAAGTTAATACTTGACCTATTTCCTATGTTTAAAACGGAGAGAATAATAATTCCAAGCTTATAAGTTGTTGGAGAATTATGCACGTTTATACATGCTTCACACTTTCAATAATATTGTATAAACTGAGCAGTCGATACTTGCTTACTTCTGTTGTAAATATGGAAGAGGTCATGTAAAAAAGCTTCACCATTGTACAAATGAGCAAACAGGCTCAAACGTAAAATAACTGACCTAAGTGTTCTGGCCATTAGAATCCAGCTTTAGGGGATGTAAACTGGTGCAGTCACTATGGAAAACAGCATGGAGGTTTCTTAAATAACTAAAAATAGGGTTGCCATGTAATCTAGCAATCCTACTCCTGGGCATATATCCGGAGAAAATTCTAATTTGAAAAGATACATGCACGCCAATATTCATAACAGCACTGTTTACAATAGCCAAGAAATGGAAGCAACCTAAATGTCCATCGACAGATGAAAACATAAAGAAGATGTTTATATATATATATATAATATTATACATATAATTATATATATTATAATCTGTATTATATATAATTATTATATATAATATATATAATAATTATATATAATACACAATTAAACATTACTTAGCCATGAAAAAGAATGAAATAATGCCATTTTCAGCAACATGGATGGATCCAGAGATTATCATACTTAGTGAAGTAAGTCAGACAGAGAAAGACAAATATCATATGATATCACTTGTATGTGGAATCTAAAATATGATGCAAATGAACTTATTTACAGAACAGAAACAGACTCACAGACGTAGAAAACAAACTTATGGTTACCAAAGGGGAAAAGGGTGGGGGGAGGGATAAATTAGGAATTTGGTATTAGCAGATACACACTACTATATATAAAATAGATAAACAACAGGGTCTTACTGTATAGCACAGGAAACTATATTCAGTCCTGTAATAAACCATGATGGAAAAGAATTTAAAAAAATAATCCAGCTTTATTTTCTCCTTCTCTGAAGAAAGTGTGAGTATAGAGGCATTTTTGGCAGACCTGAGCTCAAGCTGCATCTCTACCTTGCATTTGTTGTATGACCTTGGGCAAGTCCCTAAATCTTTCTGTGGGACTCAAAAAGGCTGAGTAATCTATCCAAGCCCATAGAACTAGTAGGCAGAGGAATTTGAATTCAACTTTAGTGGGTTTTATTCCAAAATCTGTGTTTTGTTCTCCAACACCATCAAGAAGTCACTGTATGTGGCATGTCTGTACATATTACTTTTGGACAATGGAGAAACATGTTAAAAGTCTCATGCATGGTTATAGCAAATATAGACAGAGCTCAGACTAGAAATGAAGTCACTGAGCGATCCGTTAAATGTTCTTCCCATTAGATCAGTCATTCTCAACCCTAGCTGCACATTAAGTTTATCAGGGGAGCCCACCTCAAGAATACGCTTACCTGAGGCCCCACCTCAGACTGTTTCTTCAAAAGCTCACCTGAGACTATTTCTTCTTCATTTTAACGTGCCAATGGTAAGAACCACTGATCTTGACCCAAACAGTACAAACAGGATCATTTTCCCCAAACAGCCACATAACCAAGTTGCTCTGAAATTAATTAAACTCAGATCTATCTTAACACACAGGTGGCAGTGGTTCTAGCCCCACCTCTTCACTCTACACTCCTTAATATTTTTGGCATACTCTGTCTCACATACATGAGTAGCTGTGAAAAAAGTACTAAGAACAATCCTCTCAGTCCCTCAGGAACACTTTCCTGATTTCTTATTTCTTTTCTAATTTGTCTCCTTCTCTAACCTATTATACTCCACCTTTAGATTAGTCTTACTGACAGCTCTAATCATCCTATTCTATTGGAGTGCCTCAGTGATTCCTCCCTGCCTACAGACTAAGTTTAAGTTCCCTTTATCCAAAGCTACTAAGAGCTATATAATTTAGTCTTAAGTGACCTTTCCAAGCTTAACTCTGACTAACTCACCTTCATTTTACATGCTTTAGTGAGGGTTGTGATTTCATGGTTTTCTGAAAGTTCACTGTGCTGTCACCTTTTGTGCTTTTTTTCCTGCTGTTCCCTCTGCCTGGAATGCCTTGCCTTACACTTCTGTATATGGTATTGCACTTACTCCATGATTAAGCCCAAGCTGTTTTCTGCTTTTCCCATCTTCGCTATTTATTCTTGAATGTAAAAATCCACCCAAGGCTATTAAAAGGCTATATACTCTTGAATCTTGATCCCATTGATCCATTTTCCTATAAACACCCCCTTTCCGAGTCTCCATAGCATATTTTCTTAATCTAGTTGATGAAATTCACCTCTTTGTAATTTATGTAATATTTAAAGGTAGAGATTCTTTTGAATTCATCTTTACAACTCACACTTCTCAAAACATAGTAAATAATGTTATGAAGGTTTCTAGGTTATCTTCTCCCATCTTTACCCAATTTCAAATGCACATAGGTATACCAGGGCTTAAACCCTAAGGATGGAGCATGTGACTCTGGCGTAAGTCCCATCCTCTAAGCCATGTTGATTAGTTTCTTGGGATTTAAATCTGTAAGTGTATAGGTGTAGCAAGCTTCTGGTAATTATCTAGCAACAAAGAGGGAATAAATTATTTCAAGCAAGATTAAGAGATAATCTTAATTAAGAATGTTGTATACTAATGACATATCTGGGACCTCTCTGTCCAGATGGACCTAAAGCTAGACCTACCTCTAGAACCTCCAGTTATATAACACAAGCCAATTCAAGTTAGGTCTTTTGTACCTGGAAACCAATGAAATAACTAATACGAGACATTTATTCAGTAACTGTTAAATAACCAATCATCAGAATGTATTATCCATTCAACACCATTTCAACAGGGTTGAAGGAGTACACTCAATCATCTCCTCCGGTCTAATGTGACTAAATGTTTATTTTTTCAATTTTTGCTTCTTATCTCAGCCTAAAAGCTATAGTCCACTAAAATTTCCCTGACATAACGCTACCGAACACACAAATGATAGAAAAGACACTTATGTCCCTCTGTTCTTCTATCAACCCCGTGCAGAAGGGGTCTGTGCTCATCATTTAGTTTGACTTTGCAATGTAGTATTTTCTACAATCTCCTCCAATCCACTTAATTGTAAATCAGGATATTCACTAAGGCTCAAAAAAAGATCAAAGATAAAAGAAGGAAAAAGAGAAAGCTTCATGTCCAGATCATGTTCCTTATCTTGAAAACAACTTGAATTCCTTTCAGGTATTTGAAAAGCAAGAGAAAAATCAATGAGAATGAAGGTCAGAGGAAATGACCAATCAGACTATTACAGGTTTATCATGTTTTGGGTACAAAGTGACTGTTGCTTACCCTGAGTCCATTATCTGTCTGGCGATGACAGCAAGTATTGTTTTTTTACTTTCAAATGCAGGACTAAGGTGGAGATAATGCTGTTAACATCCTGAGGCAATGTGAAGGGCTTAATGGCACAAGAAGCACAGTATTGCTTATGGAATTGTGGAGGGCAGGAAAAATACATGGGTGGAAAGATGCTATAGGATCACAAGAGGGAGATGGAGGGGTTCTACAGAACCATCAGGGAGGTACAAAGCTCTAGATATATTTAACACACAGCAAAAAAAAAAAAAAAAAAAAGGTTAGGGAAAAAAAGAAGATGAAGGTTGTAAGAGTGAGGAGGATGAAGAAATGTAGACTGCCTTAAACAGCATATTTTCTGATTTGAATAGATGGCCTCATTTCAATCAGTGATAGAATAAGCCTCAATGAACTGTCTGAAACTTCTCTATGAATTAACAATGGTCATGCTGAAGCTATCGTAACATTCACACATTTATCCACTCAACAAGCACCTTTTGATCTCATACTATCCATGTACTGGTGGTGGAGACAGAAATTTTTGGAACATGTTAAAAAGAAAGCTACTATCACATAGAACTTGAAATGCCATTTCAATTACTGTGCAAATTCTAATGATGCCAAGAAACCCACTCTCAGCTAAAGGGTCCTATGTGTGATCGATCTAAAATGTGGTCATATATATACTACCAAATGTAAAAGAGACAGCTAGTGGGAAGCAGCCACATAGCACAGGGAAGTCAGCTCAGTGTTTTGTGAACACCTAGAGGGGTGGGATAGGGAGGGTGGGAAGGAGATGCAAGAGGGAGGAGATATGGGGATATATGTATATGCATAGCTGATTGAGTGTGTTATAAAGCAGAAACTAACACACCACTGTAAAGCAATTATACTCCAATAAAGATGTTAAAAAAAAAATGTGGTCTTTTGAAGTTGCCAGAGAAGGAACAAATAGGCTGTGAATGCCTAGGGTCTGGTGTACCACTCATCGGCAACTTCTAAGACAAAACATTTGCAGGCCCAGAGAAATGTCATAGAATTGCCAAAAGGACATGAAATCCATTACATAAATGGTGAAATATAGCTCATCATTGTACTTGTTTTTCGCCAGAGTTAGAAATTGTTAAATTTTCACCCATATAGAAAAGTGAAGAAAATCTGTGAGTGACATCTTCTACAATGATAGTCCTCTAACACGTCCAAAAAAATGTGTTTCCTTTAAACAATTTAGATCATCATCCGTAGGAAAAAGAAAAAGTGTATACCTCTTATGGCACACAGGAGAGAAATGAAGAAGGAGGTAAACCCAAAAACATACTAGGCTTTTGACCTGGGAGAGTAATTATTTCAGGAAATTTAGTGTGGAATTGCCTGAGATTTATCTGGGTGTTTGATAACTATTATAGAAGCAGCACTCACACTTACTAATGCAACTGCTTTGTTACATACAAGCTCTTTGCTTCTTTCATTTTCTCCCTTAGTATTTAATTAAAAAAAACAACAACAACTCTGTGTGTTTGTCTAGACAGCCAGATAAAATAGAAAAATAGATATATAAATACATGTGCATAGATATAGGTATAGATACAAATATAGACAGATTAAAATGTCAGCCTATCTCAGAAAATAGGAAGGAGCAGGGGTTGCTTAGGACTAGACCAGGATTTAAAAGGTTAAGTAGCATGTCCACTTGGAGTAAGTAGTGGCGGTAACCAGGAACTGAGTAACCAGGAGCTGAGAACCCTTAGGAGGAGATGCCTCCAAAAAGAAGTAGACTGATGGCTGTCTCTCACTCTTCAAAGTGATTGTGATTTGCCATCTAGTGTGCAGTTACAAGTTATTTTCCCTAGAGATAAATAACCGCTGCATTATTCTAACATGTCTGCAGGTAACCCTTATGCACCCACATGCCTGGAAGTCCCCCTTCCAGGGGTGGTCTCAAGGATCTGGGCTTGGTTTAACACAAAAGCCCCCCACATTTAATAACATGGATGTCCACGGTGCTGCCACAGTACTCTTCAGCCTGGACTAGGCCAGGCAATTTTGCCATTGACTTATCTAAGTTGCAAGGCTTAGCTTCTTCTTGAACTAGAATGAAACTTCCAATTCCAAATACATGTTGAAACACTTAAAAACTACAAGACACATGGGTTATATCTATACGATGTTCACTGTGAAGTTCAACTTCACTAAAATTTGAAATTTATCATAATAAAACACTGGGAAAAAATAACAAGATGTTTTTTTAAAAATTAATTCTTATGTCACTCTTCGCCTGGAATGGGGCAAGGAAAACGGCAAATTCTGAGCCACGTCATTAAGAAATGGATATTATAAAACCCCTGCCAAAATGAAATATTTAACATTTTTTTATAAAAACTGTGTGCTTGATTATGATAATAATTATTAACTTCCATCTATTAAGCTGTACTATGTGCCAGTCATCTGCATGCATTATCTAATTTAAGTCTGCGATCACTCTATGAAGTAGGTATTGTAATTCTAATCTACTTACAAATGAGCTAGGGGAGGCTTAGGGAGGTTAAAAAACTTGCCCAGTGTGCTCAGACTAACCGGAGGAGCCAGGTTTCAAGACCATGTCCTATGCCCAATTAGGTACAGCATTATTAAAAAAAAATTACATCCATATGATGCAGCAAATAGACATTCTTCGTATATAATTGTGAATAAAAAACATTGCGGTAATACCACTGGGACTTGCCAAGTAATGACAGAGAGGCGACTCTAGCAAGTATTTGAAACTATGATTGTATTTGAAACCTGCCAACCACTAAATAAACATCAAAGGCAGCTGCAGCAACCAGACGTGTCCTTTGTTTCTTCACCTGCGAGCCTGTTCCCTGCCCAGGAAGAATGGAGCAATGTCTGGACTAAAAGGCTATCTTTGTGGCCCATTCACTCGTTGGCCTTTGTACAAACACTGCCAGCAGTACATCACTTAGAACAGAGTGCAGCCAAGATTTCTATAACGGAAACATCAATCAATCAAATCCGGGAGTGAGCCAGCAAACACATTTCACTGAGATCACCAGCCAGCAATCATCACATAGATCATCAGATAATAATGGTTCTTGACAAAAAGAAAAAGGAAACTAGACCAGCTGCTGACTGAAGGGGCAAGGCCTTTATTTTTGTCCACCTGTTACCTACTGGTATACTAGAATCTTCTCTTGCTTTCGATTCCATTAGTCATATTATAACTGCAACACATAGAATTAATCTTTAAATTTGTTACTGAATGAATGGTGTGACTTTTATCCTTTTAGCTTCTTTTGCTTTAAGGCAGGAATTTTCTTCCTTATTT
The DNA here is from genome assembly GCF_949774975.1 of Lagenorhynchus albirostris. Lineage (NCBI taxonomy): Eukaryota > Metazoa > Chordata > Mammalia > Artiodactyla > Delphinidae > Lagenorhynchus > Lagenorhynchus albirostris. The sequence goes on along the minus strand of NC_083104.1, from coordinate 14,614,389 downwards.
TTAACTCAATAGACACCTTATTTCATCATTTGAACTGGAATTATTAGCCCTATACCTGTTATCTCCCAAAGTAGTCAAATAAAAATATCCATATGTTTCTAACTTGCATAGTGATAAAAACCCGTATGTAGTTGGCAAGCCCCTATAATATACCTAGTACTGTAAGAACTAGTATTTCTTGAGAATTTTCTATCTGTCAGGCACTATTCAAAACAATTTATTTAACATATATTCACAGAGAGGTTAAGTAACCTGCCCATGATCACACAGAAAGTGGTGGACCTGAAATGTGATCCAGGCAACAGTGCTCCTGATCCTACCCTCTGAACACATTAATGAGTGATAACACAGTGACAGTTGTACTTTTTAAATATCACCATATGTCAAACATGTATTCAGCCACTTCATAACCGTTAAAAATTGTTAACAATTTTGAAAGCATGAGTAGAACCCTTTTAATACTAAGACAATACCAATACTAATGTTTGAAAGAAATTATTCATTCAGGTCTAAGCTTCGTACTTGAAAAAGTCACCCTATGACCAAATGAGCCTTTTGAGAAATGGAAGAGAGGAAGGAATAAGAGATTTCACATTAGTCACTGTCCTCTTTAAAATGACAGAAAAACTTGAATTTCATTACAATGGAGAATTACCTGCTGCCAATTGCAAATGTCTCAATTACTGAGCAATTCTTGGTGAGACAGACATACTCAAAAATTTCTCCATGGGCATCTAATCCTGATCAACAATAATGACATCTCTAATTCCTCCCCAAATGTCCTACACCAAGTAGAAACAGGGAAAATATCAGGAAACACCTTTTTGTGTCCAAAGCATAATTTCTTGCACTGATGGCAGTAGGGGCAGCAAAATAGTCACTGCTTCTGGTCCAGAACTCAGGATTATTTCATTTACAAGGGTCACAAACCCAACTCAGACTATCTAATCAAGAAACAAAACTACGGAGTCATATAACTAAAGATTCTACAAGCATCTGAGTTTAGGCAACACTAGATCTAGATACAAAAAACCCCCACATCATTAGATATCTCCCTCAGCCCTACTTCTATCTGTGTTAGCTTTATTTTCAGAACATTCTTGATGGAATCAAGAAAAAACATCACCCCCAGTAAAACAATATTTTCACAGAAAGAAGGCAGAGATGCAGGTCAGTATGTAAAAGGAGATGAGAGTGTGCCATGATTTCTTAATTGATAACAGTCTTATTTTGAGGGATCAGTGGTTATCAGAGGTGGAGACTCTTCCCAACAACCTGGGTGTTATAAATGACTTTTTCTCATCTTACAACTCTCACTTTGGTGTTCTTTATACCATTAGCACTAGTACACATGTGGTCACACAATCCAGAACCTTCGTGCCATTCCTCATTCTCACCAAGCCCTTTACTTCTTAAATATTGTTCAAATCAATCCATTTATCCCTATTACTGGTTCTCTCAGTTGGATAACAACAGTGGTGTTTAATTAGTCTCTCTGACTCATGACTTAGCCCATTAAACCCATTCTCTATGCGGGTGGCAATGAAATCTGTTTAAAACATAAATTCTGCCATGCCACTTCCCTGTTTTAAAATCATCAAGGAAAAAAATAAAATAAAATAAAATAAAACAATCAAGGGCTTTCAAGTGTTGTCAGAATAATATCCAAGGGCCTTAGCCTACTGTACATGGATAGCATGCACTTCTATAATTTTGCTACACTAAATGATAGCCACTAGCTGCACGTAAAAATGTAAATGGAAATTAATTAAAATCAAATAAAATTAATAATTCATTTCTTCAGCTCACTAAACATGTTTCAAGTGCTCAAAAGCCACATGTGGCTAGTGGTTATGTATCTATGTATCAGACAATACAAACATAGAACATTTCCATCATTATAGAAAGTTCTAATAAAACATAAAACATTGCTGTTTTGTGGCCTCATATCTGTTCACTATCCAATTGTTTTCTAAAAATAATGCTGAACCACTGGTAGGATCTGACCAATTCATACATATTCATGTCTCTGTAGCTTTGCTCACTCTACGTCTTCTTGGAATGCTTTTCATGTATCCCTACATAGTAATCAATATACATTCTTGAAGACCCAGCTAAGATGTCACCTTCTTTAGGATGGAAAACCTAACTCTGGGGTTCAGTGCTAAGTGCTTTCAAGACACCCTGTGCCTACTTGTACCTTACCCATGCAGTGGTGAAATTATTGGTTTGTACCTGACTTCCCATGTGACAGTAAACCTTGAAGTCAAGAGGTTTGGTTCTTTGTTGTTCTTTCAGCACCAAGCACAATGAGAGGCATGTAGGAAGAAATCTAATACAGTACACATTTGTTAAAATGTAATAAATGGAAATAGTAAAGGCAATCCTTTCGACTTGTTAAACAAAATATCCACTTCAATTTTTCAAATTAATGAAATTAATAGATATCCCTGACCGTTTCTGGCTGGTCTTCTCTGGTCCTGACATAACCTCAGCTCACCTCTAACATCATACTTTGTCCTCAGTTCACTTCCACTTTAGAACTGATTCCAGAATCTACCTACTCAAAATAGGGTACATCTACAGAAGGGGTAGAGGTTCAAGGATGATCTAACATGAACATCTTTTCCAGGAATAACAATAAAGAAAGTTTAAGAATTGCTGAAGGATTCCTTAGAGTGTCATAAATTCTACGGAATAATTTTACCTACGTTAGAGATAATGTCTTCGTTGTGTGAATCTCTGATGGATACAGTATTAACAAAAAGAAAAAAGAAAAAACAAAGACCCCACACCACCAGAGATATAGCCATTTATCATTTAAAACATGATGAGAAAATAGAAAACCCAGAATTTAAACTTGGAATTTTTCTGTCCCTTTGGTGTTGAGATTTTGCACCTGCCTTAATGCAGATAGGTGCCCTTCCAGGTGGCTATTTCTCCTTCCTCTTCCCTTCTAGATGAACCTGGGAAGGAGGTAGTATTCCAAATTGATTTTGCAGAGCTGTTGGATAAGCTTAGGTCAGTTTTACATAATTTGGAACCTAATAACCCAGCAATACAGTTAAACATTTTGCATGTCAGCCTTTAAATTGCATCTAAATCTTTTGTTCTTTGACATTTAGCAACATTCTGTTTCAGTAAAGGCTGTTGCCTTTTTTTTGCAATGACTTTCTGACTTGTCTTTAAAGTTAGCAGTCCAATCAGTCTCCACTGACAGAGAAGAGTGACATACTGACTTTTACAAGAGATGAATCAAAAGGTGACAGAACATGAATAGATGGAACCTTAGCACTGAATTTTCCATATAAATGCAAGTGTCAACTAAACAAAGAAAAAGGCTCCTCTTTACATAGTCAATGCAGGTGCTCTATTCACATAATATATGAGTTATTACTGCATAGGCCTGGTGATCCCATGGAATTGTGGGTATTCATTTTTTTAATATAAAGTTGAATTTTACTCCCAACACTGGCTTACCTTAACTAGCAACATACTTGGAAAAGCTGATTATTAAAATCCGTCTCCCCATTTCTAATTTTAGCTGTGAAATGAAAAATTATTGAGACCTCAGACATTTCTAATAAATTGCAAAATATAGACAATTTAAGTTACTTTGTCTTTGGAACTTTCTTTCTTCCTGCTTTTTCTTTGGTGCTCTAACATTCTCACTATATCTCTACTAATTCTTCAGTGCACATACCTCGAGAAAGCATGAGACACGCATCTGGTGTCAAATTCTATTCCATGTTTTACTCTCAGAACACTCTGACTGCTTTAGGCTTTCTCTCAGTCTTCTTTCCATAATCCAGGAGACTTGCATTAATCAATAACTCATTAATATTACTCATAACTTTAATATTAGCAAAATTTATTGGGCATTTATGTATGTCAGTCTCTGAGCTCTAGGGTGTACCTAAATTATCTCAGGTAATTCACAATATAGTTCTATGAAGAAAATATGTTACTGTATTTATCCCCATTATAGAGATAAGAAAACTGAGACAAAGGATATTTAAGTATCATGTCCAAGATCATGCATCTTGCAAAGCCTTCAAGTCCAGGATTGTCTAACACCAAAATTCATGCTTCTGACCAGATTATTCCCATTTATTTTTTTGAAACATGAACATATATGTTTTCATGCTTTAATATTTAAGTACATAACAACAATGTATATGATGTCAATCTTATCTTTAGAAAATTGTGTGGTAAAATACCACACAAATATTGGCTAATATAAAACATATTTACTTTTCATTTCATGCCTTTAGTATAGTCATAAATTCTTATACCTATAAAAATATTCAAATAACTAATAAATATATATTAGAAGTCAAACATTATATGACAGTAGATAACTTTTTCATTTTTTTACTGTTTATTTTTATTTTATTTTATTTATTTTTTTATACAGCAGGTTCTTACTAGTCACCCATTTTGTACACATCAGTGTATACATGTCAATCCCAACCTCCTAATTCATCACACCACCATTCCTACCCACCGTTGCTTTCCCTGCTTGGTGTCCATACATTTGTTCTCTACATCTGTGTCTATATTTCTGCCCTGCAAACCGGTTCATCTGTACCATTTTTCTAGGTTCCACATATATGCATTAATATACGATATTTGTTCTTCTCTTTCGGACTTACTTCACTTTGTACAGCAGTCTCTAGATTCATCCACGTCTCCAGAAATGACCCAATTTTGCTCCTTTTATGGCTGAGTAATATTCTATTGTATATATGTACCACATCTTCTTTATCCATTCCTCTGTCAATGGGCATTTAGGTTGCTTCCGTGACCTGGCTATTGAAAACAGCGCAGCAATGAACATTGGGGTGCATGTATCTTTTTCAATTATGGTTTTCTGTGGGTATCGGCCCAGTAGTGGGATTGCTGGGTCATATGGTAATTCTATTTTTAGTTTTTTAAGGAACCTCCATACTGTTCTCCATAGTGGCTATATCAATTTACATTCCTACCAACAGTGCAAGAGGGTTCCCTTTTCTCCACACCCTCTCCAGCATTTGTTGTTTGTAGATTTTCTCATGATGCCCATTCTAACTCGTGTGAGGTGATACCTCATTGTACTTCTGATTTGCATTTCTCTAATAATTAGTGATGTTGAGCAGCTTTTCATGTGCTTCCTGGCCATCTGTATGTCCTCTTTGGAGAAATGTCTATTTAGGTCTTCTGCCCATTTTTGGATTGGGTTTTTTTTTAATATTGAGCTGCATGAGCTGTTTATATATTTTGGAGAATAATCCTCTCTCTGTTGATTCGTTTGCAAATATTTTCTCCCATTCTGAGGGTTGTTTTATCATCTTGTTTGTAGTTTCCTTTGCTTTGCAAAAACTTTTAAGTTTCACTAGGTCCCATTTGTTTATTTTTGTCTTTATTTCCATTACTCTAGAAGGTGGATCAAAAAAGATCTTGCTGTGATTTATGTCAGAGTGTTCTTCCTCTGTTTTCCTCTCAGAGTTTTATAGTGTCCAGTCTTACATTTAGGTCTCTAATCCATTTTGAGTTTATTTTTGTGTATGGTGTTAGGGAGTGTTCTAATTTCATTCTTTTACATGTAGCTGTCGAGTTTTCCCAGCACCACGTATTGAAGAGACTGTCTTTTCTCCATTGTATATCCTTGCCTCCTTTGTCATAGATTAGTTGACCATAGGTGTGTGGGTTTATCTCTGGGCTTTGTCTCCTGTTCCATTGATCAATATTTCTGTTTTTGTGCCAGTACCATATTGTCTTGATTACTGTGGCTTTGTAGTATAGTCTGAAATCAGGGAGTCTGATTCCTCTAGCTCCGTTTTTTTCCCTCAACACTGCTTTGGTTATTCAGCGTCTTTTGTGTCTCCATACAAATTTTAAGATTTTTTTTTTCTAGTTCTGTAAAAATGCCATTGGCAATTTGATAGGGATTGCATTGAATCTGTAGATTGCTTTGGGTAGTATAGTCATTTTCACAATATTGATTCCTCCAATCCAAGAACATGGAATATCTCTCCATCTGTTGGTATCATCTTTAATTACTTTCAACAGTGGCTTATAGTTTTCTGCATACAGGTCTTTTGTCTCCCTAGGTAGGTTTATTCCTGGGTATTTTATTCTTTTTTTTGCAATGGTAAGTGGGAGTGTTTCCTTAATTTCTCTTTCAGATTTTTCATCATTAGTGTATAGGAATGCAAGAGATTTCTGTGCATTGATTTTGTACTCTGCAAATTTACCAAATTCATTGATTAGCTCTAGTAGTTTTCTGGTGGCATCTTTAGGATTCTCTAGGTATAGTATCATGTCATCTGCAAAGAGTGACAGTTTTACTTTTTCTTTTCCAATTTGTATTCCTTTTATTTCTTTTTCTTCTTTGATTGCTGTGGCTAGGACTTCCAAAGTTATGTTGAATAATAGTGGCAAGAGTGGACATCTTTGTCTTGTTCCTGATCTTAGAGGAAATGCTTTCAGTTTTTCACCATTGCGAATGATGTTTGCTGTGGGTTTGTCATATATGGCCTTTATTATCTTGAGGTAGGCTCCCTGTATGCCCACTTTCTGGAGAGTTTTTATCATAAATCGGTGTTGAATTTTGTCAAAAGCTTTTTCTGAATCTACTGAGATGATCATATGGTTGTTCTTCTTCAATTTGTTAATATGGTGTATCACATTGGTTGATTTGCGTATACTGAAGGATCCTTGCATCCCTGGGATAAATCCCACTTGATCATGGCGTATGATCCTTTTAATGCGTTGTTGGACTCTGTTTGCTAGTATTTTGTTGAGGATTTTTGCATCTATATTCATCACTGATATTGGTCTATAATTTTCTTTTTTTGTAGTACCTTTGTCTGGTTTTGGCATCAGGGTGATGGTGGCCTCATAAAATGAGTTTGGGAGTTTTCCTTCCCCTGCAATTTTTGGAAGAGTTTGAGAAGGATGGGTGTTAGCTGTTCTCTAAATGATTGATAGAATTCACCTGTGAAGCCATCTGGTCCTGGATGTTGCTGGAAGATTTCTAATCACAGTTTCAATTTCATTACTTGTGATTTGTCTATTCTTATTTTCTATTTCTTCCTGTTTCAGTCTTGAAAGGTTATACCTTTCTAAGAGTTTCTCCATTTCTTCCAGGTTGTCCATTTTATTGGCATATAGTTGTTTGTAGTAATCTCTTATAATCCTTTGTATTTCTGCCGTGTCTGTTGTAACGTCTCCTTTTTCATTTCTAATTTTATTGATTTGAGTCCTCTCCCTCTTTTTCTTGATCAGTCTGGCTAATGCTTTATCAATTTTGTTTATCTTCTCAAAGAAGCGGCTTTTAGTTTTATTGATCTTTGCTATTGTTTTGTTTCTATTTCATTTATTTCTGCTCTGATCTTTATGATTTCTTTCCTTCTGCTAACTTTGGGTTTTGTTTGTTCTTCTTTCTCTAGTTCCTTTAGGTGTAAGGTTAGATTGTTTATTTGAGATTTTTCTTGTTCTTGAAGTAGGCTTGTATAGCTATAAACTTCCCTCTTAGAACTACTTTTGCTGCATCCCATAGGTTTTGGATCATCGTGTTTTCATTGTCATTTGTCTCTAGGTATTTTTTGATTTCCTCTTTCATTTCTTCAGTGATCTCTTGGTTATTTAGTAATGTATTGTTCACCCTCCATGTGTTTGTGTTTTTTACGTTTTCTTTTCCTGTAATTCATTTCTAATCTCAGAGCATTGTCGTCAGAAAAGATGCTTGATATGATTTCAATTTTCTTAAATTTACTGAGTCTTGATTTGTGACCCAAGATGTGATCTATTCTGGAGAATGTTCCATGTGCACTTGAGAAGAAAATGTATCTGCTGTTTTTGGATGGAATGTCCTATAAATATCAATTAAATCTATCTGGTCTATTGTGTCATTTAAAGCTTGTGATTCCTTATTAATTTTCTGTTTGGATGATCCATGCATTGGTGTAAGTGAGGTGTTAAAAGTCCCTCACTATTATTGTGTTACTGTTGATTTCCTCTTTTACAGCTGGTAACAGTTGCCTTATGTATTGAGGTGCTCCTATGTTGGGTGCATATATATTTATAATTCTTATATCTTCTTCTTGGATTGATCCCTTCATCATTATGTAGTGTCCTTCCCTGTCTCTTGTAACATTCTTTACTTTAAAGTCTATTTTATCTGATATGAGTATTGCTACTCCAGCTTTCTTTTGATTTCCATTTGCAAGGAATATCTTTTTCCATTCCCTCACTTTCAGTCTGAATGTGTCCCTAGGTCTGAAGTGGGTCTCCTGTAGACAGCGTATATATGGGTCTTGTTTTCTATCCATTCAGCTAGCCTGTGTCTTTTGGTTGGAGCATTTAATCCATTCATGTCAAAAGTAATTATTGATATGTATGTTCCTATGTCCATTTTCTTAATTGTTATGGGTTTGTTTTTGTATGTCTTTTTTTCTCTTGTGTTTCCCACTTAGAGAAGTTCCTTTAGCATTTGTTGTAGAGCTGGTTTGGTGGTGCTGAATTCTCTTAGCTTTTGCTTGTCTATAAAGCTTTTGGTTTCTCCGTCGAATCTGAATGAGATCCTTACCGGGTAGAGTAATCTTGGTTGTAGGTTCTTCCCTTTCATCACTTTAAGTATATCATGCCACTCCCTTCCGGCTTGTAGAGTTGCTGCTGAGAAATCAGCTGTTAACCTTATGGGAGTTCCCTTGCATGTTATTTTTCGTTTTATCCTTGCTGCTTTCAATAATTTTTCTTTGTCTTTAATTTTTGCCAATTTGATTACTATGTGTCTCAGCGTGCTTCTTCTTGGGTTTATCCTGTATGGGTCTTTCTGCACTTCCTGGACTTGGGTGGCTATTTCCTTTCCCATGTTAGGGAAGTTTTCGACTATAATTTCTTCAAATATTTTCTCGGGTGCTTTCTCTCTCTCTTCTCCTTCTGGGACCCCTATGATGCGCACATTGTTGCGTTTAATGTTGTCCCAGAGGTCTCTTAGGCTGTCTTCATTTCTTTTCATTCTTTTTTCTTCATTCTGTTCTGCAGCAGTGAGTTCCACCATTCTGTCTTCCAGGTCACTTATCCATTCTACTGCCTCAGTTATTCTGTTATTGATTCCTTCTAGTGTATTTTTCATTTCAGTTACTGTGTTGTTCATCTCTGTTTGTTTGCTCCTTAATTCTTCTAGATCTTTGTTAAACATTTCTTGCATCTTCTTGATCTTTGCCTCTATTGTTTTTCCAAGGTCCTGGATCATCTTCACTATCATTATTCTGAATTCTTTTTCTGCAAGGTTGCCTATCTCCACTTCATTTAGTTGTTTTTCTGGGGTTTTATCGTGTTCCTTCATCTGGTACATAGCCCTCTGCCTTTTCATTTTTTCTATCTTTCTGTGAATGTGGTTTTGTTCCATAGGCTGCAGGATTGTAGTTCTTCTTGCTTCTGCTATATGTCCTGTGTGGATGAGGCTATGTAAGAGGCTTGTGCAAGCTTCCTGATGGGAGGGACTGGTGGTGGGTAGAGCTGGCTGTTGCTTTGGTGGGCAGAGCTCAGTTGATAACTTTTTCTTAAGATTGTCAATGGCTCAGTGAAAAGGAAGGAGCAAGTGTGATACCAAGGAGTTTAAATTAATGAGTTATCAATATACTGAGAAGTTATATTGCTGCCACAGATAGAGGATTGCTGTATGATAGGTTCTTTATAAACCACTGAATTATTGATTGATTGATTGGCTTCATCGGGTCTTTGTTGCTGTGCACGGGCTTTCTCTAATTGTGGCAAGTAGGTCTACTCTTCGTTGAGGTGTGCGGCCTTCTCATTGTGGTGGCTTCTCTTGTTGAAGGGCATGGGCTCTAGGCACGAGGGCTTCAGTAGTTATGTCATGTGGTCTCAGTAGTTGTGGTGCATGGGCTTAGTTGCTCCACGCATTTGGGATCTTCCCGGACCAGGGATAGAACCCGTGTCCCCTGCATTGACAGGTGGATTCTTAACCACTGCACCACCGGGAAGTCCAAAATCATTATTTCTAACAGTACATTTTTAGATAATACACACAATTAAAATGTCTTCATTTACGGTCACTAAAGAAAACTCATTCAAAAGGACTGCAATCTATATATGTACTTTGCGACAAGCAAAAGTACAAAAAGGATGGGAAAAGGAGAAAACAATGGATAAGAAATGTAAATAAATTTGTGAAAGAAAGAAAATAAATGGAAGAGTGGTAACAGAATTAGCAAGGTGCAATACTTAAGAACCCAAAGCCTACAGGATATTGAGGTAAGACTTGGTGCTAAAAAAGGGGAGAACTGGTTTTAGGAGTGTTCACAAGGAAGGGACCACGTGATCCTCACCTCACACTGTGCAGCAAGGTGACGATGACCCATCCTATCTCCATGCAGCAGGAGACAGGAGGTATACTTTCCAGAGTTACTAAAAGAGATTTCTGGTCTGGGGACACCATGTACAGTAGAAGTCCAGAGTGAAGTATGGTTCAAAAAAGGGAGGAAGGCAGATTACAAAAGAATCTCAATGCCAAGCCATAGAACCTTGTTCCTAGGACACCAGAGAAAGGTTTTCAGAACAACTCCCATCAGCCCTCCTATACATACAATCATCCAAGTGACTGAAAATTAGAAAATATTTCTCTGGAAGAACTGCATAGCCTTAGAGAAACAACCTTTCTGTGTTGTCATTGGGGATGCAGCTGATCATGCAATAATTCAATCGTGAAGTCTACCAAACAAGAAACCCACCTATGCATATTAACCTCCAACCTTTTAAACATGTTTTCATTTTTCATTTTTAAATACACACAGGTATACAATAATGACCAGCTGATGGAAGTCTCTAATTATAAAAAATAGAGATAAGGACAAACTACCAACAAAGGGAAGGCAAAAGAGAAACATAATTATGTGAAATTAAAAGTTTACAGAAACTAAAATTAACATCCTTAACTACGAGAGAGTGAGACAGAGAAAGATAGATTGAGAGAAAGGGAACAAAAGATAACGCATAAATACTGGATAATCAAGTAAAAATTAAGGAGAAAAGTTGAATACTAGTATAATATTGTGGTTGAGGAATGTCCTAGTAAGTAGAGTAAAAAGATCAATAAATGAAAGATAGTGGAACAATATGAGGAAGTTGAAAGATGAGTTCAAGAACTACAACATTTGAGGGATAGAAATCATAGTAAAGGAAATTATGTATTTTAAAAGTGGAAACGTTCCAGACATGAAGGAATGATTGGATTAACCAAAGATTAGCCCATTCCATGAAATTTCAGAAATCCAGGGATAAAGGAAAGATTCTAAATATTTTATGCTATGGTCTGAATTGTGTCTCCTCAAAATTTATCTGCTAAATTCCTAACACCCATTGTAACATCCTTGGAGTAAGGCAATGATTAAGATTAAATGAGGTCTTAAAAGTGGGACTCTGATCCAATGAGATTAGAATCTTCATGGGAAGAGTCTTCAGAAAGCGATCTCTCTCTCTCTCTCTTGCTCCCTCCCTCCCTGTTATGTTATGTGACGACACAGCAAGAAGGGCTGTCTGTAAGCCAGGAAGAGCATTCTCACCAGAAACTGAATTGGCTGAAACCCTGATCTTAGACTTTCCAGTTTCCAGAACTGTAAGAAATACATTTCTGTTGTTTAAGCCACTCATTCAGTCTACAGTATTTTGTTTTGGCAGCCCAGCTAGTTTAATACACTTTCATGGGGGAAAAGTCATATACATCAGCTTAGGACCAGACTAGCATAAAACTTTCCAACACTAACAGTGGATACCACAATACAATAGATAAACATCCTCAAATTTTTAGAGATAAACGAGTTTGAACCTAGAATCATAACCAGCTAAATTATTAATTGTTAAAATACATTATATACATTTTGCAGAAATGCAAGGAGAAGAAACCAGGAAAATCTCACGCACCAAGTTCCCCTTTTAGAAAACAAGTGCAAAGTGAGTGTTAGGGAAAAAAATAAATAAATAAACCAACAGAGGGAAGGACATGCAGGAATGCAGGAAACTTGTAATCCATTATCAGAGAGCAACAAAGAGAATTCCCAAAGTAACAGTGCATAATTTGCCCCAGTGTGAAAACTGTTCAAACTGGCGCATCTCTCAGTGGATTTTCAAGAAAAAAATCTCCAGAAAAGAAATAAAAATAATGAAAACATTATTTGATTAGTCTGAATATTTGGAAATAAGTATTTATAATCATGTAACATATCTGTTAGAGAATCTGAGGAGAAATCAACACAATACATATTACACTAAGCAAGTTAAAAAATCACCTAAAAAAGAGGTGATTATTTACTCCAGGTTAAAAAAAAGGTATCAAATAGAAAATAAACATAATAATAGGTCACTTCTTCATCCAACAGTGAATGGTAATTTTATAGATACAAAAATGCACTAACTGTTCTGTAGACAACTGTGATAACTGGGAAGGATGAGGAGAAAATGTGAACAGGTTGGTTTAAAAATGATAAACCTCTGCCTAGGAAGTAAAAGGTAAATGCGTGGTATTTAAGATTGATTAATCAATAAATAACAGAATGAACATTTTATTAAAATGTTCGTTATTTTAAAATGTGGAGATAGGGACTTCCCTGGTGGCGCAGTGGTTAAGAATCCGCCTGCCAATGCAGGGGACATGGGTTCGAGCCCTGGTCTGGGAAGATCCCACATGCTGTGGAACAACTAAGCCCGTGTGCCACAAGTACTGAGCCTGCGCTCTGGAGCCCGTGAGCCACAACTACTGAAGCCCTTACGCCTACAGCCCATGCTCTGCAACAAGAGAAGCCACCGCAAGGAGAAGTCTGCGTACTGCAAGGAAGAGTAGCCCCTGCGCGCCACAACTAGACAAGGGCCATGCACAGCAACAAAGACCCAATGCAACCAAAAACAAAGTCAAAAATAATTTTTAAAATAAATGTTTAAAAAGAAAATGTGGAGATAGACAAACATATACATAGACATTTATTAAAATAAGCGAATGAAAAGTATACGCTATTCACGTCTGAGGAAAGACTCAGGTGAAGGAAAGATTGGGCAGGGAACACTTCTTTTTTGTTTTATTTTTACCATTAAAAATCTTTCAAAACATTGCGTTTTAAAAAAGTACATGCATGCCTTAGTTTCATGACAAAAATTTTAATTAGAAAAATGACTCTGTAAGAGGCAACTAGTGGAAGGCTGTGTTAGAAACTATTAGTATTTACAAATATTTGCTTCTACTCCCTGTCCTATTTGAGCATGTGACTTGGTTTGACCAATGAATATTTCAGAACCAACAAGTGGATCCGTTCTGTCTTTCTCCTCTGTCACGACATGTAACATTGTGTCCAGACTGAGCTTATTTCATTACCTTGGGTCCCAGAGCGAGCAGATGTGTAGCAAGTAATTGACTTCTGTCATTTTAGGTTTAGTGTTTTGTTGCCATAGGAAAAACTACTCTATGCTGACCAGTGCAGAGATGAAATAGAAATTCATCATGTATCAACTAAAGCACTGACTGGGGTATGTTGTAAAGGTAAGCAAGTCATTAATTAATATTTGAGAATTTATATCATATAATGTTACATTCTTTCTAGACATTACAATATTTCCATTTCTGGTATAAGATATACCACTTGTCTCCCTATTTGTAACAAATTCACACCACTGTCACATAAAGACATTATCTGAAGAAGCAAGTTTTAAATTGAATTAGGTACTTTCTTTTCATGCCCTATGAGAGATTTATGATCCTAATACCTGAACATCTCCAATCATTTCTCAAGTTTCCTCAGATTTTCAGTTAATTGCTTAACTTTTCACTGTATCACACAGTATTCCCTTTTGGATAGTGACAGAATGATTCCTATCTCCTCTTTTATACTTTATTTTATACCTTCATTAAGAAACTTAAACTTACTGTCCAGCTTATCAATTCAATTATTACTTAATTAACTATAGTTTCCGGTTTGAAAAAGATGATATTTTGACATTTGAAGTGCTCCCAACTAACTTGTAAGTTTGCTTAAGGTAGAGAATATAAATGTTAATTCCTGTTTTGGGTCTTGCAGTTTCAAACACAATTGGTAGGCACAAAATAAGCACTTAATAAACATTTGCTTAATAGATTATGTCTACGTCTCCACTAAGCACATGGGAATTTGTGTTTATTTACCCATAAAATGCCATTTCTAACTCGTGTATTACCTATTTTGTGGATTATTCCTAGGTTATTTCACCCTTCTTCCCAGCATGAATCTGAGTCATCTGACTATACCATCATGGGATGTGACCTGGGAATGAAACTGGTTTTAACACCAGCCCATGAAAAACATAAATATGAAAGTAAAAAATCCCAAGGCTAAATGTCAATGACTTCTTCTTTTCTAGGTTCATGCATTATCTCAGCCCATTTCCCTTTATTAATTTGCAGATTGTAAAATTATAGTGTGAAAAGGAGAAAGGGAGAGTATTTAATCCAGCACCTCATTTTGTGGATGAGGTGACATGACTTGTCTGGAGTCACATAACCTAATAATGGTAGCAGAAGTACCAGTATCATTAGACTCCATTACATGAATATTCCACCTTGAGAGTACAGTCTCTTGAAAGTTGGACGTCATTTTTCTTATTGACATTTCTTGCATGTCATGGCCCAGCCTAATGTTTACCATGAAACATATGATCTCATGTTTGTTGGGTTTACCTAATACAATGTTTAATTTTAGGAAAATTTATCTGTAGTAATTCAGCAAGATAGCTGAATGCTCATGTATATATGAAATGCTGGATACTGGGCAGCAAATCAAATTTTATTTCTAAATCTAGTTCTACCAAATTTTCCTTATATTTCTCCTTCCTATTTTCTATAAGAACAGACTAAAGCAAGAAGGTATAATATCCTGATCAAAATCATTTGTTCAGGAGGATGGGGGACCCCTAGAATCATTCAAACCAGCTATTGGGATGAGATAGTCTATATTATTAAATTAATTTTAAGACATTAATTAAGGTATTTGAATATTTAAATTTCATGGTAACACATCCAAAGGTGATAAACTATTGAACTTTATTAGCTAATTGTTTGATGTAGTATTTATGGAATGCTGTTACTTATCCAGAAATTCAGTACTTATTGCATTTATTTTTCCTTACTGTTGGTTTTTAATGAATCTTACATCCTATTGTTAGACTTGCTCATGTTTGAAAAAGGGTGGAGTAGGAGTTACCTTTTTATTCCTTTAATTAGTCTCTTTCCTGAGGTCCATTAGCTGGCAGTTCTTTCCTGTTAGATCAATGGCAAAACAATAATCTGTAGTCATTTTGCCTTGAGCAATAATCTGAACATCCCTCTTGGAAATGATCCACTGTGGCCACTGGAACATTTGAGCAGTAGTTTTAATTGTGTTTTCATCAGATTCTGGTGTTGCTGAGCCCTGTTCTGACAGCCAAGACAGTATAGAAACAATTTAGCATATGTGACATTGCAGTCTGTGAAACTGGTAACAGACTGCACGTTAGTTTCAATGCTCTTTCCATACAGGTTTAATAATCAGAAAAAGAATGTTAACTCTTTAAAAATTGAATATGTGTTTAATATTTAAACAGCCAGATCCTTCCAGTTGTTAAGCTAATATCAAAGTAGGATGGAAGCAGGCTACTTACTGGCAACTGTCCATCTTACCAATGTCTTTTGAAGTTCAGTGAGGTAATGGTATAGACTGCCAGGCTCAGGCTGGAGGGTGTTACTTCTAATAACGAGAACCAAAGACAATGCAGAAACTTTCTTTTCGTAATTATAGCCATGTAATAAAACCTATATGTGTTAAAACTATAGTATAACTCATGATTTTTTTAATCTCACATTTTGTTTTTTCATTCTTTATAACTATTGAATGCAGGAATAATTTTCCTGAAAATGAAAAAGAAAATAGGCAATGTTTACAGCAGATTATGTGGTGGGAATGATTTCACTTGTAATATATGTTCAAAATACAAGGAATATCAGCGTTTACTTAAATATTTGTTATCCTAAAGTCTCCCTTTATTGCCCATGGTAATTTAACAATTATATTGAGGGGTAAGGGAAAGGAGTTATACTCTGGTGGGCATTGCCAATGCTCATATCCTGTGACTTCACTTTAGTGACCCCAGCCCACCTTCCAAATGACCTCTGGTGCACCAGAGACCCTCAGTTTACTCAGTCACAAGGCATTTTGTAATGTAACAGTTAATTTCACATATTTTATAAAGATATTTGACTACCTCTGCTAAAGCCTACTCCTAATTGAATATAAATCATAGGGTTAAAAAATCTTATATTTTTTCCTAAAACATCTGTTCTTGACATTTCTGTTCTAAAGTCTTTTTTTTTTTAAAGACCAAGGTGACTTTCAATTTCACTTTGTTGAATTCAGGCCCTATCTCTTCCACTAATGATTTTAGGTGACCGTCGTGTAGCTTAAAAGTTCCAGATGGACTTCAGTTTTCTTGGTGTAGTTTCTGTTTAGTTTTGCATAAGGAAATTTAAATGACTGTTTTATTCTTGATAGGAATTTCAAGTCAATCTTTGAGAAAATATATATCATTTTAAACTTTTAAAACAAGTAAAGATAGATGCTCCACACTCAGGAAATCTGATTCTGTACGCTCTGGGTAAGGCACCATTATACTTTTTTTTTTTCAAGTCATTCTACTAACTACCATTGTTTGAGAACCACTGTTACAGACTAATTGTTGGAGACAAATTCCACCTTTATTTTTCTGTTCTCCTAATCATGTGAATAGGAAAATATAAAATCATAAATCAAATATTTCATGAAAAGAATGGGACAGCAGAATTGTAAGAACCTTAACCTACCATTAAAGTTAGATAAGATAGATAAGATTTATTATGTGCTAGGGCCATGTAACCCATGACCATTCTCTTCTTCCTTCTACCTTTATTTAGGACACAGTGCTCTAAAGACGATAGTGTTGAACTTTGTTTCTTGGTAATCCTTTTTATTTATTTATTTTTTAAAGGTGATAATGACTTTTTAAAAATTTTATTTATTTTTGGCTGCATTTTGGGTCTTCGTTGCTGCGTGTAAGCTTTCCCTAGTTATGGCAAGCAGGGGCTACTCTTTGTTGTGATGTGTGGGCTTCTCATTGCAGTGGCTTCTCTTGTTGCGGAGCACAGGCTCTAGGGGTACAGGCTTCAGTAGTTGTGGTACATGGGCTCAGTAGTTGTGGCTCACAGGCTCTAGAGCACAGGCTCAGTAGTTGTGGCGCACAGGCTTAGTTGCTCTGTAGCATGTGGGATCTTCCCAGATCAGGGATCGAACCCGTGTCCCCTGCATTGACAAGTGGATTCTTAATCACCGTGCCACCAGGGAACTCCCTTGGTAATCCTTTTCAACACTGCAGTATTTTAGAACTGCCTTATCTGGAAAGGCTTTCTTATAGTTTTTCCAAATCACTTGTCATGATAATATGCCCCTTACTACTCTTCCCATCATTGGAGTAGGGGAAAAGCTATTCTTCACTCCTGGATTTTACTTTTATGAAGTTACATCTCAAACTTCCCTCCCAGAGAAGACATACAATTTATTTGAGGACAAAGGAATCCATAACTGAGATTTAATTTTTTCTGCAAACCTGAAAATATATTTATGCTTTGGTATTTCTCTTAGGTAATAGGAATGAAAATTTCCTAGCAAAAGATCATCATTTAAGTGGCTGTAGGAGAAAAATACTTCACGTCTGTGCAAACAGTAGTAAGTAGCATTTGATAAAATACATTCTCACCTTCCTAAGCTATTTTTTCCCTCCTGTTATGTGCTTAAAATAGCAAACCATTGGTGTTCAGTTTTTTCAACTTACCAAGTGATCCTGAAGGTCCACAACTTATGAATATTCTTCCCTTCTTCTGGTGCATGAAGTTGAATCCTGAGTGCTTCAGGGTGGGTAAGGGCACAGTGACTCACTTAGAAGGTGACTAGTCAGCACCAGCAACAAGCCCACATGAAGACATAATTTCAAACATGTATTTGCTTCTTCTTTGCATTTTTAATATGGGTCTTCTCTGAATTCGTTCTGGATTATCCACTGCCTAAGTGGAAAGAGAGGATGGTTAGAGCACAAATGAAAAAGATTCAGTGTTTAGCTTCTGAGCTCCAAAAGAGGCCTTTCAAGCTCATTTTGAGGACAATCTTTGCACAAAAGCTGTTAATTTGCCAAACCCTGGCTCTCTGAAAAGAATGAACGAATATATATCTATATTGATATACACTGGAGTTTCTTCTATAATGAGAGAAAACTTGTGTTCTACAAAATCACATACTAAAATAACTGTATACTTTTAGAAAATAACTGAAGGCAGAGCACTAAAACCTATGTAACTTTGTAGTCAAAGTACTAATAAAAGCAATAATAATCTTAATATAAATATTATCAGAGTTAAATCTCAACTGGCCTTGACACCTAAGGTGAAAATCCATCAGTTTTTTTCCAAGGTTCATGCCTCTTCCTTAGAGGGATATACTTACTTAGAGGGATATATTCCCAATTGAGACCAGTTTTATCAAAATTAAAAATGTCACAGTGTGGACTTCCACCTCAGTTTTTTCTAAACACACAGGAAATATCTTTGCAGATTCATTTGCATTTGCAGTTTTGGCAGAGACATTATGGAAAGCTTAGCAGTTCTTAAAGCCACTAAACCAGCTAGTATTTGCACTAATAGAAAGCACTTATGTAGTATTTCCTACTTCCTGAAGGTTTCTCTTTTAATTCTGGGAAAGCATGTCCCAGACGGCTTCAAAATATTGGCATGCTGGGAAAATCAAGCACAGACTAATGCAACTTCCACATTTTATTAGTATTTTTCTGCTATATGCGAATTGTATGTGATCTAGTTTACATTATAGAAATACACATTGTAACAGAAAGGACACACAAACACACATACATATATATACACACAACCCTCTACATACATCATACATATATGTAAGTCACATATGCACTGCGAGAAGCAGATGCCTCACTGAAGAGATTTAGTGGAAGAAACACCTGTGATGGAGAAAGGGAGAAAGCATAGGAGGAGGCAAAATCTTCAGACCACAAGGCAGGTCTGAAACCTATGAAAGGAGAACGTGGAGGAAGGATTGGGTAGGAAGAGCCTCAGACCACAGCTTGGGTCTGAAAAATTTTCTGCCAGAACAATGGGGCGTCCTTAAGCAAGCTGCCTGTTAGCAGAATCCTTCACTGAGCAGGAATCCAACCGGCACTAGAAGCCCACCCTCCTTTGTCACTGCGGGGAGGCAACCCTTGGTATGTGAGGCTTCCAAGTTCTCTGGATTGGCAGCTTGAGACTCTCAGTCAGCTGCTCCCCGCAGCAAGTTCTCTTCAAAGAGATCTGAGTAGCGCAAATCCGTGGCTTCCTCAACACTTACATACTCTCTGTCCCTCAGTCTCCCACACTTTTTGTCCAAATTGGAAAACTCTAATATAGCAGGACACAAAGGTTACCCATAACCACTACACTGAAAAGCAGATAGAAGAAAACATTTCTTGTTGAACAAAGTACAAGAAGAAGGAACATGAAGAGGATGCTTTTAAAACCTCCTTGGATTCAGAAAAACTGAGTTGAAACCACCCAATTTTTGCTCAAGAGAGCAACTGATTTCACAGCTGGTGTCAGAGATGACAGCAGGACCTGAGCCTTGCTACAAAAACCCATCCATCATGATTTTAATGGATTCTACACATTGCCCCAAGAGAGGAGCTATGTTAACCACACTCACCCTGGTTTCTGAGAAGAGAATACCTGTAACAGCAGCTTGAATTTTGATCTTTTAGTAGAAATGCTGCCCCCATACTGTCTTTACAAAGTCTACCAACAGCTAAATATTAGGCAACCTCCTTACTCAAATGGCCCAGGAGACTTGCTATGGTGGGCTTTAGACTCATGGGTCTGGTGGGGTTGGGAGGAGCATTGGTATGGAAGGAAAACGCCCCCCACCAAATAAACTCTTTACCTTGGTGCAATTGAACAAGAACACCTTGACATTCCTCTCTATAACCCTCTGTTTCTTCTCAGAGTTGGCCATGAATTGAAGTGGCGGAGGGGGCTTTTGGCCCCATCAAACGGGACACGCACACCTGAGCTGACCCATTACAATCATTTATGTTACCTCTCTTGTCCTTCTAGACATTTGTGTCTATGAAATAATCAAAAAGTATGTAATCCAAATGGAGCTGCAATTTCCTTTCCTTTTCCCAGAAGTTTGTCCTTTATAATTATATTTGGATTGAGTTAAATATTAAAGATCACATTCCCAGAGCACACATCCTTGCAAAAACTGATCACAGAACTGCTGCTTAGTGGGACTAGACTAATATTTAAATTTTCTGCACAATGAAAGTAACTTACACATATCTAATTGAGAATTTGTGGAATCTGACATCCTAAAAAAAGTTCTTAGTTTAGTGGATGAATAAAAACCTAATATGCTATTAAAATTTTTTTCTACCTTATTTTGGTATTATACAGAGAGAAGCAAACCTGAAAACTACGTTGTTTTCAGAAAGAGAAGGTTGATATTTGTTGTATATGTTGTTGTTGTCATCAATAACCAATGAAAAGTATGCTGGAAGTTTTAAGACATTGAGATAGCCAAAAGTTAGTTAATACACAGCTGCCTTTCCAATCCTCAATTTAATTTTACTTTCATCCCCATTTTAGCATCAAATCCTGGGAATCTTCAGTTCAGACACCTTTGCAGGTGCTACACATAACTAACCTTTCAATAAGATTAACTGGCAGACTGTGACATTTGATGTGTGATAATGCAAGGCTTTGTGAATTTTAAATCAGTCTGCAGATGAAGTTGGATACAATAAAGCCTTCTTAAAATATAATTTGAGGACCAGCCACTAGCAAACATTAATTGTAGGAACTTCTAAAGATATAAGCATAAAAGAGTTAATTTGTGGAGGAGAGTCAAATATTTGGACATATTTCATGGGGTGTTTTAAATAAAAGGATTTCTACAGATGGGGTAACTTTAACTGCCATCATTATTATGCCACACTTCATACTGAACACTTACTGGGGGAGAGAAAATGGTGCAATAATCTTCCTTTACACACTGAAAAAGTAATAGTAACAACAACAGAAGTAGCAAGGACTGATTGAAAAGAGTTTTTCCAGGTACTGTCTTAAGGACTTTATGTATATTAATTCCATCCCCATAATTACCCAATCATCCAGCTTCTTTTGAGTATTCATTTTAGAGATGAAGAAACTAAAACCCAGAAAGATTAAAAAACTGGATCAAAGGGGTGCAACAGAAAGTCTCATTCAGTCTGTTCCTCTGGTTCCAGGGCTGATCTTTTTAATCCCTGAACAAGGTGTTCCCCAAATTTTCCTGATGTAAGGAAAGAATCTTCCCTACAGATTCTGATTTAGTAATTGCTTGGGAATGCGAGTTAGTTCAGGCAACCCGGAAAGCAGTGGCCAACTTTATAGGGCCACATAGCTAAGAAGTTTACCTCCAGAAAGATAATCCTAACACTCACTTCAAATCAGGGCAAAAGATAACCATTTCAATATATAAACACAGAAATCATTTCTGACTGAGGTTTGAGGGATGTTTACTTCATTAGGGACTAGCCAAGTTTATAACAGAAAAATATTTAAGAATATCTTTTCAGATTTACATAATTTTTATTTTCTATTTCTATTCTATATGCCAAGAAATTATAGATGTGTCTCTCAAATATATATTATCTGATAAAATCCTCACATAAGTCCTAGGTTGATGTCTTTTAATTCCCGTTTTATAGGTGAGGAGGAAGGTATATTTGATTAACTTCAAGCAGGAATAAGAAATAATTCACCCGAGTGCTCCCTTGTTTTAATTTATTCAATGTTAAGGAAAAGTCAAACAGTGCACCTCTAGGTGGCAATTTTGAAAATGCATTGTCACCGTCCACTATAATCCATGCTTGGCCCTTCCCATACCAGCTACTCTTACACTGCCGACCTCCACTCACCATGCTTAGCAGAGCCTCAACCAACCAGCCAATTAAGAGTCCACTAATAAAATGGACAGATACTGCCCAATTGTTTCATGCAAAGCAGAAGAAATCTGTGTTTAAAATAGACAAACAATAACCATAGTTGAGAACTCTGACTCTAAACTAGCACTCTACAGAGAAGGATTAGCAGTCATGTAAAGAATAAAAATTTTTTGGATGTCCCTGGGTGCAGTGGATAAGAATCCACCTGCCAATGCAGGGGACACAAGGTTCAAGCCCTGGTCCGGAAAGATCCCACATGCCTCAGAGCAACTAAGCCCATTCTCCACAATTACTGAGCCTGTGCTCTAGAGCCCACGAGCCACAACTACTGAGCCCGCGTGCCACAACTACTGAAGCAAGTGTGCCTAGAGCCCGTACTTCGCAACAAGGGAAGCCACCTCAATGAGAAGCCTGCACACCCCAACAAATAGTCCCCACTCGCCACAACTAAAGAAAGCCTGCACGCAGCAACAAAGATCCAACACAGCCAAAGATAAATAAATTTTTTAAAAAAGAATAAAATTTTTTAAATTATATTTTATATTTAATAATCAAGACAATGCTCAACATGGAAAAATCAGAAGGTTTGTTTAAATAGAAATATAAAAATGAAAATCATTCATGGGTGAAGATACAAAAGGTAGCCATTGTTTAATACTTAGTATACTTCATTATTTCATGGATAGGATATGTTCTGCACACAGAAATACATGGGAAATTGTGTCGATACTGTTTATTTTAAATTTTACAAGTGAAGAGAAGGATATATTTGTCATGCAGGTATGGAAAAGAAATCCTTTCACCAATTGACCCCTTGTTTTAATTTGTGCCAAAGAAGAATGAATATTTTTAACAAAAAAAATAATTCACATACCATAAAAGTCACCCTTTGGAAGTGTAAAATTCAGTGAAAATATTTTTAAACACCAAAAAGTAACTTGTTTGTTTATCAACACCTTTTCATGTTGCTGTGTTCTACATTGTCAGTGCTTTTAAAAAATGCTTTCATACTATTCCATTGATGGTATTCCAATATTTTATTTCGTTAATTTTTTAAGACATTTAGTATGTATCATGTTTTTGCCTTTAGATACAATATTTAAATGAATATCTGTGTAGCATAATCTATTTTTAAAATAACCATCCTTATTACTTTATTATGCATTCTTATGCATGAATCACTGTCCCAAAGGTTTACACATTTTTAACCTAAGGGAAATAATGTTATAGTCTTAGATTCCATTTTCAAAACTGTCAGAGACTTCTGGCAAAAATGAGAAAATACGCATTTATAAAATAGATGAAGTGATGTTAGAAATATGAATTTATGTTGATTATTTTATAATATGTAGAGAATAGGTACCTTGTAATATCCAATAATACTTCAGAGCCCAGTATTTAATAGTAAAGCTTATGTATGGTGTTAGGAGAGTTAGGATGAATCTAAATTTTGGCTCTGCCACTAACTAATTGGCTGATCTTGAGCAAGATCCTTGTTTGACTAAGTTCTACTTTTCTCATGGACAATATGAATAGAAAACAAGGCCATTTCTGGAACATAACAAGCACTCTAAAACTTGTAGGGTTTTTTTGTTAAATCTTAGTAATAATAATCATAGGCATATAGTTAATATTGAAATACATGCTTTCCAAAGATAAAGCTATATTCTGTAAGCCTTCTTTTTATATTATGCTTAACACGAAGGATCTCTTGGAACAAATCCAACCACTATTTTACATTCTTTTTTCATGAGCCAGTTCTCCACATGATGAATGCAACTTTTGTGAGTGAACTATTAGGAGTTAATATAGCAAAAAGGAAAGAAAAATTTTAAATATGGCCTGATAACTTTAATATGCGTGAAAAGACATGCTTTCTAATACAGAAGCAGAAAACCAAAAGAAGATAACAGATTGATATGAAAATATTACTTCATGAGATGAAAGGATGATGAATGTAAAAAGAAGCACTTGCAAGGAAACCAAAAACATACTAGATGACTTAGAACACCATCAGAGGCAGGACTGAAAAGAAATATCAGTGCTGTAAACTAAGTCAATGACATAGGGACATATGTTGGTCACTACTGTATTTAATTTTTTAAAACCTATGTCTATAATGCAATTGGCTTTTAATTCAGTTATTTTAGATTATCCTTATCTCAGTTTGGCATTAGAACTATGTGACTTCATAAAATGAATTTATAAATGTCCCATTTTCCTGTAAATTCTGGAAAAACTCATATAAGATAGACTCTGAAATTTTGGTAGAACTCACTTCTGAAGCCACCTGAGGGTGATGATTTTTCAAGAGGGAAATTTTAGACCATCACTTCAGTATCTTTATTTATTTATTTATATTTATTTTTGGCTGTTTTGGGTCTCCATTGCTGTGCACGGGCTTTCTCTAGTTGCGGTGAGCAGGGCTACTCTTCATTGCAGTGTGCAGGCTTCTCACTGCAGTGGCTTCTCTTGTTGTGGAACTTGGGCTCTAGGCGCGCAGGCGCAATAGTTGTGGCTCGCAGGCTCTAGAACGCAGGCTTGGCAGTTGTGGCGAACGGGCTTAGCTGCTCCATGGAATGTTGGATCTTCCAGGACCAGGACTTGAATCTGTGCCCCCTGCACTGGCAGATGGATTCTTAACCACTGCACCACCAGGGAAGCCCACTTCAGTGTCTTTTATAGGTTTTTATTTGTTCAACATTCTATTTATTTGGTGGTTAAATCTGGTAATTCACAATTTTCTAGAAGGTTATCAATGTATTCTAAGTGTTAAAATATATTGGTGTAACTAACTAATCAAATATTTAAAATTTTAATATATACTGGTTTTCTTTCCTTTCTGCACTCTGCAAAATATTCACATCTGCTTTTTCTTTTCCCTTGATGAGTCATGTCCAAGGTCTGTCTATAATACAGTATTCATAATCATCTCTTTTGCTTTTTGTCATTTCAAGCTATGATATTAATTTTTGCATTTACTGATTTTTTAATATTTTATATAACTTTAATATTAGCTTTTTTGATATTTGTTTTGTTTGTTTCCTTCCCTGCTGTTTTCTCTCTCAGTTTTAATTTAAAAGTTTAATGCAAGGGGTGCCTTCAAGATGGCAGAGGAGTAAGACATGGAGATAACCTTCCTCCCAACAAATACATCAAAACTATACCTACATGTGGAACAAATCCTACAGAATACCTACGGAACGCCAGCAGAAGAACTCAGACTTCCCAAGAGGCAAGAAAATCCCCACATACCTGGGTAGGGCAAAAGAAAAAACGAAAAACAGAGACAAAAGAATAGGGATGGGACCTGCACCTCTGGGAGGGAGCTGTAAAGGAGGAAAACTTTCCACACACTAGGAAGCCCCTTCACTGGTGGAGACAGGAGTGGGCAGGGGGGAAGATTCGGAGCCACAGAGGAGAGCACAGCAACAGGGGTGAGGAGTGCAAAGCGGAGAGATTCCCTCACAGAGGATCAGTGCCGACCAGCACTCAACAGCCTGAGGCTTGTCTGCTCACCTGCCGCAGTGGGTGGGGCCTGGGAGCTGAGGCTCAGGCTTCAGAGGTCAGATCCCAGGGAGAGGACTGGGGTTGGCTGCGTGAACACAGCCTGAACGGGGCTAGTGCACCATGGTTAGCCAGCAAGAGGTCTGGGGAAAAAGCCTTGAACTGCCTAAGAGTCAAGAGACCATTGTTTCGGGATGCGCGAGGAGAGGGGATTCAGAGCACAGCCTAAATGAGCTCCAGACATGGGTGTGAGAGCCGCAGGTATCAGCGCAGACCACAGAGATGGGCATGAAATGCTAAGGCTGCTGCTATAGCCACCAAGAAGCCTCTGTGAAAGCACAGGTCACTATCCACACCTCCCCTCCTGGGAGCCTGTGCAGCCAGCCACTGCCAGGGTCCCGGGATCCAGGGACAACTTCCCCGGGAGAACGCATGGCGCACCTCAGGCTGCTGCAACGTCACACTGGCCTCTGCCGCCGCAGGCTCGCACCGCATTCTGTACCCCTCCCTCCCCCCGGCCTGAGTGAGCCAGAGCTCCCTAATCAGCTGCTACTTTAACCCCGACCTCTCTGGGTAGGGAACAAACACCCTCAGGTGACCTACACGCAGAGACGGGGCCAAATCCAAAGCTGAACCCCGGGAGCAGTGCGAACAAAGAGGAGAAGGGAAATTTCTCTGTGCAGCCTCAGGAGCAGCGGATTAAATCTCCACAATGAACTTGATGCACCCTGCATCTGTGGAACACCTGAATAGATAATGAATCATCCCAAAATTGAGGCAGTGGACTTTGGGAGCAACTGCAGACTTCTGGTTTCCCTTCTGCATCTAATTTCTTTCTAGTTTTATGTTTCTATTAGTTTATTATTTAGAACTTATTAACACTGGTAGATTTGTTTATTGATTTGGTTGCTCTCTTTCGTTTTTTATTTTATTTATATATATGCTTTTTTTTTTCCTTTTTCTCTTTATGTGAGTGTGTGTGTTTCTTTATGTGGTTTTGTCTGTAGAGCTTTTTTTCTTGCTATTTGTCCTAGGGTTCTGTCTGTCTGATTTTTTTTGTTTGTTTGTTTGCTTAGTATAGTTTTTAGCTCTTGTAATCATTGGTGGATTTGTTTTTTGGTTTGGTTGCTTTCTTCTTTCCATCTCTCTTTTTTTAAATTACTTTATATTTTTTTCATTTTTAATATTTTTTTTCCATTTTAAGAACCTTTTCATTTTATTTATCTGTTTATTTACTTACTTACTTATTTTTCTCTCTTTTCGTCTGAGCCATGTGGCTGACAGGCTGACAGGGTCTTGGTGCTCTGGCTGGGTGTCTGGCCTGACTCTCTGAGGTGGGAGAGCCTAGTTGAGGACATCAGTCCACCAGGGACCTCCAGCCCCACGTAATATCAAATGGTGAAACATCTCCCAGAAAACACCATCTCAATGCTAAGACCCAGCTCCACTCAACAACCAGCAAGCTACAGTGCTGGACACCATAGGCCAAACAACTAGCAAGAAAGGAACACAAACCCATGCATTACCAGAGAGATTGCCTAAAATCATAATAAGTTCACAGACAAAACACAGCACCGGACATAGTCCTGCCCACCAGAAAGACAAGACCCAGACTCAGCCACCAGAACACAGGCACCAGTCCCCTCCACCAGGAAGCCTACACAACCCACCGAACGAACCTTACCCACTGGGAGCAGACACCAAAACAATGGGAACTACAAACCTGCATCCTACGAAATGGAGACCCCAAACACAGTAAGTTAAGCAAAATGAGAAGACAGAGAAATACACAGTAGATGAAGGAGCAAGGTATAAACCCACCAGACCTAACAAATGAAGAGGAAACAGTCAGTCTACCTGAAACAGAATGCAGAGTAATGATAGTAAAGATGATCCAAAATCTTGGAAATACAATGGAGAAAATACAAGAAACGTTTAACAAGGACCTGGAAGAACTAAGGAGCAAACAAACAATGATGAACACCAAAATAAACAAAATTAAAAATTCTCTAGAAGGAATCAATAGCAGAGCAACTGAGGCAGAAGAACGGATAAGTGATCTGGAAGATAAAATAGTGGAAATAACTACCACAGAGCAGAATAAAGAAAAACAATGAAAAGAATTGAGGACAATCTCAGAGACCTCTGGGACAACATTTAATGCACCAACATTCGAATTACAGGGGTCCGAGAAGAATAAGAGAAGAAAAAAGGGACTGAGAAAATATTTGAAGAGATTATAGTTGAAAACTTCCCTAATATGGGAAAGGAAATAGTCAATCAAGACCAGGAAGCACAGAGAGTCCCATACAGGATAAATCCAAGGAGAAACATGCCAAGACACATATTAATCAAACTATCAAAAAGTAAATACAAAGAAAAATATTAAAAGCCGAAAGGGAAAAGCAACAATTAACATACAACGGAGTCCCCATGAGGTTAACAGCTGACCTTTCAGCAGAAACTCTGCAAGTCAGAAGGGTGTGGCAGGACATATTTAAAGTGATGAAAGGGAAAAAAAACTACAACCAAGATTACTCTACATAGCAAGGATATCATTCAGATTTGACGGAGAAACTAAAAGCTTTACAGACAAGCAAAACCAAGAGAATTCAGCACCACCAAACCAGCTCTACAACAAATGCTAAAGGAGCTTCCCTAGGCAGGAAACACAAGAGAAGGAAAAGACTTACAATAACAAACCCAAAACAATTTATAAAATGGTAATAAGAACATAAATATCAATAACTACCTTAAAGGTAAATGGATTAATGCTCCAACCAAGATATAGACTGCCTGAATGGATACAGAAACAAGACCTGTACATATGCTGTCTACAAGAGACCCACTTCAGACTTAGGGACACATAAGACTGAAAGTGAAGGGGTGGAAAAAGATATTCCATGCAAATGGAAATCAAAAGAAAGCTGGACTAGCAAGTCGCATATTAGACAAAAATAGACTTTAAAATAAAGACTATTGCAAGAGACAAAGAAGGACACTACATAATGATCAAGGGATCAATCCAATAAGAACATACAACAATTGTAAATATTTATGCACCCAACATAGGAGCACCTCAATACATAAGGCAAATGCTAACAGCCATAAAAGGGGAAATCGACAGTAACACAATCATAGTAGGGGACTTTAACACCCCACTTTCATCAATGGACAGATCATCCAAAATGAAAATAAAAAAGAAAACACAAGTTTTAAATGACACATTACACAAGATGGACTTAACTGACATTTACAGGACATTTTATCCATAAACAAAAGAATACACTTTCTTCTCAAGTGCTCATGGAACATTCTCCAGGGGAGTTCATAACTTGGGTCACAAATCAAGCCTTGAAAAATTTAAGAAAATTGAAATCGCATCAAGTATCTTTTCTGACCACAATGCTATGAGACTAGATATCAATTACAGGAGGAAATCTGTAAAGAATACAAACACTTGGAGGCTAAACAATACACTACTAAATAACCAAGAGATCACTGCAGAAGTCAAAGAGGAAATCAAAAAATACCTAGAAACAAATGACAATGAAAACACGACAACCCAAAACCTATGGGATGCAGAAAAAGCAGTTCTAAGATGGAAGTTAAGTTTATAGCAATACAATCCTACCTCAATAAACAAGAAACATCTCAAATAAAAAACCTAACCTTACACCTAAAGCAATTAGAGAAAGAAGAACAAAAAAACCACAAAGTTAGCAGAAGGAAAGGAATCATAAAGATCAAATCAGACATAAATGAAAAAGAAATGAAGGAAACGATAGCAAAGATCAATTAACCTAAAAGCTGGTTCCTTGAGAAAATAAACAAAATTGATAAACCATTAGCCAGACTCATCAAGAATAAAAGGGAGAGGACTCAAATCAATAGAATTAGAAATGAAAAAGAAGTAACAACTGACACTGCAAAACTACAATGGATCGTGAGAGATTACTATAAGCAATTATAAGCCTGCAAAATGGACAACCTGGAAGAAATGAAGGAATTCTTAGAAAAGCACAACCTTCTGAGACTGAACCAGGAAGAAACAGAAAATATAAACAGACCAATCCCAAGTGCTGAAATTGAAACTGTGATTAAAAATCTTCCAACAAACAAAAGCTCAGGACCAGATGGCTTCACAGGTGAATTCTATCAAACATTTAGAGAAGAGATAAAACCTATCCTTCTCAAACTCTTCCAAAATATAGCAGAGGGAGGAACACTCCCAAACTCATTCTACGACGCCACCAACACCCTGATACCAAAACCAGGCAAAGATGCCACAAAAAAAGAAAATTACTGGTCAACATCACTGATGAATATACATGCAAAAATCCTCAACAAAATAGCAGCAAAGAGAATCCAACAGCACATTAAAAGGATCATACACCATGATCAAGTGGGGTTTGCCCCAGGAATGCAAGGATTCTTCAATATATGCAAATCAATCAATGTGATAAACCATATTAACAAATTGAAGGAGAAAAAACATATGGTCATCTGAATAGATACAGAAAAAGCTTTAGACAAAAATTCAACACCCATTTATGATAAAAACCCTCCAGAAAGTAGGCACAGAGGGAACTTACCTCAACATAATAAGGCCATTTATGACAAACCCACAGCCAACATCATTCTCAATGGTATAAAACAGAAACCATTTCCACTAAGATCAGGAACAAGACAAGGTTGCCCACTCTCACCACTGTTATTCAACATAGTTTTGGAAGTTTTAGCCACAGCAAACAGAGAAGAAAAAGAAATAAAAGGAATCCAAATCGGAAAAGAAGAAGTAAAACTGTCACTGTCTGCAGATGACATAATAGTATACATAGAGAATCCTAAAGATGCTACCAGAAAACTACTAGAGCTCATTAACGAATTTGGTAAAGAAGCAGGATACAAAATTAATGCACAGAAATCTCTTGCATTTGTATACACTAATGATGAAAAGTCTGAAAGAGAAATTAAGGAAACACTCCCATTTACCACTGCAACAAAAAGAATAAAATACCTAGGATAAACCTACCTAAGGAGACAAAAATCCTGTATGCAGAAAACTATAAGATGCTGATGAAAGAAATTAAGAATGATACAAACAGATGGAGAGATATACCATGTTCTTCTATTGGAAGAATCAACATTGTGAAAATGACTATACTACCCACAGCAACTTACAAATTCAATGCAATCCCTATCAAACTACCAGTGGCATTCTTCACAGAACTAGAACAAAAAAATTCACAATTTGTATGGAAACACCAAAGACTCCGAATAGCCAAAGCAATTTGAGAATGAAAAACGAAGCTGGATGAATCAGGCACCCTGACTTCAGACTACACTACAAAGTTACAGTAATCAAGACAGTATGGTACTGGAACAAAAACAGAAATACTGATCAATGGAACAGGAGAGAAAGCCTATTGTCACCTTATCTTTGATAAAGGAGGCAAGAGTATACAATGGAGAAAAGACAGCCTCTTCAATAAGTGGTGCTGGGAAAACTGGACAGCTGCATGTAAAAGAATGAAATTAGACCACTCCCTAACACCATACACAAAAATAAACTCAAAATGGATTAAAGACCTAAATGTAAGGCCAGACACTATAAAACTCTTAGAGGAAAACATGGGCAGAACACTCTATTACATAAATTACAGTAAGATCCTTTTTGACCCACCTCCTAGAGAAATGGAAATAATAAAAAAATAAATAAACAAATGGGACCTAATGAAACTTAAAAGCTTTTGCACAGCAAAGGAAAACATAAACAAGACCAAAAGACAACCCTCAGAATGGGAGAAAATATTTGCAAATGAAGCAACTGACAAAGGATTAATCTCCAAAATATACATGCAGCTCATGCAGCTCATCAAAAAAACAAACAACCCAATCCAAACATGGGCAGAAGACCTAAACAGACATTTCTCCAAAGAAGATATACAGATTGCCAACAAACACATGAAAGGATGCTCAACATCACTAATCATGAGAGAAATGCAAATCGAAACTACAGTGAGGTATCACCTCACACCAGTCAAAGTGGCCATCATCAAAAATCTAGAAACAATAAATGCTGGAGAGGGTGTGGAGAAAAGGGAACCCTCTTGCACTGTTGGTGGGAATGTAAAATCATACAGCCACTATGGAGAACAGTATGAAGGTTCCTCAAAAAACTAAAAATATAACTACCATATGACCCAGCAATCCCACTACTGGGCATATACCCTGAGAAAACCATAATTCAATAAGAGTCATCTACCACAATGTTCATTGCAGCTCTACTGACAATAGCCAGGACATGGAAGCAACGTAAGTGTCCATTGACAGATGAATGGATAAAGAAAACACGGCACATATATATGATGGAATATTACTCAGCCATAAAAAGAAATGATATTGAATTATTTGTAGTGAGGTGGATAGACCTAGAGTCTGTCATATGGAGTGAAATAAATCAGAAAGTTAAAAACAAATACTGTACACTAACGCATATATATGGAATTTTAAAAAGCTGTACTGATGAACCTAGTGGCAGGGCAAGAATAAAGACGCAGACATAGAGAACGGACTTGAGGGCACGGGGTGGGGAAGGGGAAGCTGGGATGAGGTGAGAGAGTAGCAATGACATATATACAGTACCAAATGTAAAACAGATAGCTAATGGGAAGCAGCCGCACGGCATAGGGGGATTAGCATGGTGCTTTGTGTCCACCTAGAAGGGTGGGATAGGGAGGGTGGAAGGGAGATGTAAGGGGGAGGAGATATTGGAATGCATGTATATGTATTGCTGATTCACTCTGTTATAAAGCAGAAACTAACACACCATTGTAAAGCAATTATACTCCAATAAAGATGTTAAAAAGGTAAAAAAATAAAAATAAAAAGGGTACATTAAAAAAAGAATTTAAGATAAAAAATACAAGTTTAATGCATTTCATAACTGAAAATCAAGTTTCAGGGTTTTTTCTTTAGTGTATTCAGAGTTATTTTTGTCAGTGACAAGTACTAAATGAATTGCATCTGTCATTTCTCTACTCTGTGTCTTCACTGTCATTCAGCCTGAAATAGTTTGTGTTTTCTCTCTTACCCCAGTAATTATTTTTAAAAAATTTGTATCTAATTTTATCTATTATTTTGTTATTTGTCTCTAATTTTACTGCAGTGTGGTAAAAGAACGATAATCAGTAGTGGAGCAGCTTTTGTTGTTGTTTTGTTTTATTTTGAGTCTTTGGAATTCACCAAGGCTTTCTTTGTTGTCTAGCAAATGCCTGACTTTTCTGTGAATGGGCCATGGGTGTTCGAAACATAGTTAAGTTTTCTCTGTTGTACACAATGATCTCTCTCTGTGTCTTTCCGTCTATATATCTACCAACCAAGAGTGATACACACAGACTAGATGACACAATTAATCATGTTATTTGTACTTTGTATCTGTGCATATTTCTATATGATCATATCAGGTTCCAAGCGGGATTCACTATTATAACTACTGAACTATAATTATTCATTTTGTCTCTCTCATATATATATAGAATTTTAGCATATAATTTGATAGTTTATCTATTTGGGACTATATTGAGACAGGCACAGTAGTGTGCTAGAGACAGTTCATACCATCTCATGAGAGCCAGTTGTTAATTATCAGAAATCTTGTGAGCCAGTGGTCAAACCTAACCATTATTAAATATTAAACTATATTAACTTATGATTAAATGTATTATAGTAAAAGATAAACATTCAAAATTCATACTTCCTAACTATTCTCCTACATTTATAAGAGAAATAATACTTTTACGATGCATTGATCCGGCAGACCCCAATGTATTCAAATGGTCAAATTTAGCATCACTAACAACAGAACAAACTAACAGTAGGTACCTCTGCGGTGATACAATAGAAAGTAATCAACAATACCTACGTGAAAGCATCTATGTCTTTACACTGAATCTAATCTTGAGAAAACAATCAGACAAATGCAAACTGTTAGACTACAAGACAACTAGCCTAGATTTTGAAAACATCAACCTAATGGGAAAAGGAAAGAAAACTGAAACAGAACTGTTCTCAGGTGAAGAGATTAAAAAGGCATGATAAACAGCAGCAAAAAACTATGTGATTTTTGATTATCTAAAAAGAGAAGAGAAGAAAAGAGAAGAGAGGAGAAAAAAGAAAAGAAAAGGACAAAGTAGCAAGCCTGAAGGGCTCACACTAACCAATCCTGACATAGGTATAGTAATAACTGATTCAGGTCAAGAACACTTTTGAATACTAAAACCAATGGGTGTAAAGTTTTTGAGAAACAAAATATTTACAGGGTTGCAAAGATCAACCCATACACTACTAATTAATTCAATTTGCTATAACCTATGCTCTTGAGGTTATTTCTATCTATTATGTCTGTATGATGGAAATGCTAAGTATTGGAGGGTTATTGCACATCCCTTCCCAGCTCTATGTTCAGTGACATCATGATGATAGCTTAAAATCATCCATAATGGAAGTTTTTACATCATCAAATTAACAACTGCTACACATCAGGGCTTGATTTATTGTTTTGTTGATTATCTAGCCTTACATGTAAATTGCAGATAATATTTTATGAATGTTAAATTTTTTGGATGTGACAATAATATTGTGGTTATGTACGACAATGTCCTTCTTTTGGGAAAGATAAATGCTGAATTATTTTCTGGTGAAGAGGCGTGATGTTTGCAACTTTCAAGTGAGTCAGTAAAACAAACACACTTTTATCTTTTGTGTAAAATCCCCCCCATCACGCACACAGACACATACACACACACAGTCTTTGAGCTTCAGTATAGGAAACTACCCTATAGCTATGCTTCATCTCTCTCTTCAGCTGTGTGGCAACTTCTCCTTAAGGGAGAGCACTACCAGCCCATGACCATATGACATCTTTTTCCGATTTAAAAGTTTGCACCACTCTTATATTCAAACAATCAGCATATAGTAAGTGATTCATACCATATGGTCTCAATTGTGAGAGAAGAGCATAGTACACCAGGATGAAATGTATAAGCTAAAAGATATTAATTATAGTTATTTTAATTTTGAGATATAAATTATACTCAGTAAATTACAAGCATAGTAAGTGTACAGTGTGATGAGTTTTGACAGTTGTATATACCAGCTCAAACAAGATACAGAAAATTTCTATCATTCCAGAAAGTTCTCTAGTTTGGTTCTCAGTCAATCCTCTTCTTCTTCCCTAGCCCTCTGTAGCCATCTCTCCTAGGAGGTGACTTCCACCAGTAAAGATTATTTTACCTGTTCTTGGATGTAATGTAAATGGAACCACATAGCCTGTACTTGTTTGTGTCTGTTGCTTTCAATCAACATAGCATTTCTGAGATTCACCCATGTCACTTGTATGTATCAATGTACTGCTCCTGTTTACTGTTGTGTACCATTCTATTATGTCAGTGTAACATAATTTTTAATACATTATCCTATTGCTAGACAAATGTATTTATTCTAATTTGTAATTACTGTAAATAAGCTGTCATGAACATTCCTATACATACAAGTCCTTTTGCTGGCAGGCTCCTAATAAATGTACGGAATAAGAAAAGGGTATTGAATGACATCAGGCATATCCCTCAGCATCTTAAATATCACACTTTCATTTTGTTATCAATTTAATACAAAACTCATGCACAACTAGACTGTTCTGAGCTTCATTAATAATGTTTGGTGGTTGTCAGGTGGCATGAAAAAAGTCAATATACCTTACATAGTCTCCCCGCTTTCAACTAGACAAAAGTAACACGTTTTCCCTTCTTTGCTGATTCTTTTTGGTAGCACTATATCATTGCAATGAAATAGAAAAACGTGGGAACTGGATTACTCTGGATTCTTTTTTATACATGGTTACAACCTAACACTTCCAGCATGTATTTTTAAATCCTTTAGAAATGATTCTGAACCTTATTATCAGATATTTCAGGAGTCTTATTGCAACTGACCAACAAGCCTCATGAATTTAGCTCTCCTTTGCCGTGATGGCATCAACATGAATAACACTTTTTTGTCAGTAGATGGAAAACAAATATTCTCTAAGAAAATTCACCTATACATCTTTTCTAAAAGATTTACTCAGTAATCAAACACAAAGGGAATATTTTTAAAACTACACTGGTTCCAGCCTTGAATGCTCACTCCTCGTGGCTTACTTCTATCTTGTGTTTAACACTTCCTAGTATCAGATCCTACACAAAGGATTTCCTGACCATTCTGCCTCACTCAGTCAAATTTCTTGCTTCCCAGTATCAGCTGGACCCTGTCAATACCTTAAAATAGCAGCTATCACAGAATGACATTCTCTATTTAAATACCTCTCTCCCAAAGAGAATATAACTATCAGAGGGCAGGAATTGGGTTTTACGTATTCACTTCACTTCAAAGAAAGTTGCTGATCTGAACTCACTCATTCATTTCTCACATGAAGTTTGTATTATAAATTCCACTTTAAAGAGAAGAAAATTAAAACTTTGAGCCTCAACCCAGTCAGGGTCTATACAGCTGGTAACAGCAGGGATAAAACGTGAACCCAGGACCGCCTGACTCCAAAGTCTACACTTTATTTACTACAACGCATTACAACTTATCAGAGGATTAATACTACTTTGGCCTGCCTCTGATTTGAAGTAATGAGTTGTTAAAGTTAAGACTAGATATCTGATAAAAGATTTGTATCTAGAATTTATAGAACTCTATAATAAAAAGACCGAAAAATCCAGTTAAAAATGAGCAAAGGATTTGAATACACATTTCACCAAAGATAACACATAAGCAGCTCTGAAGCATACGAAACACTATTCGTTGTTATTAGAAAATGCAAATTAAAACGAGATACTATTTTACATCTACTAGGATGGTTAAAATAGAAAGAAAATAACTGTTGGTGGGGATGCGAAAAACTGGAACCACATCCACTTGTGAGAATGTAACACGGTATGACCACTTTGGAACACGGTTCGGTAATTTCTTAAGAATTTAAGCATAAACTTACCAGATGATAAGTAATTCCACTCCTAGGAATCTACAAAAGATAAATGAAAATATACGTTGTTAACATAAGGACTTCAGAGTGAATGTTCACAGCAGCAGCATTCTTAATAAAAGCCCCAAACTGAAAACAACCCACGTGTCCATCACTGGTGAAGAAACAAAACATCGTACACCCATATGATGCAACACTGTTTAGCAATCAAAAGGAACAAAAACTGATCCTGTGTCTACATGAGTGGACCTTAAAAACAGTATCCTAAGTGAAATAAGCCCGATGTAAACATGATATATATGATTCCATTTATAGGAAATGTCCATAAAAGGCAAATTTATAGAGATGGAAAGGAGATAAATAGTTGCTTGAGGCTGTGAGTGAGAGTAGGGATTGAAAGCAGACAGGTACACGGAATTTTTCAGAGTAATGAAAATGCCTGAAAACTGGATTTGTGCCAATGGTTGTGCAACTCCATATATAATTGTGGGAATATATTATTGAATCATATGCTTAAAATGGTGAATGTTATGGTATGTAAATTATGCTTCAATAAAGCTTCAATAAAGTGTGGACTCTTGGATGATTTACTTTTTATGAACCATTTTCAACATAAATCTGTCTTTTTTTAGCATTAAATTCGCAGAAGTTCTTCCCAGCAAAACCTATTCTTAGAACTCACTTATCTTCCAAAACTATATCTAACTACTGCTATAACTAGGGTTAAGCAAACTCTTCCTGTAAAGGGACAGATAATAAATATTTTATGCTTTATGGACAAGACTGTCTCTAATGAAACCATTCAACTCTGCTACTGCAGAGCAAAAGCAGCCACAGATCATACGTAAATGAATGGGTGTCACTGAGCTCCAATAAAACTTTATTTAAGAGAACAAACAGTGGGCAAGGTATGTTCTGTGAGCCATATTCAGTTAATAGCTGCTATAGACTAGTAACCTTTGATCTTCTAGTAAAAACTGAAGTTGCAGTAAATTACATCCTAGAATTTGCAACATGAGGAAACAAAACCCTCAAAGCATTATAATTGTGCTATTGTAACAGTGGCTTTTAAAGAGATCTTAGGTCCTCAGAACATGTCCCTAATGGTCCTTGATTCAGATCCAGCTTGTAATTTCTGTATCCAAGACCCAAAACCAACATTTTCTTTAAAAAATTTGGTTTAACCTACCCTTCCCTCTTCCTACCCCTGCCACAGGTAATGACAGTGTAAGTCAAGTTCTGGAAACTAGACATCCTTATTGTTACTACACTTTCATTTTGTCTAGAGCTAAGAAATGTTTATATTTTCTAATATATATCTAACAAATTTATGTTATCACTGCCAATTCAATTCCAACAGCACAGAGTCTTTCCTCCCATTCCCTAATATTGAAAGTACTGGTTCCAAAGCACAACTGTGCATTTATTCATTTGCTCTATCACTTAATTCATATAAAATACTTCCCAATTTAATAAATTCATACCCTCTAATGACAACAAACCTCCTGAAGTTCAGAGTTTCTTTTCAAAGAACCTAAAGCTGTACTCTGATCAAATATAACTTGAAATACTTTTTTCCTGTGTGTTTACATTATTCATATATATTAATTTGCTTTAGTTTGTATTCAATTTTAGGAGGTTACTTTTTTGCATGTCTTGATTTTATTTTATATTTGACTATGTTCTAAAGTCATCACAGTATAAAAAGATAAAAGTCCTGAAGGCCTCATATCCATCCCTATTCCTTCTACATTGTCCTCACTGAACCAGCTACAGGTATCTATTTTAATTTGTTTTTGTGTTATCATTTCTGTGTTTCTTTATAAAATAAGCAATATGTATGTATAGCTACACAACACACAGCCAATTAATCTGATTTTATATATGTATATATGTAACATATACATATATGTATATATGTATGTATGTAGGTATATATATGTGTGTGTAAGTACACACACACACACACACACACACACATATATAGCCTTCTTATTTTCCTTTATTTTTTTCCACAGATGGTGGATTACTCTACATACTTATTTTCACCTTACTCTTGTTTTGCTATTTGATATTATATACTGGAAATCACTCCTTATCAGATCATAGAGGTCATGCTCACTCATTTTTTTA
Source organism: Lagenorhynchus albirostris (assembly GCF_949774975.1). Lineage (NCBI taxonomy): Eukaryota > Metazoa > Chordata > Mammalia > Artiodactyla > Delphinidae > Lagenorhynchus > Lagenorhynchus albirostris. The sequence continues at coordinate 14,575,649 of NC_083104.1, read as the reverse complement.
TGACTGCACAGTGCTCTACTATGTGGATATACCATAGTTTACTCAACCACTCTCCAGTGGAAGGGCATTTAGATTTTTCCAGTATTCTATTATCAAAAATAATGCTACAATGAATAAACTTGGAGGAATGTGGTTTTGTATTTTTGAATTTATTCTTTTATACTGACAAAAATCTTTATTTTAAAAAGTGGTATTTTAATTTAAAAACTATTTTCAAGAGCCCATAATATCTTAGAAATTAACCCATTACTATACATGTTGTCAACATCACGTGTTAGGAAGAAATAATTGGCTTGCCCCTTTTAAGTGTGTTTAAAATAAATAAAAATATACAATTTGGGTAAAACTGGTCATAAAACTAGAAATCAATTTGCTGTTTACTATGTTTCATATACACAGACACATATATTCAACTATCCAACAAGTAAACATGTTTCTTACCTAGTCCACTAAGAAATTTTAAATTATGCTACTCAACCCTAAGTCTAAATTTCTGGCAAGATTAAACTTGATCCCATACCTATTGCTTCATGTTATAATTAAAATGATATGAATTATTCCAAAGAAGTACAAGACCATGCTGTGACTGGTTAGGGTACAACAAATTGAAAAGAAAAAGGGGAATTCAGGGAAGCAGCAGCAGCAGTAGTTGCAATTGACATGGTCATTACCCTGGAGGATAAAATTACTTTCCTTGTGTGTTTTGATTTATTTTTTTTAAAGACTTATTAAACATTGTGTGTTTTAACTGCAACAATTCAATGTTTGCCATTGCATCTACAAATAGGAAAAAAAAAAAACTTTGTGTAACTGCAACCCTAAAAATATCATTTTAACTTGGACAGTTAAGGGATAAAAATTCCCTTTCTTACAGGCACTCAGCAAATGGGAGAAATGAGCGAGGTGGTAATGGTAAAATTAATATTATCAGAATCCTATTATTTTCTTTAATTCCAATAATGTGAAATTATCATGTGAGAATGTTATTCCAGCCACACGTCATTCCTGTTTTTTAAATGATTTATCTGGAGAAAAATATGGCCCAAATTTCAATAATTTCCTTAATAAAAGAACTTTGGACATGACTTATGTAAACTTGCAATTGCTCACATATAATTTATTACCAGTGGTTCTCAAATATGGCTGTATATAAAAATACAACAAATGATATTTTTAAATAATATAAATTCCTGAGTCTCATTCCAGACAAACAGAGATGGATTATCTGGAATTGTAGGCTAAGTAATTTGGTTATACCACAGTTGATAAATTCTATATGGTAAATATATGGAGAGGGTATAGGAAATTAAATAAATTATCATAGGCAGAAGTGGTCATGAAACCTTCCTACAGACAGTGGGCCATGGGCCTTTAGTTGAATCTTAAAAGCAAAGAGAAGGAGGAGAACATGGTAGTTTTATATTATGTTTCCAAATTCTTTGACCCTTCTTCTATCAAAAGGTAGAGCTTAATTCATGACCCACCCTTAAGTGGAGTTCTACCTAATGACTTGCTCTTAATAAATAAAATATGGCAGAATTGATGGCATGAAACTTCCAGAACTAGACCGTAGAATGGACTGCACCTCTTTTGAATTCCTCCCTGTAGGAGAAGTTGGCTGCCATGTTATAAGGACCCTCCAGCAGCCCTATGGAGAAGTCTATATGGTGAAGAACTGAGGTCTCCTATCACAGTCAGGTGGAACTAAGACCTTCTTATGACAGATACGTTGGTGAGCCTTGTAGGAGGTGTATCCTCCAATTCCAGCCAAGCCTTCAAATAACTAAAGACCCAACTGATATCTTGATTGCAACCTCGTGAGAGATCTTGAACCAGAGCTGCTGTCACTTTACTGGCCCACAAAGAAGATCTGAATAGACATTTTTCCAAAGAGGACATGCAGATAGGCAAGAGAACATGAAAAGTTGTTCAACACTGCTAATCATCAGGAAAATGCAAATCAAAACCTCAATGAGATATCACCTCACGCCTGTCAGAATGGCTATCATCAAAAAGAACACAAATAACAAATGTTGGCAAGGGCATGGAGAAAAGGGAACCCTCATACACTGTTGGTAGGAAGGTAATTTGGTAGGAACGTAATTTGGAAAACGGTATGGAGGCTCTCAAAAAACTAAAAACAGAACTACCATGTGGTCCAACAATTCCACTCCTGGGTATATACCTAAAAGAAAAAAAAAACAAAAACACTAATTCAAAAGGATACACGTGAAAAAAAAAACAAAAACACTAATTCGAAAGGATACACGCAGCTCAACGTACATAGCAGCCTTATTTATAATTGAGAAGATATGGAAGCAACCTAAGTGTCCATCAGCAAATGAATGGATAAATAAGATGTGGTATGTACATGCTATGGGATACTAGTCATCCATAAAAAAAAGAAGGAAATTTTACCATTTGCAACAATACAGATAGACTTGGAGCATATTATGCTAAGTGAAATAAGTCAGACAGAGAAAGACAAATATTGTATGATATCAGTCATATGTGGAATCTAAAATAATACAACAAACTAGGGAATATAACAAAAAAGAAACAGACTCACAGATATAGAGAACAAACCAGGGTTACCCCTAGGGAGAGGGAAGAGGGAAGAGGCAAGATAGGGGTAGGGGATTAAACAGTGCAAACTCTTATGTATAAAATAAGCTACAAGGATGTATTGTAGAACACAGGGAATATACCCAATATTCTATAATAACCATAAATATAGTATAACCTTTAAAACCTGTGAATCACTGTATTATATACCTATAACTTATGTAATATTGAACATCAACTATACTTCAATAAAAATAAATATGCAAATAAATAAAGTTACTGGCCTTCAAAAAATAAGATTAAAACAGTGTAATGTTTTCAGCTGCTAAGTATTAGGGTAATTTTTATGCAGCAATAGAAAAATAATACAGTTAACAAGGTTTAGAGTATGTGGGGAGAGTAAAACACTGGACATTATCTAGAGTAAAGGAAGAATATGTTATATATATCTAAGCTTAAAATCTTAGCAAATGAGAATATAGGATAACATTAAATTATAAATTATATTAAATGATGCTTTGGGGCTGGATTTTTGTTTTTGATTTTTTTGTCTTTTTCGGTACGTGGGCCTTTCACTGCTGTGGCCTCTCCCGTTGTGGAGTACAGGCTACGGACGCACAGGCTCAGCAGCCATGGTCCACGGGCCCAGCCGCTCCAAGGCATGTGGGATCTTCCCGGACTGGGGCACGGACTTGTGTCCCCTGCATCAGCAGGCGGACTCTCAACCACTACGCCACCAGGGAAGTCCTGGCTGGATGTTTTATTGAAGCTAAATACATGAGAAAGTTCTCTTATTATCAATTATTTTTCCTTTTTGTAAGCTACTTTAGAGTTTACAAAAATATCTTGATATATTTTGTTGTATTTAATACTCACTATAGACCGGTGAGGTCTATGTTACCATTCTCAGTCCATACAACAGGAGATAGAAGTTTCCTTTATACTATAATGAGATAATTATGCTAATTGTCTGAAGTGGCTCTGGCTGGTCAGGGCTAGAGTTTGATCTCAGGCCTTGTTATGAGTGATTTATTGATCATTTCTTTACACTGGTTTTTACCAACCTCTATACTACTACTCTTTGCTGTGGGGTCTGTCCTGTACATTTTAGCATGTTGGGCACCCACTAGATGCCAGTAGCAACCTCACCCCAGTTTTGACAATCATCCAAAACTGTCTTCAGACACAGTTAAATGTCCTCTAGGAGGAAAAATCACCCCCATTTGAGAACCATGGCTTAATAGTTTTCTAATCAGGGGATTATTAAATATCTGTTGAACTTATGAACGAGCAAAAAATAATTTACCAAACGTAATATAATCTGATTTTTAAAAGCTAACTGAAGGGAAAGTTTTATTATAATGACTATAAGCAACAAAAGCATTGTGCAATGCTTATAATGATTTGTTCAAGAAAAGGCACTCCAGAGAAATGGAAAATAATACTATTTCAAGGTATAGAAGCAAGTAGCGTCAATATGGTTAAAGGAAGACCTACACTGAATGGAAGAGGGTTTGAAATTTTTATTCATTTTAGGGCAGTATGTAAAAGGCATTAAGTCTTTATTCTACAAACTTCCAGTTATAAAATAAATGTCATGGGGATGTAATGTACAGAATGGCGACTATAGTTAATAATACTGTACTGTATATTTGAAAGTTGCTAAACTTAAAAGATCTTAAAAGTTTTCATCACAAGGAAAAAAAACCGTAACTATGTATGATGACTGATGTTAACTAGACTCACTGTTGTGATCATTCCATAATATATACAAACACTGAATCATTATGTTTTACACCTGAAACTAATGTTATATGTCAATTATATCTCAATAAAAAACTTTAACTTAATTTGTACTTCCAAATAAAAATCTCAATATTTATGATTAATGTGCACAAATGGTTATATAAGTATTTTGAAAATTGAATTTGTAGTTTTACTGAGATTATATACTGTCATAAACCTAAGATTAAATTATTTTTATCAAGTTTTAAGCAGAAGTCTTACTAAACCAAAATCTGCAACACCAAACATCTTAATTGTTCTCTAAATAAGATTATGTAAGCATTTTCCCAATTCATCTCAGGTTTTTTGTTGTTGTTGTTCTGTATTTCAGCAAGAAGGACTGTTTTTCTGGATAAAGCGCTTTTGCAGAACATGATGAGCAAAGTGCTGTCCTTTATCTTGTTAGAAGCCTCATATGAGAGATTTAGGAAAATTTATCAGGAATACCACCTGGGGCAACTTGAATTGAATCTTAGTTAGCTGAGACTTTTGACTAATTTATTCTCCCATTCCACTTGCATGATGGATACAATTTTTACAGTATGTTGACATTTTGCAAAGCAGTGCCAGATTGAGGAATAATTGCTATTGGATAAAAAACCACGGTTGTACTATAATAAGATATTTGTTATGAATATCATACAAATGCATGTTGACTATAAAACTATTTTAAATGAGTTGAATGGTCATTTTATAAGAAAGACAGATTCATTTAATTTGCATCCTGCTTGGGGAAAGTCAATACAGAGATTGCCAATATAAGCAATTACATATTAAATGGAATTTGTACAGTACATTTGAGTGTAGATCTTGCTTTTCAATTTTTTTGCATAATTGCAAATGATTAGATTCCAATGAGGCAATCCATGCTGCAAGTCATGGGAAACAACGGTGCTTCTCATTATGAACCTGTCGGAGTGAAAACTTTAAGTTGAAAGTATTGGATGGTAATAATAGAACCAAAGGATAAAGAGGACAGCGAGAGACAATGGTCTTGTTTCTAGGCTGACACAGAATTACTTTTAATGACTGAATGAATATCCCTATTAAAGAAGGTTCTTATCTCAATAACTTATAATTCTAAATTTTTTCTAACTGGAAATTCTCCTATGCCTTGAGTCACTCATGTCACATTTTCTTCTTCCTCTGTTCCTCTTAATAAAAATGGGAATTCTTATAGTATAGTTCTCATGTTAGAGGGGTACTGGAATGCTAATATACCCTTTAATGTCTAGAATAAGTTATTTAAATCCCATAATGTTTCATTCATTGAGGGGCATAAGTTAGTACTCAATAATTGTTGGCCTGAATTCTAATTTCATTCATTAAGTGTTACTGAGTACTTACTATGTATCAACTGCTAACCTAGGTTCTAATATGGAAACTATACAAAAATATTTGAAAAGCAAGATCTGAGGTTAAAGGTATTGAACTATAAAAATATGAATAAAGTACCCTCTGCATTTGCAGAGTTCCTTACAGCCTGAGAGAGAAAACAAATACACAAGAAACTACTTGCAATTTTGTGTAACCATATTGGAGGAGGTCATGAAGAGAATGTGACTCTATTGACACGTGAGCTGGGCCCACACAACTGGAGGCTCCTCACCAATCCCCCGTCCTCGTTATATGCATCCCACTTGCTTTCCCTGCACTAGAAGCTGCCCCAAGAACTCAGCCTGGAGATAGTGATGTGTTCTTGAGACCGAGCTGGATGGTACACACGAATGAACCCAGTTAAGGCCTCTGTATAAACTTTCAAGATTCTGGCAGGTGGGTGAGAGATCTACTCATCTTGCTACTGCCCAAGACAAACCCTGTGTGTAAGTCCCTTGCTTATTAAAACCGCCCCCTACCAATCTGAAATGTTCTGCCACTTTCTTTGGTCTCTCCTTGCCTTCCGTGTATGGGGGCCAGTTTCAGATTTCACAGGAGAAGCTCCTGAGGTTTTAAACCAACAAACCAGTACTCTGACGGAAACGACAGCCGCGCTTCTAATTCTACTTTTAATCTATATGCTCAGTCCCAGGTCCAGATAATGACTCGGGAAAAACTCAAACTGGGACTTCCCTGGTGGTCCAGTGGGTGAGATTCCGTGCTCCCAATGCAGGGGGCCCGGGTTCAATCCCTGGTCAGGGAACCAGATCCCTCATGCCGCAAGGAAGACCCCACATGCTGCAACTAAGACACGGCAAAGCAAAAAAAAAAAAAAACCTCAAACTCACCTCCTCCCCTGGACACCCGGAATCTATAGCTACCTATTTAATAATGTCTTCTGAAAAGAGCCTAAAACTGGTGGAGTGACCCCTTCACACTGGGCCGAGAGGGAAGCCACACCTAAGCTGCGACCCAAAATCAGGAGGGTGCTCCATACCTAAAGCTTTTTTTTTTTTTGCTGAGGAAAAGTTGGGGTGTCCAACACTGAGCATCTCAACTATTAAGACCTGCACTTGGGAGACAAGGCCCCCAAACCCCTGGCTTTGAAGACTGACGGAGTCCACACGGACAAGACCCGAGGGGCTGAGAGGAACTGAGAAGCTCCTCGCACAGACTCACCCGCGGCTCCAGCGCCCGGCGCAGAATCAGTCCTTTAAAAGGTGCCCAGACTCTATGTGAAAGAGACTCATTTGCTAATTTTAAGTGTGGGTTTGAAGGGCAGGAACCTGCTGGGATACTCTGCGGACCAGGCTGGTGGGCGCCATCTTCGCGCTCTTCCTCCGTGGTGCTGCAGCCCGCGGGCACCATCTTTATTTTTCTTTTTCCTTTCCTTTTTCTTTTCTTCCTTACTCAGAGGGTGCCTCCCTGTGCTCTGCTATGCCGCGCAAAGTGTGCCAGAATCTCCTGGAAGGCAGCTTCTCCACACATCCGGGGCCCAGCTTTTTTAGCTGCTGCCGAGGACACGCCCCTTGAATCTCAGGCTCCAGAGATGGGGGTGGGGTCGGGGGGGTTGTTTTCCTGAGTCCCGTGCAGCTGTGGCATAACCAACCACGGAAGGCGCAATTCTCCACAGGCTGCCCCCGCCAGGGCTCAGTGCACACAGCTGACTAAAATGTGCTCCCATCTTTCTGAGGAAGGCCTATTTGCCCGTGAGGAGTTCCCGCCTGAGGGGAGCTCAGGTCTGATGCGAGCGGAGGCTGCCGACGCCCCTCAGGGCGCTGTGCCGCCATCTTGGCGGCCCCTCTGCCCGCATAGTTCGCCTGTGTCCGGCACACGGGAGCTTCCACGCTCCTTTGGAACCCTGGTATTTGCCGCTGCCGCACAGGGGGCACCTCCAGACTGCCTGGCTCCGGCGGCTTCTGCGCGTGGCCCCCCAGAACTGCGTATGTGCGCTTCTTTAAGAGCTGCCGTCTGAGGCTGGGCTTCCAGTCAGCCGAGTCAGTGCGGGCTGAGACCTCCCCTCTCTTCAGGACGCTGACAGGGCTGGGCAGAGCCTCACCCACTGGGAGCCGCGAAAAATAAAATAGGCTGCTGGACGGTCACAAAGCCTGAGAGACAACCGAGAGCCGGGGCAGGGCTGCAGGATAAAGTCCATCTACACGAGGCCTCTCCTTCCATACCAGCAAGGTGGCTGCTTCACTTAATGCACGGAAGCCGGCACCGAGAGTCGAGGAACGTGAAGAAACAGAGGAATATGTTCCAAGTGAAAGAACAAGATAAAACCTCAGGGGGGAAAATTAATGAAACAGATAATTGACCTGATAAAAAGTTCAAAACTAACCTATATTCTCAGATGAGAAGGCAGAGGCTGAGTCAAAAAGTGAAGATTCACTGTCTTCCGTAGCACTGACAGTTTTATCCGAAATATTGAAGGTATGTTTTTGAAAACTTTTTTTCTTCTGTCGTGGTCTTATTCACAAGTGGCAAAATATCACTGTATTTGGTTGCCATATGTAAATAAAAACAGGATAACTGGGAGGAAGAGTACATCATTAATGCAGAATCTGGAAGTTTCTTAATGTTATGAGAGTTCGAGGAAACAACTAAACTAAGCTTAGAGTTCTTTAAATGACAACAGATGCCTAAGAAGTTCAACTCCTCTAATCGTAACTGTTTGTTGACTTTTGTCTATACAACTACAACTGGTATTTGCAAAGCATTCAGTTCAGTAGGTCAAAGAAACTTGAAGTTTCCTTTTTCATCTTGAACATAAATTGCTAAAGAGGTCTGAAGAGGCGCTGATTTACATTATCACCATAGTAACTACAGTTGGTATTTTTACATTTAGGTTTGTAGATGTATTGCCTACAATAAATTTAAAACCAAAATATTTTTAATAGAAAAACAGAAATAAAATATCTATGCATAAAATCTCTAGAGTTTGTTGCCTGGTTTGAAGTTTATGGAACAGGGCTAGAAAGAATGAACAGGTTTTATCTGACCTACCTTCTAGCAATCCTGCTAAAATCCAAAAACATGGATTTTAAGTCAATAATTCTGAAAATAATACAAATAGATAGTTGTTCCCAGAGGAGAGAAATACGTGGTTGACCTAAAATCTAGAGCATCATTCAGGTTAGTTTGGCCCTTTTCCAGCTGTCAGAGGTGATAATGCAATTGGCACCCACCAGTCAATGTGTTCTTACACCTGGTTCATCCCTAGTTTAAATGAAGTTGTAGTTTCTTCTAGTATCTGGTTTATATCAGAAAACAATTTTTCTGGTAATTCCTATATCTGCTGGTTTTTCAGAGTAATATAAAAATATTTTCTTCAGTATATACAATAAATTAAAATTTAAATCGCATAAAAATAGGCAATAATTTGGCTGCACATTCCCCTCATTAATGTGGTCACAGATAAGAAAATAGCTCCTAAGAGCATTTGAGAAGGGACTCCCAAATTTCCTACTTCTAAACAGTGTCAAGCCTGGTATGTAGCAGAATTAAAGGTGCCACCTTTGATCTGTATCTCCTGACAAGTTTTATCAGCCCACTTAGATGATAAAATATTTAGAACTCCCTAGTTGCTAAGTAAGTTTCTAACTGCACAATAGTTGCTTTAAAGAAATGTACACTGACGCATAGTGATTACATTTTTTACTAAATGAAAACTATGAAAGCACTTTGATTTTGTCTCTATGCCTTAGGTCTCCTGAACTCTTCCCTGTTCAAGTGAAGGCTTGACCTTTTCCACACAGTACTGAACCAAATTAATGCCTTATAACATGCTAATTATGTCTTACGGAGACTCTCAATTATTCCGTTTTAAAAAAACTTTTTTGTATTGTGTCATTAGAAGAACTCTAACTCACATTTTATGATATAGAAAGACAGCTAAAAGACAATGTTCGGGCCTTAGGTACTGAGATTCAATTGTGTGTCAAAGTTCTAGAAACTTCTTGATTTCTGGTGGCATATAATAAGAAAAAAAAGAACCAAACAGACATAGGAACTATAGTCAACTGAAGGGCCTATGAAAGAAATAGATTTTTTAAAGTGTTAACTGAAATGCTATTTGCAAATTGTTTTTATTTGATGATCTCAAGTAAAAGGTTAACAATAAAGGAAGAAAATGGGGAGGGAAGCTATGTGGAGGCAACTCTTGAAAATCTGTCATATTTGTTTCTGGGGTTTTTTTTCTTGTTTTTTTGTTTTTTGTTTTTTTTTTTTTTTTTATTACATCCCCCTTGCTTTTGTGCCAGGCATCTTCCGTATCCTGGGCCCAATACTCTAAAATGAAAAACAGAAGATATATAGACACCAAAGAAATTCATGTCAATAACAAGACAATAATGACATTAAATCTGAAGTTTTTCATGTCACGATGGCATGGATGCAGTTGACATTTTATTAATAAAGTGCAGAATTTTCTTGATAAAAATATGTAAGTGGAATGTCAGTGTGGTAACATTTTTGACTGAGGTAAACAACAGTAAAGTGGAATTTGAGAAACGGATAAGAAAAGCTATGGTAAATGTCACATCCCTAGATCACCCCGTATACTCTTTAATGTACATGTTCTTTTTTTGCCAATGTTTAATTATAATGATATCGTACAAAGTGGTTGAAGGGAATATTTTCATAGTGGCTTTGACAGTTTCTCAGCCAGCAGAGAACTTTGTGGTGCTTGAATTTTGCAAAATTAATCATTCAACACAATTAGCATAGGGTCTCTTGGGATAAAAGCAAGGTCTTTATTTTATAATTCAAGGTAGATCTTAATAAGAAATGTTATTTTTGTACTGTTTATGATAATTATGTTTATGATTCTAGATGCATACAAGAATATTTTGTTGTATGGGACAATAAGACAGTACATTAAGGATGTTTTTGTTCTGTATTAATCTATTTTAAAAATCTATTTTAAGCATAATACAAAATGTCTCTGTAAGAATCATATCAAGTCAACCTATGGTTATAAATACTCGTAAGTAATTCCACAGATCATTCAAAAACTCTTTTCCAAAGTCATTGTGCTATTATTTGAGAGGATGAATTCATTGTCCAAAGCTATATTTAAACATGAGATTTTCTACCCCAGTACATATCAATCAATTCTAGTGAGGTTAGGGAAAAGGCAAGTCTGAGATTAAATATTTTTAAAGGATAATCTAATTATGGGCAATAAAGAGTTGGATGTTCTTATGTATCCTGAGTGTACGGAGAAACAATATGATCAAGAAAAGTGGAAGGAGCTTTTTCTTCTTACATGCAGTGTCTCAGGTGTTACGGAGAAAACAGCACAGTCTGTAAAATCATGTTTTGTTAAAAACGGTATTGCACAGTGAAATCTTGGGTGATACATCTATGAGGAATCCTCGAGATCACCCAGTCTAAATCTTCCATTAAAAATAATAAGCTTTTATTGCTAATTATCATTAGAGATGATAATTGGCATATTTAAGATGAGAAAATTAGAACTCAAATCTCCTGGCTCTAATTGCAAAACACTTTCCATTTTACCATACTCCCTGTTTTGATTTAAATTTAAAACAAGCATTTGAGTCAAGTGATGAAAACATAGACAGGGCTGAAGATATTTCCCCCTGTTTTAATACCTTCCCTTTGACACCTCCAGCTGAAATCCAGTTGACATATACTGAGTGCTCTGTAAATTTCCAGGATTATGTCATTATCACAATTTATTATTTACCAGTCAACTTCCCCTGTATGGTAGGGCTACTTCAGTTTCTAAACTAATCATAGTTGGACAGAAAGCTTTAGCACCTCCCAAAAGTAAGGATGATAATTATAGCCTATGAGCTTCTACCTTGATTCCCTGTCTAGCACTATAGTGATACTCTGTAAACATTACAGCTCTCACTTTGAAATCACTCTACCCCAGTCCACAAACTTGTTGCTTTTTATTTTAGCATTGCATTTGAACAATTTAATAGCCTTTTATTTTCATGGATGCTGTCTTACTAATGCAATGCATTAAGCAGTTCTTTCTTCTCCCCTCAAGCCCCTCAAATCACAGGATTGACTTGTTGAATTAGAAATGCTTCATTTCCCCTGTGACTTGCAAAGTAGCTTCCCTGATGACATTTGGTAAACAAAATGAGTAAATCGACATTTTGGTGGTGTTCTTGAATTTCATTCATTCTGGAATTAGCAAAACAAATCACTGTTTTGGAATATATTGTAAATAACATATATCTGTAGATGGGGGAGCGGTGGGGGGGGTGGCTGGCATTAAGGTACAATATGACATCAACAATCCTAAGAAATACTGACCCAAAGAAGTCTGTTGAAGAGAGAGTTCAGTTCTAACTAATGATTGAAATCACTATCCAAGGTCTCTTTAAAAACTGAACTTAAGTTCTCCTTTATCAGAGAAATAAAAAGTGGTTTAATTAGGGACAAAGCCCACTTATCTGAAATCTTACTTGTATTAAGTGTTACTAGTTCCAAGTAGAAATAGGACATAGTCTGAATTCACAAATATCATAGTGAGCTCCCTATGTTTTTCACCTTCTTCAATGAAGGAACTCATCCCTATCCAACAAAGTAGAAACCACAGTTTGTTCTTCAAAAACAGTTAGGTACCAATTTATGTCCAGAGACAGGAGAGCATAGGGGTTTAGAAAAATGTGGTCTCTGGAATTAGACCTCCTGTGCATGTCTCCTGAGTCTAATTCATTCTGTCTTTATCTTGGGCAAAATAGCTCAACTTCTCTGGGGCTTCCACTTTGGGTTGTTGATAGAATTAAAAGAAACAATGAATGTAAATTTCTTGAACAGTGCCTGGCCACTGGAAAGCATTCAATCATTAATAGCTATTGTTATTCTAGAATTGAAATCATGTGATTTTTTTTTTTTTTAAACAAAGAGCAAGTCAGAAGTAATAGGCAAAGCACAGTTATAATGCTTTGAGGGCTTTGTTTCCTCATGTTGCAAATTCTAGGATGTAATTTACTGCAACTTCAGTTTTTACTAGAAGATCAAAGGTTACTAGTCTTTAGCAGCTATTAACTGAATATGGCTCACAGAACATACCTTGCCCACTGTTTGTTCTCTTAAATAAAGTTTTATTGGAGCTCAGTGACACCCATTCATTTACGTATGATCTGTGGCTGCTTTTGCTCTGCAGTAGCAGAGTTGAATGGTTTCATTAGAGACAGTCTTGTCCATAAAGCATAAAATATTTATTATCTGTCCCTTTACAGGAAGAGTTTGCTTAACCCTAGTTATAGCAGTAGTTAGATATAGTTTTGGAAGATAAGTGAGTTCTAAGAATAGGTTTTGCTGGGAAGAACTTCTGCGAATTTAATGCTAAAAAAAGACAGATTTATGTTGAAAATGGTTCATAAAAAGTAAATCATCCAAGAGTCCACACTTTATTAAAGCTTTATTGAAGCATAATTTACATACCATAACATTCACCATTTTAAGCATATGATTCAATAATATATTCCCACAATTATATATGGAGTTGCACAACCATTGGCACAAATCCAGTTTTCAAGCATTTTCATTACTCTGAAAAATTCCGTGTACCTGTCTGCTTTCAATCCCTACTCTCACTCACAGCCTCAAGCAACTATTTATCTCCTTTCCATCTCTATAAATTTGCCTTTTATGGACATTTCCTATAAATGGAATCATATATATCATGTTTACATCGGGCTTATTTCACTTAGGATACTGTTTTTAAGGTCCACTCATGTAGACACAGGATCAGTTTTTGTTCCTTTTGATTGCTAAACAGTGTTGCATCATATGGGTGTACGATGTTTTGTTTCTTCACCAGTGATGGACACGTGGGTTGTTTTCAGTTTGGGGCTTTTATTAAGAATGCTGCTGCTGTGAACATTCACTCTGAAGTCCTTATGTTAACAACGTATATTTTCATTTATCTTTTGTAGATTCCTAGGAGTGGAATTACTTATCATCTGGTAAGTTTATGCTTAAATTCTTAAGAAATTACCGAACCGTGTTCCAAAGTGGTCATACCGTGTTACATTCTCACAAGTGGATGTGGTTCCAGTTTTTCGCATCCCCACCAACAGTTATTTTCTTTCTATTTTAACCATCCTAGTAGATGTAAAATAGTATCTCGTTTTAATTTGCATTTTCTAATAACAACGAATAGTGTTTCGTATGCTTCAGAGCTGCTTATGTGTTATCTTTGGTGAAATGTGTATTCAAATCCTTTGCTCATTTTTAACTGGATTTTTCGGTCTTTTTATTATAGAATTGTTAGAGTTCTATAAATTCTAGATACAAATCTTTTATCAGATATCTAGTCTTAACTTTAACAACTCATTACTTCAAATCAGAGGCAGGCCAAAGTAGTATTAATCCTCTGATAAGTTGTAATGCGTTGTAGTAAATAAAGTGTAGACTTTGGAGTCAGGCGGTCCTGGGTTCACGTTTTATCCCTGCTGTTACCAGCTGTATAGACCCTGACTGGGTTGAGGCTCAAAGTTTTAATTTTCTTCTCTTTAAAGTGGAATTTATAATACAAACTTCATGTGAGAAATGAATGAGTGAGTTCAGATCAGCAACTTTCTTTGAAGTGAAGTGAATACGTAAAACCCAATTCCTGCCCTCTGATAGTTATATTCTCTTTGGGAGAGAGGTATTTAAATAGAGAATGTCATTCTGTGATAGCTGCTATTTTAAGGTATTGACAGGGTCCAGCTGATACTGGGAAGCAAGAAATTTGACTGAGTGAGGCAGAATGGTCAGGAAATCCTTTGTGTAGGATCTGATACTAGGAAGTGTTAAACACAAGATAGAAGTAAGCCACGAGGAGTGAGCATTCAAGGCTGGAACCAGTGTAGTTTTAAAAATATTCCCTTTGTGTTTGATTACTGAGTAAATCTTTTAGAAAAGATGTATAGGTGAATTTTCTTAGAGAATATTTGTTTTCCATCTACTGACAAAAAAGTGTTATTCATGTTGATGCCATCACGGCAAAGGAGAGCTAAATTCATGAGGCTTGTTGGTCAGTTGCAATAAGACTCCTGAAATATCTGATAATAAGGTTCAGAATCATTTCTAAAGGATTTAAAAATACATGCTGGAAGTGTTAGGTTGTAACCATGTATAAAAAAGAATCCAGAGTAATCCAGTTCCCACGTTTTTCTATTTCATTGCAATGATATAGTGCTACCAAAAAGAATCAGCAAAGAAGGGAAAACGTGTTACTTTTGTCTAGTTGAAAGCGGGGAGACTATGTAAGGTATATTGACTTTTTTCATGCCACCTGACAACCACCAAACATTATTAGTGAAGCTCAGAGAACAGTCTAGTTGTGCATGAGTTTTGTATTAAATTGATAACAAAATGAAAGTGTGATATTTAAGATGCTGAGGGATATGCCTGATGTCACTCAATGCCCTTTTCTTATTCTGTACATTTATTAGGAGCCTGTCTTCAAAGTATCTTTGAGTTGGGCTTAATGTCAAGAAGATGAGGACTAATATTACATGAAATAAGAATAAAAGGATAGAGGGAATTCAAGGCCTTGGAGAGGCTGAGAAAAAGGAGGGTTTAAAAAGTCAAAGTATAGACAAAAGGTCATCCAGATAATGGAATATTTGCACTGTTTTTCTACAAATTGTGATCTTTCAGAAAGTCCCAAAAGCAATTCATATCCTGATCTGCCTTGCTTCCCTTCAGGATAATCTGAAACTTAAGTATAAAAAGTAATATCATCCATGGAAGTCACAGGCAGTGTAAAATGTATAGTTATGTTCAAGGGGGATTTATTATCAATCACTAACAAACAAAACAACAAAAAGAAGACTGTAATGCTAATGTTTGGAAAGACAAAGCTGTCAGATGTGGAACTGAAAAAGAGTTCCAAGTAAGTTTCATTCAGGAGCTCTTCACTCCCTTCTTAGCACTAACTAATTTTATAGAAGAGCAGAAGCAGCACTACCTACATGAAGCAGTTTTCATAAGCCATGATTGTTAGCATGAACTGAGAAAAGAGATGGAAAAGAGAATAAGAGTCAAAAATAAGGCAAAGAAAAACTATAGTTAGTAGGGGAAAATGGAAAAAAAAAGGAATTGGCTGGGGGGAAATATCTGTAAAGTTCTGTAGGGAATTGAGATTTCAACTTCCTGTATAAAATAAAGCACAGCTTTGACGATTATCAGTTTAGTTTGGTCTTGAATCAAAGTACGTTTTCCTTTCACTTGTTTCCAGGGATCAAATGAACTGGATAATTTCTAGAGTTTTCATTTGGGGTATTCATACACAGCATTTAGATTCAAGTGCGTGGGCCATGTTAGAAAAAAAAAAAAATAGTTGGTAAAAAAACCTGTATTTGAACCATAAAGGATAAATGAGTTTATGAGATAAATCAAAGCAGCTACATAAGAGGTGATTTGCATAGACAGGGGAGACATAATAAACAGACTATTTGTCTTTCAAAGTCCAGTTCAAAGACCTTCTCCTGATATCCTGATGGGAATTAATCATCCTTTCTCTTCACTCTCATTGTCCCTCTATTATAGCAATTATTTCATGTTCATTTTATTATTATTTACATGCTCTGTTTATGACATTTTAATTTTAATGTCCTTGAGGATATGACCTAGGTCTGACTGAGTTTTGTTTCTTCCCTCCTCTGATTTCTACACAAACAGACACATATCCATTTTCGACCCAGAGTACAGGGCATAATACCATGCAGGTATTAGTAAATTGGACTCTAAGCAGAGAAGGACCCAAAATTCAGAACTTGGCTCACTGCATGAAGTCTGATCTTAGTCCGTGACTCAGGCTTTTTAATTCTTCTTATTCTGTGAAATGGGATTATAACTCCAATTTAACCAGTTACTGTAGGGTGAAATGAAAATTTTTTCCTGCCTCTGTTGATTGGGATAGATATAGAACTTGAACTCTTAAGCAAGAATAAGTAGAGATGGAGAGGGTAAGCTTTGATAAGGAAACTGTACCTGGGGAAGCTCACAGATCAAAGAGAGAACTCTAGGATTAGGGGAACCCCCCTGAGTCTTCAGGTATTTCTGAACTCATTTTCAACGAGACTGTATTGATGCACTCCTAATTTCTTCATTTTTTTTAAATGTTAACTTTATTTCTTCAATCTTTGTATGTGTCACGGAATGGTTCCCCAAAGGAGAAAGAATTTACCTTCCTTTCAAGGTCTAGCAGAAAAATCCCAGGGAAGGACTTTGGTGGTCTCACTCTCTGTCATGTGCTCACTTTTGACTAGAATCAGAGAATTACCAGAAAGAGATTCTTGACAGAAAAAAAGGCAATAACTACCAAATGCACTCCACACCAAGTGCTTAGCACAATGCTTTGCACATAACAAATGCTTACAAAATATCTCATTTTTATATATAATTTTAATGAAGAACCAGTGAATTCTAGAGAAAGAATGGTTCTCTGTACAATAGGTTGTTCAATAAGAATCTGTTACATGAGTGTCTGTGGCCATAAGGTGAAAAAATAAATCATCTGGATTATTATAACATCCTTCTTCCCTGTATCAATAAATTGCACTATCTACCCTAAACCTAGGAGATTTGCAGTTGATTTCTCTCCAGAATAGATAATGACCCTGTGCATGTATCTCCATTTCCATGGATACAATCCTCGACTAAGCCACTGTCATCGTTCAGTGGATTGCTGAAATAGGCTTCCAAAAAGTTCTCTGCTTCCACTTTTGTCCTCTTAGTGGCTATTTTCCCCAAAGTAACCAAGATAATTTTTTATGAGTAAATCTACCCAATCAATCTTCTGTTTAAAATGAGTGTCTTCTCATGGCAATAGAATATAGTCTACACCCTTAACCACGTATAAAATCCCTTCTCCATCTGGCTTTTCCCTCCCACTGTACCTTCATCACATACTACTCTTATGTCCCTGCACCACTGACCTCATTTATGTCAATCAGGAATCAAACTTCGTCCTAGCTCAGGTTGTTAAAACTTTTTCTTCTCCAGAATGTTCTTATTCCAGACCTTTGTATGGCTGCCTCCTTTGCAGTGGAGCTGTAATGAAATGCATCATCATAGCCAAGAGCCTTCTTTAACATCCTTAGCTAATGTAGTGCACCCTCACCTCATTGCTCATTTCCCCCAAGTAGAATATAAACTCCAAGCATTCCTCAAATGCAAATCAAGGGTTTCTAGAGCCTTGGAGGCCTTCCTTAAAATCTGTAAGGAAAGGATACCAAGAAAAAGTGTATCAATTGCCAAGGAAGCCTCTCCAAGGTACAAACTAGGATAGATGTCACAGTAACCACTATGGGACTGTCCTACTTATTTTGTCAGCTCAGGAGGGGATAAACGAGGACTGTTAAGATGAAGCTAGTATGCGTGTGTGCCTGTGTTTTTGTGCCTATGTATTTTTCCATCTCTTATTATACTGATATATCCTCCTCTAAAAGTTAACAAAAAGGAAAGTCAATTTTATTTATTAAGTATCACTGGTATAGGTCCCAAGAATCTCACTTGGGACTGGAGCTGCAAAATCTTTGTCTTGGTTGTAGCAGGTATTACAACCTTAATGTGGGTTATGGATTCTACCTCAGGGCTACAAAAAGACAACAAAGTGAAGGAACTTACATACTTGACTCATTTCTTTCCTCTGATACACTCTGAGTACACCAAAGTGGTGACTAATTTTCCAACTCAACTCCGATATGCCTTAGCATTTAGAACAGGATTTATCCATCAAGGATTTCGGGTTAGATTCCAGTAGACAGTGGCTGAGTCTGACGAGCAAAATAAGGGATCGCCTCTTTGAGGGAGAAATCCACAGAAGGAAGGATTCTATTGCATTTATTGTGGGATGAAATGAAGCTTGCTATTGGAAACAGGTCCCATGAAGAGTACTGACAGCAAAGTTTTTTATGATATTAGAAATCGGTGCTGTAAAATTCCATCTTTATTGAGAATATTTCCTCTTTACCACCTACAAAATGTAACTGAACTAGGAAAAGGCAGGGAAAAATGGCTTGATCCTAATACAGTATGCTAACCTCCCTCTGCTTTCAGTCCTCTGTGTCCATTTCCCAAAAACGAGTTCAGGAAAGTAGATATGTAATGTTTCTTTCTGTGTGCAAAAAGTTGGAAGTTGAAAAATATAAACAACCTGTGTTTGCTATTTATTATATAAAGAGATCCCTAATTTTCTTTGCACTTAGACTGTGTTTTACAGAGCTGTATAAAATTTTCAATCTTCTCTGAAAACAATAGAGCGCACACACACACAGATAATTTGTCTGATCAAAGAAAAATAGTACCAAAGGAATGCAAGGAGACTTAAAGGAATACTAAATGTTACAAGCATAAGAAGAAAATAAATTCATTCTGGTTCAGATGATCTAGAAACACTTTTGGAATAATTTGAGTTTGAGCAGAGACTTAAAGTAGGAGTAAACCTTTAATGAATGGATATTAGGTTGTAAGCAAATGGGAAAGGTAGGAAACTGCAGAACACTTTGAAAGAAAGCAAGCAGTCTCATGAGATAGAGGTATGCATATGTGAAGTTGTGGTTCAGTTTAAGAATATAGCAAGTTATGGGCAGACCTGGGATTATGAATTTGACTTCATGAGAGTATAAACCCTTTGTTGCAGCATTCAGTACATAACAAACTCAAGGAACAATTCAAATCCTATACCTTTAATAAAGCCTTTCTAGTTATTGTGACCCTTAAGGATATCTCTGCACTATGACACTTTTATTATCCAACATAGATTTTCATCTTAATTGCAATCTGTCTTGTCTCAATTTCTGTTTCATCTGTGTTTATAGTGTAACTCTCAAGAAACTCAGAACAACTTGAGTTCTAATATTATGTAAAAAAATAGAGCCTGACACAGTTTTAGATACAAAGTTACCACTTAATGAGCACATTATTGATTACATATGGTAAAGGAAAAAAACATACTCCCAAATTGAAACAATGGCAGTCACAACCTCACATGTTTTGCTTAATCTATAGGACAGATATCCATCCCATCTGACCACAAGAAAAGAACTTGCATAAAGGGTTTACTTTCTGAACAGTTCAGTCATATTCACTCTGCTGTGTGGTCAAAAATCCATTAGTGGAGTGCCAGCAATGCATCAAATGTGCTATTAATTTCACTCGCAGCAGAGGTTCTGCACTTTTGATGAGGACCACTTAAATTTAATAGAGAAGCAAGCTGCCCCGTGCCTGTTCTAAAACAGGAAAGTGACCCAAAATCGAGGAGACAGATTTATGTGACATGCCCAGAATGTGATGCATGCCTTTTGGCCAGAACCCTGTGAGGTGAAATGGCAGTTTTGGGGACAGGAGCTCCAGGGTGATATGCAAGAGCAGACAGGCTTGCTTCTTTCACCAGGGCTCAGAAAAAGGATGACCCTCATATTAGAGAGCCTATAAATATGTAAAACATTATTTCATCCAAGACAGCAGCCCTCTGGACACTGAGGCTGTGAGGAGAACTGGAGGGAACGTGCAGGCTGCCAAGGCAATTGTCAGAAACGGCTGCCAGAGAATCGGATGCTGTGGCTGCAGAGATATTATCTGTGGCTTGGCATTTGGAGCCTACCCTAGAAGTTCAAAGAGGAGCAGCAATAACTGAACCAACTCTCAGGGGGACACAAGAGCTATATTATCTATAATTTATAGGACCTTAAAGACAAACTTTGATTTTGAGGGGATACACCAGGAATGATGTTTCCCCTATAAGGGAAATTGCCTTAGAGCATGTGTGCTGCAGATTTCTCTGAAGACGAGCATGCAAATTAAAATGACAGAGAAAGCTTTTCATGAACTGTCTTGATTAGGTAACTTCTGGTCATATTTGAGTCAAGCCATGGCAGTATAAGCATAACTCGAAAGGTGAAAAGCCTAATCAGTGCAGCGGAATTCTAACAACTGTAGAAAGATTCCCAGCCACCATTTCTAATGACTTGAACAGTAGAACTGCCCAACAAATAATGGGGAAGCTTACAAAGTATTCAGTCAAGAGTCCACACAGCAGCTGTTGAAATGTTTGTCTCCAAATTGCAGCCAGAGTAAGGATGGGGTTAGATAAGTGATGACAACTAGAATTTTGTCTCACGTCAAAATGTAGGACTATACTCACCTAGCTAGTATCCTCCAGCATTGTATTAGGGCTTATTATTACTTCTAATGTATTATGACTCATCCATTATGTATAATGGATGAATTGATTCATTTATTCATTCACTCATTTATTCAGTAAGTAATTATATTCAGTAGGTAGTTATTGAGTGCATACTGTGTATCAGGACTGGATCTAGTTGTTGGGGATACAGAAGTGAATATAACAGACAAGTTTCTCCTCTCTTTAACTTCTAGCAGAAGTAGGCAAAAAATAAACTAAATTAAAAATATATATATACTGCGAGTCTTTTAGATGGAAAGAAAAAAACAAAATAGGGAAGAAGCAAGGCACTAACGGAAATGCGATTTTAAATAGGATGTCCGTGGAATACCTCAATAAGATGGTAACGTTTGAGGCAAGAAGTGAAGAAGTGAGTCATGTGGATATCTGAGGAAAGAACAAGTGTAGAAAAGAGCAAGTAAAGAAGTCCTGATGCTGCTTTGTGTTGGGGAGTTCATGGAGTAGCAAAAAGTCTGTGTATGACTGGAATGGAATAGATGAGAGGATGAGAAGCAGAAGGGAACAGGGACCTAGTTAGAGGCCATGGAGGCCATTGTGAGAATCTTGGTTGTTACTCCAAGTGGATGGGAAACCAGTGGAGAGTTTTGAGCAAAGGAAGGAAATGATTAATCTTATGATTTTAAAACATCACTCTGGCTGCTGTGATTAAAACCCAATGGGACAAGGACAGAACAAAGGGTCCAGTTAGGAAGCACTTGGAATAATTCAGACAGGGGAGAATAACAGCTTTGGAGCCATAGACACGTTGATGATGAGTTCAACTAGGTGTTAGTGAGTCGTCTTTAAAATCCATAGGGAGTATACAGAATGAAATCAAATAGTTATACTGCAAAACTGATTTTTTAAAATGTTGTAATTGAGAGACCAAATGCTACGTAGTGCAGAGAAAAGAACTGATTTAAGCAGCGGCAGGTGAGAATCAAGTAAGCAAAAAATCAGAAATGGCTTTCTGAGGGTCTGGTGTAGATTTGAACCTGGACAAATAGACATTTAAACACAACCTGTTTCTCCCTGCTTGGCAGCTATAGGGAAGAGCTGAAGGGAGATGTTGAAAAAGGCTGAGGAGGAGATGGCAAATATATTTTAAGTACAAACATTGAGAGTAGCTGCATAGAATTATTCTAATACTGTATCTGAGATCAAGCAGGGGGAAAGTGAAGATAGTTAGTAATACTTTCTAGGAGCACAGAAAAGGGTAGGTTAGGGAACTCCAGAGTATGGAGGTGACAGTGAGCAAAAATATAGCAGCAGGAATGTGTGAACCTTATTCAAGAAAGAATAGATTCTCTATCGTGCCTGGAACATAGGACGTGTGGAGGAAACAATGAGAAATGATAAATCAAGTTTCAGCTACTCATTTTATTTTTATTTTTTTAATAAATATATTTATATTTATTTATTTATCTTTGTCTGCATTGGGTTTTCGTTGCTGCGCACAGGCTTTCTCTAGTTGCGGTGAGCGGGGACTACTCTTCGTTGCGGTGCGTGGGCTTCTCATTGTGGTGGCTTCTCTTGCTGCGGAGCATGGGCTCTAGGCGCATGGGCTTCAGCAGTTATGGCTTGTGGGCTCTAGAGCGCAGGCTCAGTAGTTGTGGCGTGTGGGCTCAGTAGTTGTGATGCACAGGCTCAGTTGCTTCGCGGCATGTGGGATCTTCCCGGACCAGGGCTTGAACCCATGTCCCCTGCATCGGCAGGCAGATCCTTAACCACGGTGCCACCAGGGAAGCCCTCAGCTACTCATTTTAAACAGAGAAAACTCAGCTCCTTGAGTAGATATACCAACCAGTATGTTTAATAAATTGGTTTTGTTTGAAACAGTCATTTAACCTATAAATTACACATGTTCTTCACTTTAAGAACAAACAAGGTATTTGAAAGTTAATGTGGAATCTCAGTAGTGATACATAATCATGTAGCAAAGATATTGAAACACATCTATCCAAATGGTTTAGAAAGTCTAAAGTAATTGCATTCAAAATTCTTAAAAAATGAATATAACCACTTAATTTTATTTTATCCCTAAATCTAGATTTTTCACAATTTGTAAATAAAGTATATACAATTTATATATATTAAAATACTGAGTACTTTTCAGAAGCTCTAGTAACATGTTTAACATATTGCAATAAAATTAAATGATAAATAATTTGGTTCTTATATCTTGCTTTCTTCCTCACCAGTTATGTGACTTAAGCAAATTACTTAATACCTCTGTGCATTAGTTTCTTCATCTGTAAAAAAGAGTTATTTTAAGGACAATCGAATTATCGATGTGAATGCAATTTGGAAGTGCTGTGATCTTTATTCATGTCTTGCAAACTGTGTGTGTGCTGAGAGTGTAATTATTGCAGTAAGCAATACAGAACCCAAACATCTTGATGTTTAGCAAATGTGTAGAACCTGTCAGCCTATATAGCAGTTGGATAGTCTAGTACCTGTCTAACAGGATACCTAGACTATAGGAGATGAGGTTGGAATGGTTATAGGCACAACCTGCCTGTGACAACATTGGTTGCTATGATCAAGACTATCCTTAAAAGGATGAGCTCATACAAAAAATTAACCTTGATACCTTCTATGCTACGAATGCAAATATGGTGGAAGGTACATCAAACATGAGATCATTAACGTATTTTAACAGTGATCAGTTACCAGCAAGAATATAGCACAAAATTATGATAACTACCAATTATTTTGGGGGGTTATCCTGTGATCATAGCATATTATTTTTAGTCAGTTCAGCAACCATATATGATCATATTTTCTCATGATTCATACACAAGGAAATTAAGGTGCAGAGAGGATAAATAATTAACCCAATAAGATGCTATTTTAAACAGTATCTCTGTGTGGTATACAATGCTCTATGTGATGTCCTACTCCTTTGTTCCCCATTAATCTCTTACTGACATGAGAAGAAAGATGTATTTTGTAGAAAAGAAGAAATGTATGCTAAGGGGGAATGTGACAAAGATACCAATGATTAGATGTATCTATGTCAAGATTCTTTCTAATAACATAAGTAAGTTATACACACACACACACACACACACAAGCTTCTTTCTAATAACATAAGTCAATTACACACACACACACACACACAAGGTTTGCAATGGGTTTCAAATATATTTCCTTATACAATGACCCTGTAAATTGCTCTGTTTTGCATTTTACAAATGTTGAAATTG
Organism: Lagenorhynchus albirostris; assembly: GCF_949774975.1. Taxonomy (NCBI): domain Eukaryota; kingdom Metazoa; phylum Chordata; class Mammalia; order Artiodactyla; family Delphinidae; genus Lagenorhynchus; species Lagenorhynchus albirostris. The sequence goes on along the minus strand of NC_083104.1, from coordinate 14,551,538 downwards.
CATAGCTCACAGAGGTTACGTGACTTACCTGAGGTCAAACGTACAGTATGTAGCAGATCTGGGTCATAAGCCCAGGATGTCTGAGTCAAAATCTGTTTCTTTCCATTACACCACTTATCAATCCTCAGAGCATAGCTGTCCCCGTAATGTTGGCCTTGGATATCTGGTATCAAATCATTTCAGATGCCACATTTAGATTATTACAAAACTATTACCTACATAAATAATGTGTCTGTTATCTTATTATTTATTGTTATTTATTGGCGTACATGACAGGGGATATATAGGCATTTGGATTCAAAAATGCTGATAACTTCTTTCCAAAGAGGTTGTAATTGATTTTTTTTCCTGTATCTTGTTATCAATGTACAGTTAATAATATGTGCCTCTCCAGTGTAACATCTAAATTTACTGAGCTCAATGGGATGTTCCTGCATCATCAAGCTGAAATCCTGGTATTGCAGTGAGGAGAATACTGTATTGCAAGCAAGTGAAATACTTTGTAAAGTTCATGCTTACATTATTGTAGGAACCTTATGAGTTCCAACTACATTGTGACTGACATGCCCTTTACTGTCTCAGGCCTAATCTTGTCACTTTTTTCCCAAGGCACAATGCATTTTAACAAGGATTTAGACCCAGCAATGCTGTAGAATGAGATTTTTTGACAATACAATAGTTTAAAGACTACTTAGGGACGCATTACGTCATGAATGCAGTTATTTATATTCAGTGTCCATTATCGTTAATGGACAGATTTGCTTGTGATTCCAGTGTGGAATCTATAAAGAATACAAATTTAATAGCAAACAATGACATTGATCCATGTTCAACCGATAAATAACTGAGAAACAAGGGTGTGAGAGGTGGGTTTTCCATTTTGAGATGCCTGTAAAATATCATTCTAAAATACTGATAGTATGTACCTAGTAGAATTTATGTGTGTGCACTCTTAAGTTTTGTGTAGTTGCTCACTCTGGTATATTCTACAATTTGGGGTATGTAACTTTATCCCTTTCTGGTGTCATTGTATCCCTTTATGGTGTGCCTCCCAATACTACCTACTACTCAAAAGAGTAGTTCTGACTTAAATAAACTGTAGAATATAATCAGGTATGACCAATGTAAAAAATATTTCTAGTGCTGAGCTTTTTTCATAGAAATGTGAAAACTTCATCTGTACTAAAAAAAAAGAAAAATCCTAAGTAGAATAGTAGCATTTTTCTCAGTCCCAACATTACTGTAAATAGAAAGATGGACAGAGCTTTTATGATTTCCATTCAAATTGACTATACAACTGGGTAAGGATTAAGATACTGTGTAAAAAAGAAAGAAAAGATACTTATTTTGGTTATGGATTTTTGCTTTACTACTAATTTTTGCTTTCATATTTTAGCTATGCTTAGATATATTTGGAAAGCTGAAAGTTATTAAAAACATAATACTACTATGTACAATCAAAACTTTATTGCTAAATAAAAATATGCCATTTGCTTTCCTCTCTTTTTTTAAACTTTAAAAAGAAAAAAAAAGGCAAATAAATTGAAAGAGAACAACAATCTACAGTGAAAGCCATCACTGAGCTACTTTAATGATGTACAATCTGTTAGCTATATGAAGACTGTAAACAGACTAATATTTCGAGAAGTGTAGGATGAATCACCCATTTAGAAGCATTGAAGAGAAAATGAAGAAGCTATGAGTGAGTTGTGAAGCAATGAATAAGAACGTATTATACCACAGGAAGCCATCAATATTTGTTTATTATGTCATTATGAGGAATAAATCTGTTAGCTAATTTGTATTCTCCACAGTTAATTCCAGTGTTCCTGCCTGAGTGTTTTTGTTCCAGAATGAGTGTTGCACAGCTGTTTAATGATGCCATCAAAAATTCAGAAAGTCATGGTCCCTTGGAGTTAGAAAGGCATTACAAAGTATGATATCAAACCAGAAATGATATAACATTACCTTCAGACAGTCTATACTTCTTTCTTGCTCTCTCCTGTAACTCTCTCTCTCTGTCATATTTTACATCTTTTAATATTCTCTCCAGTTTTAAAAATATCTGCTCAGACAAAAACAAAATAATTACTAGGTTAAATGGTTAAAGAACTATTTTTTTGTACACTTTAAAATGTTTTTGGGTTTACTTTACTTTAGCAATGAGTTACTCAATATAATTAAACTCAGAAATTAAACAAACAAAGAATTTCATGTTTAGAAAGATCTATACTTACAAATTGCTGATAGGCATATCACAATATAGAGATTATAGCTTATATTTACACATATACCTGTATTAAAGTAGTAGTTTTAAAAATAATATTAATCCCTTTTAAATAATATTGTAAACAAAAAGACAACCTACTTAATGGGAAAAATATTTGCAAATGATATGACTTATAATGTGTTAATATCCCCTCAAAATGTAAAAAAGTATACAAGTCAATATCAAAAAGACAAAAAGCCCAATTAAAAAATGGGCAGAAAAACTGAATAGACATTTTTCCAAAGAAGATATACAGATGACCAACAGGCCCATGTAAAAAAGATGCTCAGCATTGCTAATCATCAGAGAAATACAAATGAAAACCACAATAAGATATCACTTCACACCTGTCAAGATGACTGTCATCAAAAAGTCTAGAAATAACAAATGTTGTCAAGGATATATAGAAAAAGGACCCTTAGTACCTGGTTGGTGGGATTGTAAATTGTTGCAGCCACTGTGGAAAACAGTATGGAGGTTCTCAAAAAGGTAAAAATAGAACTACCATATGATCTAGCAATTCCACTGCTGGGTATATATCCAAAGAAAACAAAAACACTAATTTGAAAAGATTCATGAACCCCAGCATTCGTAGTAGCATTATTTACAATTGCCAAGATATGGAAGTGCCCATCAATAGATGAATAGATAAAGAAGTTATGCTATGTATCTACAGTGGAATATTACTCAGCCCTAAAAAAGAATGATGTTCTGCCATTTGGATGGACCTAGAGAGTATTATGGTTAGTAAAATAAGTTAGAGAAAGACAGATACTCTATGTTATCACTTATATGTGGAATCTAAAAAATAAATATATGTAACAAAACAAAAACAGACTCACAGATATAGAGAAGGAACTAGTGGTTACCAGTGGGGAGAGGAAAGGCGGGAGGGGTGGGATAGGGGTATGGAATTAAGAGACACAGAGTACTATGTATAAAATAAATAAGCAACAAGGATATATTGTACAGGACATGGAAATATAGCCATTATTTTGTAATAACTTTAAATGGAGTATAATCTATAAAAATACTGAATCACTATGTTATGCACCTGAAACTAGTATAATATTGTAAATCAACTATACTCAAATTAAAAACGAATAAATAGTATTTTAGATAATATTTATTACTTTCTAGATTTTAGAAAGCATTTTTTGTGTTCTGTAATGCCACATTCCTTCCCTTCTTTCTGATTTTGTTTTCCTGCAAACATGATTAAACTTGGTGCCTTCTCTTACTTCAGAGGAAAGTTAAATTCTTAATCTCAGCCTGAAATTATGACAGGAAAGTGACAAACTGGACTTGTATTTCTGTACTCTCCTTAAATAAGTTTGAAATTTGCTCAATTCAGTGTCACAGAAGGCTCCAGATGAGAATCTTACTTTAGTGATCATAATTTCTTACATGCACTCATAGATTTAAAGGCTGAGAAACTACAGCCATGTTTGTGTTAATTCCTTTTTTGTTTTGCTGATAAACTAATGAATAAATTAGTGTCCATCTACCAATGGTTTTTACCAATGGATTCAAAGTCTTTGAAAGTTGGGGAATAAATAATCTATGGAATAATAGAATACAAAATCAAATATTCTTCCCCACACCAAAAAACTCTTCTTAACTAAATCTAATATATGCAATTTCAAAATTAACATAGTCATATTCTGTTTGCAAACCCAGTCATCAAAAGCTTGTCTTGTCTTTAAACACATGAAGTTTAATGTATGATAATATATTTTTCTTCTCCATAATAGTAGTAACGAAATTTCTTCCATTCCGATTGCTTTTATGTTCTTGCTTCTTATATTAAATTTAGTAAATACTAAATTGCTTTCTCTCTGTAAGAAAAAATTATTTTTCTTTAAATTGTATTTGACCTAAATACAAGAATTCATGTCATTGCACATATATGTGTATAGTGTATCTATAGCAAGCATAAGATCGTGTATAGTTGTATTTATGAAGTATCAAACATTGATTACAAATACAAATTTAATCAGTCATATTGATATTTTCCTGCTTGATCCAAAACGTTTGGTCATCTGATAAGAGCCAGATGATGAATGGGATACATTTTAAAATTTTTGTGAGTATATACATGACTAGTTCCACTTTTAGAATGAGGAAAATATAACAGCATATAATAATGTATATAGACTCTCTGGGTGTTAAATATTGTTAATTAAAGATGTAGATGAAACGGTTACATTTTTCAGGACAGATTTTTCCCAGCTGTAATTTACTAAAAATATTTAGCTCCTCTTTCTGGGGTTTCTTTGGAGGGGAGATAGTAAAAGGAACATTTTTATGCATTGTTCATTTGAGAAAACAGACTACACATTTCACTCCATAAGTCTCTAAAATGTGCCAACAATCAAGTGAAAATCTCAATTGTTTTTTCACTAGAGGTTTATAAAGGTTTTCAGAGTAGAACTCATTTCAGAATCATTCCTCTGAATATAAGGAAGGTCCTAAAGGTTTTCTGTTGACTTTCACTACTTGCTTGTCATTAATCATCTGGTTCAATAATTTCTAGTTTGCAGCATTATGAAGTTAATTCCTGATTTACTTTGAGGGACTTAAGTTATATGTGTTAGAAAATTGCACATCTGAGGCAAATGATTAAATGTGTAATTAAAAGTGAAGTAACATACTTTGCAGCCTACATTACATGTTGTAAATTTGTTTGTTACACAAGAGATTTAAACAACTTTCTTTCCTCCAAAAAGATTAATATTAGAATTTTCCATTCGAACCACACAGGCTTAAAGAAAGGTTTATGAGCTGCCTTTGGTTCTGAAAAAAAGTCATTCTCTTCTGTCAGCCAACTGTACACATCAGAGAACTCATGGCTTACTAATGTAATTTGCTCATGCAATAGCATTAGAGTTGACACAGTTGCACAATTTGCTTTATATTTGCTTCCCTAGAGCTACTCAGGCATGGATTCTTTCCAAGCTTCACTTATGTACTGGGCAGAAGGTATACCAAAACTCAGAGGGTAGCAAGAGTCGGATGCATAAGAAAGACACACCATTTAACCTGCGCCTGTAGCAGCAACTCTCTATCAGGAACCAATGTTCTGAGAGAGTCAACATAAGTATTTTTTCTATGAACTTTGGCACCGGCTTAAGATCTAGGAAGTAGAGGGTTAATTGTTCATTTGTAGCTTTTGAGGGAAGAAGTCTGCAGTTCTCTTAGCTCTGACTTTCCCAGTGCAATTCAACAGTGCATGCCCACTAAGCTAGCAGGTGGGAAGAAGAGCAAAGCATGAGAAACAAATTAATTGTATCAAGAGAAATAGAGACAACCACTTAATGGATTATTACTAAGGATATGTTGTGAGAGTTACCACAGTGGTTATGAAGTGAAAGAGAGAATGATTAGAAAAAGTAGTGGACTAGAGGCTAAGAACCTTATATAATTGTTCTTAACATATTATTTACACTCACATACAATTCTAAGGATGATAAATAGCCAGATGGTGGTAATTAGCAAAGTTGACTTCCATCTGTGTTACTTAATGAAAGAATAATGAAAATTTTAAAGTAGTTCTACTAGAAATTTAATATTTGTACACTATATTATTCTTGATATTTCACATTCAATAATTGACAACTATTCATTGAACACCTACTTCATAGTCCTTGGCACTATACTGGGAACTGGAGATGCAATAGTTGTACTTGTGGTCCAGCAAAAGAGGTAAAATTAAATATGATTCCATATGGTAGATAAATGAGAGAGAAATGTGGAATACTGTTCAAGCTTTTATTATGGAAGCTTTCAAATGAACACACAATAGCATGTTAAACCCCTAGGAACCCATCATCCGACTCCATCAGTTATCAATGTATGGCAAACTCTTGTTTTATTTTTTACCTCTATTCTTCCCTCAACTTTTGCTTCCTATTTCAAAGAAGATCCTGGACACAATAGCACTTCACCCATTAAAAAATTTCAATATCTTTGTCTATAATATTAGTCCTTTAAAAAAACACAATATCTATTAAACTATCATGCTTTAAAAAGTTAATAGCACTATTTGCTTAGTATCAGCTAATATCACTTCAGTGTTCATATTTCCCTGGTTTATCTGAAACAGTATTGTTATAGTTCATTTGTTCAGATCAAGTCAAAATACATTCCCTACATGACATTTACTTGTTTGATGGCATTTTTCCCAACATTTCATAAGAAAAATTTCAAACTTACAAAGCTGATTAAAAAAAGACAACAAATGTATATTTACCAAGTAGATTTAACAGTTAACATCGTATTATATGTATTCTAGCAAATATCTATCCATCTATTTTTGCATTCAAACCATATTATTTTTTGAAGCTTTCCAACAATATGTGACCGGAGTGGACAGTGTAAGAAAGGCTTTAGGGATAGGTATAGCTGGAGGAGTAGACTGAGAACACATTAAAAAGAGCCTACTTTTTCGGTTAAGAAGTATGGACTTTATCTTACATTCTTGCGTGGAAGACAGAAAATAGGCCTGGTAAACAAATGAAAGAGATAATATGTTATATAGTAATAAGTGTTAAGGAGAAACTTTAAAAAGGAAAGTGGAAGTAAGAACAGTTGGCAGGTAGCGAGATTTGTAATTATAAAAAGGGTGGCCAGGGTAGGCCCCACTAGGAAGATGACATTTAAAGATCTGAAAAAAATGAACGAGAAAGCCGAGTAGATATCTGGAGGATGAGGAGTCCAAGAGAGAAAATAGTGAGCAAAGGCCCTGAACCTAGAATAGATTGGCATTGTTTTATCATTTTAATAAACTGATTATACCAACATTGTAAGGATACAGTAAGAGGAATAATAGGCAATCATTGAATGAAAAGTCACCCATAATTCTGGTACTCTTGGAAGTCAAATTATTTTCACATTTTATTCTTAGTCTTTTTGTTTTTATGCACTGTGTTCACCTAAAATTTATGTGTGTGTATATATATATGAGTACATATATATGCATACATACATAAATACAGTTAATTTTCCTGTTAATTTATTATAAACATTTTCCATGTTACTGTATAGTCTAAATAGGTATTTTAATAGCTACCTGTTATTCCATGAAATGAAACATCATGAAATTTTTTTTACCAAGCAATTCTGTTGTAGTTATATGTCTATTTATTCTTACAAATATAGCGACAAGTATTTTATATATTTAATTGCTTTTTATTTTTATTTTCAAAATATTTATTTTGGAAAAAATTAAAAATAGAATTATAGTATTGAAGGTATAAATATTTGAATGATTTTGCTTTCTCAAAATGTTGTATTAAACTGCACTTCCAATCAACAGTATGTGGCTTTACAAGTGTCACAAATAGGATAGTCAAGGTAAAAATTAGAAGATGCATTTTGATCATTTAAGCTCTAAAATGGAATTTTCTTGTTTTATTTTGCACTTTTTCCTATTATCAAGCTCTAATATTGTATCATGTGTTTATTTAGCAGCTGTTTCTATCAGTATATAGATTACATGGCCTTATATTTTTGCATGGCTTTCATTTTTTATTTGAAATATTTTACAAATGTTATTTGTCAGGGAAAACTGATAGAAGACCATACCCACTGTTTGTCCTTTGCTTTACTTCTGGAAAGAAGAACAAATATCTGTGAAATATAGATGAAATTTTAAATAATCATTATTAAAATATTCAAATATATGCATTTTCTGATTGTCAAAGAAATATATTTTAATTTTTTTACCTTTGTATTGAAACTTAAAAAGTAAGACAATAAAAATCAGCTCTCTTTAGATGAAGTGGGAGGTTGGGGTTAGCAGATGTAAGCTAGTATATATAGGATGGATAAACAAGGTCCTACTGTAGAGCACAGGGAGCTACATACAATATCCTGTGATAAACCATAATGGAAAAGAATATGAAAAAAGAAAGTATATATATATGTAAAATATAACTGAATCACTTTGTTGTACAGCAGAAATTAACACAACATTGTAAAACAACTATACTTCAATTTTTTTAAAAAGTGACCTCCCTTAAAAACAACAACAAAAATCAGCTCTTTGTGTATCAGAGGGTAAATGGGACCTGTAAGCTCTCTCTTCCCCCCAGTCCCTTCCCTGCCCCACTCTCCATTTAAGGAGCATTAACACCTGCTGACTGGGCAGGGGTGGTAGAGGGTATGAAGTTTTTATTAACATATGGAAAACCAAAAGAATAATTTCAAACAAAAAGAATAGGATTCTGATAGACAAAAGAGAACAGAGAGAATCTCTGCAGATCAGGCTTGGGAGAGCACTGCAGTGAAAATGAGGACAATGTTACATGGACTAACACACTAAAAATTTCCAAGTTAAGAATCAGTGATCACTGAACAAATTGGGTTCTGGAGCAATATTTAGGGGATTAAATGACTCTCACTGGAACAGCTATATCTGCTCCTTTTGTTTTATGTTTCCACAAAGCACTGACGCAAGATCAATCTATTCATTTCCTGACACCCTTCACCAGAATGCAAGCTCTCTCAAAACAGGGACATCACCTGTTCTATTCCAGTGCCTAGGGAGTGCCTGGCACATAGTAGGTCTCAATATGCATTGCATAAATGAGCCAATGTATTATGTAAATGAGCCAGATCCAAAAATTTTCCCCACAACTTTCAAATGGTCGAAGTTCCTCTGCTTCTGGATATATATATCAGAGGTCTCACCTTTGATATTTTTCTATTAAATTTCATAGGTCATAGGCCTGAGTTCTTTCTGGAAATTTTTTCTAGGGAGACTGTCAGACCTGTATTTCCATGATGCTTTTGTGTTCATCTTTTCTAGAACCTTCAAAGGCATTTTGGTGGAAAGTAGGAAGAAGGTTCATCAGGACCTCTAGCCAACTGTAATGGTGGTTCATATGTGTTTTGTTTTAATAATTTAAAATTGTATCCTTGGCCTTTATGACTACAGTACAAGGTGTCATTTTTTTTTTTAACATCTTTATTGGGGTATAATTGCTTTACAATGGTGTGTTAGTTTCTGCTTTATAACAAAGTGAATCAGTCATACATAAACATATGTTCCCATATATCTTCCCTCTTGCGTCTCCCTCCCTCCCACCCTCCCTCCCACCCTCCCTATCCCACCCTCCCTATCCCACCCCTCCAGGCTGTCACAAAGCACCGAGCCAATATCCCTGTGCCATGCGGCTGCTTCCCACTAGCTGTCTAGCTTACTACGTTTGTTAGTGTGTATATGCCCATGACTCTCTCTTGCCCTGTCACAGCTCACCCTTCCCCCTCCCCATAACCTCAAGTCCGTTCTCTAGGAGGTCTGCGTCTTTATTCCTGCTTTACCCCTAGGTTCTTCATGACATTTTTTTTCTTAAATTCCATATATATGTGTTAGCATACGGTATTTGTCTTTTTCTTTCTGACTTACTTCACTCTGTATGACAGACTCTAGGTCTATCCACCTCATTACAAATAGCTCAATTTCGTTTCTTTTTATGGCTGAGTAATATTCCATTGTATATATGTGCCACATCTTCTTTATCCATTCATCCGATGATGGGCACTTAGGTTGTTTCCATCTCCGGGCTATTGTAAATAGAGCTGCAATGAACATTTTGGTACATGACTCTTTTTGAATTTTGGTTTTCTCAGGGTATATGCCCAGTAGTGGGATTGCTGGGTCATATGGTAGTTCTATTTGTAGTTTTTTAAGGAACCTCCATACTGTGCTCCATAGTGGCTGAACCAATTCACATTCCCACCAGCAGTGCAAGAGTGTTCCCTTTTCTCCACACCCTCTCCAGCATTTATTGTTTCTAGATTTTTTGATGATGGCCATTCTGACTGGTGTGAGATGATATCTCATTGTAGTTTTGATTTGCATTTCTCTAATGATTAATGATGTTGAGCATTCTTTCATGTGTTTGTTGGCAGTCTGTATATCTTCTTTGGAGAAATGTCTGTTTAGGTCTTCTGCCCATTTTTGGATTGGGTTGTTTGTTTTCTTGTTATTGAGCTGCATGAGCTGCTTGTAAATTTTGGAGATTAATCCTTTGTCGGTTGCTTCATTTGCAAATATTTTCTCCCATTCTGAGGGTTGTCTTTTGGTCTTGTTTATGGTTTCCTTTGCTGTGCACAAGGTGTCATGTTTAATTGCTTATTTCTTTTGCTTCAGTAGAGTGGAGCCGAGAGGACCTCTATAAAATCCTTCAATTACACAGATTTTCCCAACTACTTTAATGGGATGCACCTTTGTGTCCTCCTACACTTATTTTTTAATCAACAACGAAGCAGCAGTTTTGCTTGTGGCCACACTCTAACCATCCCTGAACACTGGTCTAACTTCAAAAGCATAAAAAAGTATATGCTGCGTTTTGAAGGCTGGCAGAGAATGCACACAAACATACCCTAAGAGAGCACCATTTCTAAAAAGCCATTTGCTATTAAGCAGTTTCAATTTTTCTTTTATTTCCGTTTTTCTTTTTAAAAAACATGTTTTTTTCATTCACTATTCTCTTTTGGTTTTGCTTGTACCTAGTTTATTATAAGGGGGGCTTTTGATCCTAAAGTTTTGTTTTTCTACATTTATTCCAACATTGTTTTTGTTTTATGCCATGTAGCCAAAGCATTTCTGCTGTTGTGTTCCTAAGAGTGGTTTTAAATGTGAAGCTCTCAATAATGTTTATCTAACTGTTCAATCTTCATTTAGACACTGGATAGCAGCCCTACTGAAGGCCTGGTATAGAGCAATAGGGAATCAAGCATCTGATTTAAAATTTTTAAGAGAAAGTGAAAGTTAAAAGTAATTGGCAAACAAGGGAGAGTAACAAAGAAAAGAGCAACCCAATGAAATTCCTGTGTTGGGGTGAACTGAGACCTATCAGGATGAAAAGGCATGAAGGGAGCAGTATATCTGACATCACAGTCAGTACACTAGAGACAGACACCCACAAGAGGAATAAGAGAATACAGTACATTATATCTTCGCAACAGACCCTAGGGTTTCAATATGAAAAGCTTTCCAACAGTTTGATAACTGGAAACAGCCAATTAGATGAAGTTCAACATCTTTTACAAAGAGTTATTTAGTTTGGATATTGGTCAGTGGGTATTTATTAAACATCATCTGTCTGAAAAAGGCTTTCTTTTTTTCCACATACTTTATCTCAGAGAATTCTAACAACAATAATAGGGTGTAGAGTGTTACCATTTCATATAAGAGGAACTGAAGTTCATATATTGTAAGTAACTTACAAAAATTAGCCAGCTAGTAATTGTTCCAGTTGGAATTTTATTTTTGGATGGTCTGATTCTAAAACCAGTGGTTTTTTCCTTCCATCTTATGCAACTTTCCCTGTTGGACCTACGTGGCCAAAATGAATGAAAAATAGCTGGATGTCCATTGTGTGCTTCATAGAAATACTCTTGTAGATAAGAATCAGGGTAAGCAGTGGTCATGAAACAAGATAAGGGAAGTCAACAAAACATTTTCTGATTTCAGAAAGGAAAAGTGTATCTCAAAACAGAGTTTACAAATGCTACATATATTTCTTACCTACCCAGTCCTGTTTGGTTGTTCCTGATTAAAACTTTATGTTCATCTTCCTGGTCTCAGGCTAGAAAACAACTCGAGTCAACAGTAAATGAGAGTAAGCTCTTTTTATTGTAATAAGATTCTTTATAACACACATATATATCATATACATATATACATATATATATAGATACACATTAAAATCATAAAAATACATATTTCTGAATACAAATATGGACACAGATTTTTTTTTTTTTTTTTTTGCAGTACACGGGCCCCTCACTGTTGTGGCCTCTCCTGCTGTGGAGCACAGGCTCCAGACGTGCAGGCTCAGCGGCCATGGCCCACGGGCCCAGCCTCTCCGCAGCATATGGGATCCTCCTGGACCGGGGCACGAACCTGTGTCCCCTGCACTGGCAGGCGAACTCTCAACCACTGTGCCACCAGGGAAGCCCTGGGCACAGATTTTTTAAACAATCTTGCTGTTCAGACTCTTTCAAATATTTCATCCAAAGCAAAAGTGGAAATATACCAGAAAAACAGTAGGCTAGAAAGGTACCTGTCTTGTACCATTCCCATTGTAAGTTACACTGTGATTACTTTCATTAAGTATGTGAATAGAATAGATTGATCAGTGTATACAAAACATAAATCATGGAAATAGGTACTTCTGAAGCCTTTGAGTAATATTTTTAAACTTTATTTTACTGAGACATCTGCGTTTAGATCAACCAACTGCAATGAAGTGTAAATCTATTTTTTAATATTTATTTTCTGGCTGTGTCGGGTCTTTGTTGTGGTGCGTGGGCTTCTCTCTAGTGTGGCGGCACTCGCAGGCTCAGTAGTTGCTGCACGTGGGCGCTTAGTTCCCAACCCAGATGGAACCCTAGTCCCCTGCATTGCAAGATGGATTCTTAACCACTGGACCACCAGGGAAGTCCCTCTGAAGTGTATATATATTCTTTACTAAACAACAACAATTTGGTTTTCTGTTTATTCTACAGTCTCCTTAACTTGCATTCTTTTTCTTCCTCCCCCCCTCCCACTTTCATGTTTTTGAAAGGCCATTATGGATCAAGCATAGAAGTAAATTCTTTTTTGGTACCCTGGTTTACTTTTCATGTGCTTTGTGGATTACATTGTTATCATTGACCCCATCAATAGGAAGTAAGGCCTCCTCTTCTGCTGTCAAAATTTCACACATCGAAAATGCATTTAATCTAAAACTTTTTTTTTCTTCTAATGTAGTTTACTCCCCCTTCAATGTCCTAACCAAGTAGTTTTCTGTCTGTATTCACTAAATCCAGTGTATACTGAAAAATGCATCTCTGAATCTCATCCTTGCTCTCACAGCATCTCTCTCTTTTGTACAGTTGCTAGTGGTCTCAATGATTATCTGCACAACAATTGAAATTTGTAATAGATTATGAGTAACTATGGGCATATGTTCTTTGTCATATTTGAGGATGGTGACTATCATTGAAATCACTAGTAGATGCAGACTATCTAGAAAGATAATGTAAGAGCAAATGAAAACACAAATCCCAGAAGCAGACTATTTGGATCTGAATTGTGGTTCCATCACTTACCAGCTCTGGGAAGAGCAGCGAAGGTCTCTGTGCCTTGATTTCATCACCGTGAAATGGACATGTGATTTATGCCCATGTGACACATAACTTGTGTCAAGTTAGAGATCATACGAGCAAATCTGAGTACATGTCAATCACAATGAAGAGTACCTGACATAAAAGTGCTCAATAATATTAATTATTTTATATTATTGTTTTTAAATTGATACACTGATGATATTCCTTGGGATTTATGCATTCTCAAATATTATGCTGAATTTGTCAAGTTCATGGATTTTGGATGTGGCTTGCTAGAGTTAAACATAATCTGTTGCCTCCTGGGATCTAATAAGAGAGTAGCCTTGATCTCATTCATAAAAGAAGCTAGGTTTAAGTCAGTTGGTGACTGTTCTTATTAGAGTAGTTATTCTATATGATTCTGAGCTTATCTTTGGTCTAAGAGGATAAAACATTGGTATTTGTTTAACACCAACACAGTATCATGTTACAATTCAAATTTAAAAGATACCGATTGATTATAATTATTCTTTGAAACTTAATATATTTAGTTTCTTTTACACCACTCATGTTATTTATCAGACAAAATTTGACACCCTTTGTGTAAGTGGGAAAAACAACTCCATTTTTGTGAATGGAGAAATGAAAGAATTAATATCAGAGGCATTCTCCTTCTGTGTTCAAACAGTATGAGCAGTCGTTTGTTTCCTGCATGTGTTGTTAACTGGACACCTTTTTGTTAGTGTTTTTTGTAATTGGGAGTAAAGGATATGCTAATACACTGTACGTTATTGAAGACAGTCCCCTGCATATCCAACTGTGAACTGTTGATAAGTCGTGATATTGGCAGAAAGAAGGAGGTATGACTGCACAGGTATAATTTATACATCTATTTCTGTGTTTTCTCCTGCCATCTGTACAGTAGCAGGGAAGCTGAACCACATGCCTCAATTTATTTAACAGCAATGTTTATGTTTAACTCCCACACTGTTCCCAGGATGCAATAAAAGTATATTAATGATTACAAGGAAAATATTAATAAGGAAACAAATCAGAGAGCTCATGGGTTCAGCCAAAATGAACTTCCTTGTCCATGCCTGCCCATGTAAATACAGATCTGATTCAGGCTGAATTTTCATTACCTTATTTCTCCATTGCAAGGCTGCATGAATACTAATGAAAGAAAGAGGTGTCAAGATAGGTAAACATGCAGAATCTAATACTGAGAGGTTTTCAGTTCCATGTGGAATCATAACATTTCCCGTCAACACAGTGGTTGGATATTAATAATAAGTACGTAAATGATTTACTCTTGAAAATAGCTATTATTCAAAGGTGAGGAGCATTTATTTAATTATTTTTGCTGAGTGAGTGATTTGGAGAAATGCTGATTTCATTCTTTATGTGATCCTTGGGAACGAGGCATCCTGGTTAAAATAAAAACAATACAAATAAACAGCGCAACTATGTGTGTTATTGAAAGTTATTTGTTTGCTTGCATGCCGATTTACAAATCTGAGCAAAATGAAAAAAGCTGAGGGTTCAGATCCATTAGAACAGAGCCTCATTTTGCAAATAGGCCATGATTTATAATATATAGTGATACGGTGTTGGATATAGATTCTCTGAAATGAAATTAAGTCTCTTCGGGCTCATTCTCATTACTGAATTTTATGGAAGGAAGTGAATTCTCTAGTTGGACTGTTAAGGCCTGTATTCTAAGGAAATAAATGAATATTTAATGAGTTCCAACCCTGTGTGAGGCCTCGTGTTAGGCACTCCAGAAAATAAAAAGTAAAAGACATGGTGCTGATGCTCAAGGTACTGAAACAATTAAAGGTATAAACCTGTAACACGTAGTCTTAGAAACAATGGGAGCTTTGAAGTTGGGCTTGTATTTGAATCCTGGATCCCTTAACATCTCAGTGAATTAAGCAATTTATTGAAACACTTTGAGTTTAACTTTCCTGTCTATATAATAGGAATATGAAACCTAACTTGCAGGATTGATATGAATATAAACAATTATTTGCATGATGACATAAGCCAAAAAATGTACTTGCATTTTGCACATCACCTGTCAGTTTCTCCAGATCTGTAGGTTCATTATATTACAGGTGAGCTTCTGAAAATTTGAGTAAACAGTAAACTGCTGTGATCAAAAGACCTAAAAATGCAATGACTCCAACAGGATAAAAGTTTATTTCTCTAAAGTGGTGGGTAGTATCTGGCAGGTAAGCAGACTGTGTCCCCAAAAGTCATCCAGGGACAGGTGGGTCTGCTGTAGTTCTCATTGTACCTAGTTTCAGCCACTTTGAATGAGAAGGATAAACAAGTTCAGGCCAAGCATTATAATGAAAAAAACCTAGAAGTTGGCTCCATCAGTTCTGTAACATTCTGTTGGTGAGGATTTACTCACATTGCTACATTTAGATAGAAGAGGGTCTGTAAAGTGTAATCACTAGCTTCATGACCATATGCCCAGCAATAAGGAAAAAATAGATTTGGAAGAGCCTTAGTTTGCTACATTTGTCCACTGTTTCACAGTAATAATAGAGCTGAATTGTGACGTTTTATTTCTGCTTGTAGTTAACTCCCAAATTTATCTGTCTAGGCTAAAACCCTCTTCTGAGCTCCATACTGATAATTCCCTCTGCCTTGCTTAAAATCTCCTCTTGTAGGTTTTAAAGGC
Source organism: Lagenorhynchus albirostris (assembly GCF_949774975.1). Classification (NCBI taxonomy): domain Eukaryota; kingdom Metazoa; phylum Chordata; class Mammalia; order Artiodactyla; family Delphinidae; genus Lagenorhynchus; species Lagenorhynchus albirostris. The sequence goes on along the minus strand of NC_083104.1, from coordinate 14,535,474 downwards.
ACATTTAACAAGCACATGTCTTATCTCTTAATCTTCTTTATAAACCTGATTGTTTTTTGTTGGTTTGCTACAGCAGTGGAATATTCAGTTAGGCAAACCAGACAGATCAGTCTCCACTACCTCATATCCCATAGCCAAGTTTTCTTTTCTTCTCTTTTTCTTTTCTTTTCCACTCTGAAAATATGCCATTAGACCTGTACTTAAAATTCCTCAATGGCTTCCTAATGCCCTTAGTTTAAGACCAAAACAGGAGTCTTCAATGTCTTCCACAAAGCACTCCACATACTGGCTCCTGCCTACATACACAGACTCATTTCATATCTTACATCCCTTGCTCTTTCACTTCTCCTTTACTAATGTCTTGTCTAGTCCCCCTAAGTCCCATGCCATCTCCTGTTACAGGAGATGGCATGTTTTTTTTTCCTGTTTTCATATGTCATTTTCTGTGCAGTTGTTCTTTCCTCCCATTTTCAACCAATTCACTTCTCTTTATCAAGTAGATTTCAGCTCAATACTTAATTCCTAAGGGAAACTTTCACTGACCTTTTTGATATTGTCAAATTTCCTTCTTATGTAGACTCAAGGTACCAAGAACATGTGATTCTAATAACACAATAGAAATACTATATTTATTTACCTGGTTATTGTTTAATTATTTTTTTATCTGTACTTTGTGTATGTGCAACAACATTTCCCCCGTCACTCTGATATTCTAAGACCTAATATAAGTATGTGGTCCATAATTATCATCCTATAGGTATTTTAGAATTATTATTAAAATACATCTTCTTTCAAAATCAAAACACCTTACTTGTTTCAAATGAGTAGTAAAAATAATGAATATCATGAAAATTCAGAGGATTAAGAAATAATATCAAATGGGTAAAGATTGGCTTCATCAAAAATGCAGTTTTTAAGGTACGTAATAAATGAAAAAAAATTCCTAAAAGGAGAGAAGAATATATAGAGATTTCAGATAACAGGAAGGGCTAGAGCCAGTGTGGAAAGGTAGTAAATTATTGGTGTGCACGGTGATGGTGTCTGGACCAGATGATCAGAAGAGAGAATTTTTGTGGGAGAATTATGACTGTGAAGATTTGGATCAGAATCCAAAAGATCATTTAAGTCAAGCTAATAAGTTGGAGAACTTAATTCACTTGAAGACCCAGTGAAGAATTTGTTGGGACGTATAGAGAGAGGAGAAAGAATGTGGGATGAAAAGATCTTTGGACTGTTTACTGTGGCATTTGGTACCAGTGGAAACAGAACAGACAGCTGAGAGGACTTGTTAAAACGATTTCATTTTCAGAATGGGATCAAATTGAAGTTGTCTACAGTACAACTAAAATATGGAAGTAGAGCCCAAGAAAGTGGTCAGACATAGATTATGATTTATTTTTGTGGAAGATTGAAACCCAAGTAATATAAGACACCTTCAAAGAAGAAAATAGAGAATGAAAGAAGTAGAATACATAGACTGAACAGTTGAAACACCTGTGTCAAGGATGTCAGAGAAAGCACAAGATATAACAAACTTATATAACAGGTGTATTTTGGAGATGTGGCTCTCAAATCCTCCTTAAAGGAAGGATTGTGGGGAAGTAGTCAGCAGACACGTTCTTTAAGATGTCAGCTTCTTGAAGATCTACCTCAGTATCAGAAAGCTTGGTCTACCCAAGGTCACACCATTCCAAATACAGCCCAAACACAGTGACTGAGCAAGGCAGGCATATAAATATCTGCCAGCTTGACCAGACAGGGGACAATTCTAACACATAATACTCCTTCCAGAGCTCCCTGTACCCACACCTGGTGGGACAAGGCTATGTCAGTCAGGCCTGCATTGCAGTTTGATTTCTTCTGCTCAATCCTGCTGCTTCCTCCTTCCCTTCCCAGCTTTTAGTTTAAAAAAATACAATAATAAATAATAAAATCTTGCATCCCAAACTCCATCTCAGCATGTGTTTCCTAAGAACCCATCTGTAATGAGAGTTGAGAGAAAGAGGTTGTGTGGCCTCAAGAAAGTATTTCATAATAATCATGTAGCTAGAAACAGAACTTTACAATTCTCAGATGACATTTACATGTGTCCTTCTAGATACCTGGTTCAGCTTTGTAAAATTGCCAAGTCACTTGAGGAAACTGAGGCTCAGGAAGATAGTTTCTTGCCTGAAGTTATCCAACTAATTGGAAATATGAATCTGGAGTTCAAAAAGGGAATAATAGATTGGGAGCCTTCCAGTTAAACTTCCTGAAAGATATACTGCTAGGAAGTGGCAGAAATAGGGCCACAGGCTAAACCTTCTGTCTCTAAGAAAGGGCTCTTTTCATTGTACCCTAGTGCCAGCCTCAGCTATGTCGGCTGCTGGAATGGTTAGAGAATGACAACTGGTATAACTGATATATTTCAGAAACTTCCTAGAGAATGACTGAATGTTAAAATGAAAGGTTGTGTGGGAACTGATATGCTCCAAGATTCCTGCAATGTGCCAACAGTGAGAGTCATTTCTGTGTCAATAGATAGTCCATTATATGGCATAGAGGCAATAAGATCCAGGAGATACATTTTTTTCAGTAATTATTTTCTCTCTATAACTTTGGCTATTTAAGTGTAATAGTTAAACATTCAAATAAAGTTTTTGTTCAGTCAAAATACATGAAAGAAAGAGTGGTGATGGTTAACTCCCAGTAGATGTGACAACAAGGTCTTCTAGTGTCTAGGGTGTCCTAGACAAAGTTCAGGAGAACTTGATTATTTCTAAATAAGTCCATGACCATCTCAAAACATCTGAACAGTAGATTTCACAATGTTTACCGGTGGGCTTTAAAGAATCAGCCCAAAGTAAATCAAGATAATTAAAGAACGTTATACAATTGAAAAAAAAGGCATCGAAAAAAATTGTTTCTCAAATTGAAGGTGGTTTTTAATCAAAGTCTTTCTGTGGCTCTATCTGTCTCTCATATATATATATGTATATATATGTATATATATATATACATATATATACATATATATATATGAGAAGTTGAAACACCTGTGTGTTTCAGTATTTTTGCTGCAGGAAAGAGATTTATTTTATCACTTAAAATTCTACTATAAATAATGACAACAACAAAAAAGTACACACTCAGATTATCTTAAAGAATAAGGAAAGGTAGGACTTCCCTGGTGGCACAGTTGTTAAGAATCCACCTGCCAATGCAGGGGACATGTGTTTGAGCCCTGGTCTGGGAAGATCCCACATGCTGCAGAGCAGCTAATCCTGTGCACCACAACAACTGAGGCTGTGTGCCACAACTACTAAAGCCCGGGTGCCTAGAGCCCATGCTCCACAACAAAAGAAGCCACCGCAATGAGAAGCCCACACACCACAACGAAGAGTAGCCCCCGCTTGCCACAACTAGAGAAAGCCCACCGACAGCAACGAAGACCCATCACAGCCAAAAATAAATAGATAAATAAAGAAAGAATAAGGAAAGTTATATTACATTACAGGAAATTGAAAAGTAGGGAAAGCCTCAGTGGCTAATGATACTTTCTTTGTGAATACTCTGCCATGGTTACTCTTGGCTGCATCCTGAGGCTAGTGTCTTATGGTCACTTCCTTTTTAATTTATTTTTTTACATCTGGAAGCATTGATCTTGGTTTTTCACTCGTTTAAAGATTGGCCATTTATATCATTTATCATAATTCACCCTGCTGGTCTCAGTAACCACCCTTGAACATTATTTATCTTGGTTTGATTCACATTTGCTCAGCAGTTGCCTTCTGACATGGCTCTTCCTCATTCACTTCTCATTTATTAAGCATCAGATATATGACATTGCTTGGTTTAGTTCTTTCCAATTCAATTCAACAGTGTTTGCCTCAAATCATACTTCTTCACTAAGGCATCTTTGTCCTATAGTATCCTCTTCCTCTCACTTGTGTACTTTAGCAATGATCATATAATGAGATTCAATTTCTCTTATCTCCCATGCATTCAGAGGTCATCTGACATCATTTGCTTCCATCCTCTTTGGATCCATTCAGAGATTATTTATCTTTATTATTTTTCTCTCACTGAGAAATTATAGTGTTAATGCCACATGCTAGCCTTTTCTGTAGAACACTATTTCTGATCAAGAAATTAGGCATTTATTCATGAACACTGTTGAGACTTCTCAGCTTCAGTTGAGCCAGAGATGCATTTTCATCACATCAGACAAATTCTACAAAAAATACTTTAATGTTAAAAAATGGAAATGAAATGAAGTTACCAGAACATCCTTGGAGTAGACTACTTAAACTATATTATTAAAATATGTTTTCTGGATAATTCTCTATATAGGATTGCAGCAGTATTTCAGAATCTGCTTCTTAATCCTCTACCTCCAAAAAGAAAACAAAGTTGAATATCTTATGAGGTTCTACAAATTGTTTATACCTCAGTGATGGCTTTTGCCTTCAGTTTAAAATATCCACAAGTACAAGGTGTAGATTTGCCCTCCACACAAGCATTGAAATGTGCCTTCCCGCAAGATATCCTACAACATGTTCTCTCCAATTTCACATAAAGTTTAAAGCTGAAAAGTGTATAGGCAGAATGAGTGATAGCTTTATTATTATAAGATGGAAAAATTATATTCATTTAACAGTGAATGTACTTAGTCCTTTTTCAGTTTTTACCAAAACCAGTCACACATCTAGTTCATCACTGCATTCAGAGAGTAATGTTTCAGATTCTGTTTGATACCATTTCAAAGGGTTTATGTACTTCTGAGAAAAATAAAAAACAACAAACATATTTGCTCAAATCTTTTTCTCTCCTGGAGTTTTACTCAAAATTCAGTTACATATTTAAATAATCTGTGTAACTAAATGTTATCCAATAGTAATTTCCAATTAGAATTTAGAATGTTGCAGGAGAATCTACCAAGCAACCTAGGTTTTCTGAAATAGATACATACATCCATATCAACTCTAAGACTAGGTTTTCAGATTAAGTAAACTATTTGGTTTTAGATATAAGAATGTTGGCAGTTCTATTTCAGACTGTTTTTGATACCATCGAGACCCCTCTCCCTTAGTAATATAATGACATGTTATGATGCTTACCTGGCTAGATATGCAAATAGTGGTCATTACTGACTGTAGATCATTTCTTCTAGCCCTCATCAGAGTCTTTAGACAACTGGCATAGCACTGAGGTGGTAAAACCTTTCCTGGTTCACAGAATCTTAGATAATTCCCTGATGTCATAAAACATGAGAGCGCATCATGAGCACAGAATGTATTGCTTTCATAGAGTGATACAAAGGATATAAAAGAAATATTTGAATATTGCAATTGCAAAATATCTTGGATAGTTGCCTCCCAGTTTTGTTTCTCTTGTTTCTCTATCACATATGTCCCACTGTGTCTTTTAACAAAAAAAAAAAAAAAAAAAAAGGGTGGGGGGTGGAGACAATAGGAATATAGGAATATTTCTGGTACTTCTAGGGCAATGTATCATTTTTTAACAATTCATAGTCTACTGCACTGCCAATTAAGTGATATTGTCTAGATTCCAGCATGCCCTCTATTTTAAGGGGACAAATCAAGTTGTCTAGATTCAAAATTATCGTTCACACTGTATTCTCCATGCTCCCTGGGGAAGGGGGATATGTTCCCATAGAATACAATATGAACGTGGCTTCTAGAGTTGTTTGATTTAGTGGTGTTGATTTTAAGGTCTAGGTGCATTCTCACATTGTCTGACATTCATAAATACCTGGTTAATTGTGTGTCACATAGTAACAAGCCTATTCCTCAAAAAGGTGGAAATAAAATGTGGACTACTGGAGAAAGAACTTTTAAGCAGTAGAATCCCTAAATCCAGACCCAGTGGAGTCAGAGATTGGTGGCAAAAAGAAAACTAAGGGCACTTCAGTGAAAGTTTACCCATAGAGTTAAATTTGTTGAATTTTTAAAAAGTGCCTTTAATTTTCAGATTATGTCTTTACTTAACAAATTTTATCTTTTTACGTGCAGTAGACCCTGTCTTAGTCAGTTTGGGCTGTCTTAGTTCAGCCTGCTATAACAGAGTAACATAGAGTAGGTGACTTATGAACAACAGACATTTATTTCTCACAGTCCTCTGGTCTGGGAAGTCCAAGGTCAAGCTGCAAGCAAATTTAACCACCAATGAAGGCCTGCTTCCTCATTCATAGAGGTGTGTGCTCGTGCTGTGCCCTCACATGGGGGAAGGGGGAAGGTGTTCCCCAGGGTTTCTTTTATAAGGACATTACTCTCATTCATGAAGGCTCCACCTGCCAAAGACCCAACCTCCAAATACCATCACATAGATAGTAAGTTTCAACATATGACTATATTCAGTCTACAGAAGACCCATTTTAAAATATTTTGTTAGCTTATGAAATACAGTTTTGGAAACTGCTGTGGTAAGAAATTAAGATTTTTTTAAAAAATGATTATCATCCCTCATGTAAATACCAACCCACTCAATATCATATTGATTCCTATTTTGACCATGGAGAAGAGACCAGCGAGGAGAGATTTCATATAGTCTAGTGGTCGCTATAGTTCATTATAATTCCCTTTTCCCATTAGATCCTCACATGGTTGCTACTAGACTTTTAACGACAGATAGTATCAATGGTCATTAGTGATGATTATTTAATGTATTTCATTCAAATATCTCAAAGCACATTATAGCCATAGTAACTACTGCAGATGCTAAGTCAGTTGTATTGGCTTCATAAAATAATGTTTTGTGGATGTGAATGCCCATTAGTCTAATCCTGAAATTCATATATATATATAATTTTTTCCTTGTTTTTTATTGAGTGACACATGAAGTGAAGAAAATATAATCATAATGTTATGTTCAGTGTTATGTTACTAATGCTCATTTATGTGTCTTATTGTTTTATATGTGTACATCTTGGTGTCTTAGCAAGATTTTGAGTTCCTCAAAGGTGGAATTGTTTATTTTTCTTTGGTATCAACTAAAAAATCCATTTCAGGGATAGTGCATAAATGTGGTCAGGAAACACTTTTTGTATTTTGTTTAATAATAAGGTTAACTTTGAGAGCTACTTATATTTTCAAAAGATGGGGAAGCTTTAACCTATATATAGACAAATAAAAATAAAGGTTTGATAAGTGTGCATTTCTATCCCAAAGACTGAAATAGATTGGAAGAAGGTCATAAATAGAGAAATCAGTTTTAGGAGTATAATTTTATATTTGTCTGTGGTGTGTTGAGCATATATATATTACAGTTTTATGTCTAAATTTTAAATTAACAAACTGTATTATTGTTATTAATGCATTTCAACATTGGGTCAATAATGTTATAATAATTTTATAGTTTAATAAATAAAAGCAAGCCCTACTTTCACAGTATGTAATAACTAGCACAGTATCTAAAAACTGAGGTTTGTAGTATTTCCAGCTGTAATATGACTAAGAAAATGTATTTTTTACTGTCTTAATTTCTTTTTCAAATTCTTTCATACAAGCCAGCCTATCCACAGAATGACATTTAATTTTTTTTCATATTATGAGACTCTTACTCTTTAACTACTACAGAATTTTCTCTTCAACCATCTGGAAATGCTAAAATCCAAGCTCTGGAAAGAAGTCAGTGATAGTGATGATATTTTTCTATAAATTTATTTCTTCAGTGCATTTCTTTCTTTGCTCTATCCTTTAAATTACTTTAAGAATTTTTTAAAGCATTCCTTATATTAAATTTTATATCTGATTTTGAAAAGACAAGATGTATTTCCATAAGCGTATTGATGCTATTCCTCTGAATGACTTCCTCACATTTGGGAATAATTACTAAAATAATCCCAATGTCTGTTTTATATGGTCTATGGGCTTATATAGTTGTGTGGTGTATATTTTATCAATTATATCTATATATGTACAAAATGTGTTGTTAACACACAAAAGTCCATTAGTTCTATGGTGAGTAAATCTAAAGCCCTATAGTAAATAGCCATATGGTGAGTCTGTAAGTATCATGAAAGTCATTATCTTTTCTTTCTTTTTATAAGTTTTCTAAAGTCATCTTCTCTGAGAACAGAAAACCAGTTATCTCAACCAATTTTTGTCTTCAATATTTATGAGATGAGTTTTTCCCCCTTCCTTCAAGGTCTCCCAAATTTGTCACTGACCCCAGTCTGCTGGGAAGTAATACTTAATGCCTCAGAGTTTCCTCAGGGGCCCTTTAAGCATTCTTTCCACACATGAAGTACAGCCCAGGTTTCTTAATGGTGAACTTGTCACACCAGATTAGTTGAGTTTTATATTAAAATGTGACATTTCTGGTTGTGTTCACTTGTTACAAATTCAGTTTGTCCAATTATATCCTGGTAAGAGAATGTGTATTATTGAGTGTTAGAAGTCACTGCATTACCGTAAAAATTAAAGAGACCAAATGAAGGCACCTTGTATAAATCTTAGCCAACATACTGAGGAATCTTATGGACAGAGACAATTAATATCTGCCATTTTATGCAGATAAGCCCTCTCAATGCTTATTTACTTTTTATCAGCAAAGAAACTGTACTTTCCAAAAAGCAGAAGTTATGGAAACCTTTTTAATTTACATCTCTAGCACCTTTATCATTCCTATATCAGCATTTTTCATTCTATGATTTATTAAATCCTGAAAACATATAACCTTTTACTAATGAAACACATTTTTCCATAGACTTTTATGTGTGTTATTTTTCTTTTCTATTGTGAATTATATTTTGTAAAAAAATCACTGTTGACTTTACTTACAAATTTTGGTTCACTGATAATTTGAAATATTTCTTGATATGACAGTTGTCAATTTACTTCTTAAAGCATAAATATTATATCTGTTTCTTCTTATTGAACTAGAATGTGGTAGTCAATTTTAGCTAGCTATTAAGCCTGTTGTCTAAGTAGGTTTGCTTCCCTGGGTGGTAAGTTATTCATCTTATTGTAATACTTTATAATTTTTTTTTAACACTTCCAGCTTGAGCAGGTGTGGGAAACTATTGTCATACTTTACATTAAGGAAATCCATTGGGGAAACCTTGAATGTATAAAATAAGAAGATCCATTAGAGAAAATTGGAAATAAGCTATAATTTTATTAGTAGGAAAAATGAATTTCTCTGTAAATATAACAGTACATAATGGAATTTCTTGGTTGATTTGTTATTTACAAGTCATAAATTCAGTGGAAGAGATATCAGGCAATAGAGAAACTGCAAGCTAGAATGACAGATCCTCTGTCAGCTAAAATCTCCAAAAGTCATAATATATAAAAATAAACTATGAATTAAATTTTAGAAATTACAATATTTTAAAGAACATTATCCTGTTTAGCAAGCTCTCCTTTGTAATTCTTTCTGTAAAATAAGTGAAATTGTAGTGACTCCAAATAATTATTTTTCCTTGGAAAAGTTATTTCTTTAGTTTTAGGAAATAATTTTAGTATTTAGGTTTTTTTTAAATTTTTAATACTGGTTTATTACATTTGTGGGGCAGCCTTAAATTAGAACTAGACCTGCTTTGCTTTGTGACCGCCTAGAGGGGTGGGATAGGGAGGTTGGGTGGGAGACGCAAGAGGGAGGGGATATGGGGATATATGTATACCTGGAGCTGATTCAGTTTGTTATACAGCAGCAACTAACACAACAATGTAAGGCAATTATACTTCAATAAAGATGTTAAAAAAAAAGTCTTATGAAATGTTTCTTTCAGATCAATGTGGGCTGACTTATTTTAACTTTTGTAGATGGAGTCAGGATACATAGCATTTTTACTTTTTAGAAGAGACCTTAGAGATCATTTACCTGATGATCTTTTGACAGTTGCAGTCCCTGTGGGCCACAGAGTTTAAATGCCTTCAGTCACACAATCAATAGCAATGGTCTGGCTCTCTGACTATTTTTAAGCACTGATTTGTTACCAAAATGTTAGCCAAAAGGGTAGCCTTTTAAAATTATATATAAAAATTAAAGTTAATGATAATAGAAAATTAAGGAGAAGGATGAGGAGTTTGTATAAATATACAAATATCTAATTGAGCCGAATTTCTTATATATGTATTTAAGTTCATTTATGTTTATGTGTACATCAAGAATAGATCCCATAGATTATTATTTAAATTATTATTTCCAAACTCCTCTTCCATCCATTATATGTATCACCTACTGTCTTCTTAGTAATACAGTGGCTGTTCTACATGACTTTTACTTACCCTCATGCTTCCCAATTCTCAATTTATATCTTATTAACAGATATTCTGGCCAGAATTGGGTTTGACCAGAGGGTCATTAACCTTTTCAAAAATAGTTTATCAATAACCTATCACGTACCGTACACTGTATGAGGATACATTGATGAATAAGGTAGATTGGATTCCTTCCCTCACAGAGCATATTATCTAGAGTAAGGCAAGGGTGCTCCATGAACTTATGCCAGTGCTTGAATTGCCTAACTGCTTAACTGATTACCCCCAAAATATAGCAGCCTAAAACAACAAATATTCATTATCTCTCAGTTTCTGTAGGAATCTAGGCATAGATTAGCTGGGTCTCCTTTCTCATACTCTCTCTTAGGCTGCAATCAAAATGTCAGCCAGGGTTGTAGTCTCATCTGAAGGCTCAACTAGGGGAGATCTGCTTCTCATCTCATTCTCATTGTTTTAAGCAAGATTCAGTTCCTTGTGGGTTTTTGGACTAAGAACGTCAGTTCATCACTGGCTGTGGGATAGAGGCTACCATCAGTTTCTTGCCAGATGGACCTTTCTGTAGGGAACACCATAGCATGATATCTGGCTTCCATCATAGTAGCAAGCAAGAGAAGAAGAAGAAGAAAATCAAAATGGAAACCAGAGTCTATATGCTACCTAATCTTGAAAGTCACAGCCTATCCCTTTTGACATATTCTGATAATAAGAAGAAAGTCAGAGCATCTCGCCCACACTTAGGAAGATTACAGAAGGGCATTAAAAGCACAAGTTAGGTATTATTGGAAGTTACCTTAGAAGCTACTTACCACAGGTTTGTATTTTATAAATATATCAGTATGTGACCAAATGGAAAATTTTAAATAAGAAACAATATTATGTCAAAAATTGTGAAGGGACTCCCTCTTGCGAGAGCACTGGAATCACAACTGGCTGCTGAACAATCATCAACAGGAAGACACTGGAACTCACCAAAAAAGATAACCCACATCCAAAGACAAAGGAGAAGCCACAATGAGATGTTAGGAGGGGCGTGATCAGAATAAAATCAAACCCCATAACTGCTGGGTGGGTGACTCACAAACTAGAGAACACTTATACCACAGAAGTCCACCCACTGGAGTGAAGGTCCTGAGCCCCTCGTCAGGCTTCCCAACCTGGGGATCTGGCAATGGAAGGAGGAATTCCTAGAGAATCAGACTTTGAAGGCTAGTGGGATTTGACTGCAGAACTTCGACAGGACTGGGGGAAACGGCGACTCCGGTCTTGGAGGGCACACACAAAGTAGTATGCACATCGAGACCCAGGGGAAGGAGCAGTGACCCCATAGGAGACTGAACCAGACCTACCAGCTGGTGTTGGAGGGTCTCCTGCAGAGGTGGGGGGTGGCTGTGGCTCATCTTGAGGACAAGAACACCGGCAGCAGAAGTTCTGGGAAGTACTCCTTGGCGTGAGCCCTCCCAGAGTCTGCCATTAGCCCCACCAAACAGCCCAGGTAGGCTCCAGTGTTGAGTCACCTCAGAACAAACAACCAACAGGGAGGGAACTTGGCTCCACCCATCAACAGTCAAGCAGATTAAACTTTTACTGAGCTCTGCCCACCAGAACAAAAGCCAGCTCTACCCACCACCAGTCCCTCCCATCAGGAATATTCCACAAGCCTTTTAGATAGCCTCATCCATCAGAGGGCAGGCAACTGAAGCAAGAAGAACTACAACCTGTAGAACAAAAACTACATTCACAGAAAGAGAGATAAGATGAAAAGGCAGAGGGCTATGTACCAGAGGAAGGAAAAATATAAAACCCCAGAAAAACAACTAACTGAAGTGGAGATAGGCAACCTTCCGGAAAAAGAATTCAGAATAATGATAGTGAAGATGATCCAGGACATCGGAAAAAGAATGGAGGCAAAGATCAAGAAGATGCAAGAAATGTTTAACAAAGACCTAGAAGAATTAAAGAACAAACAAACAGAAATGAACCATACAATAACCAAAATGAAAAATACACTAGAAGGAGTCAATAGCAGAATAACTGAGGCAGAAGAACGGATAAGTGACCTGGATGACAGAATGGTGGAATTCACTACCGCAGAACAGAATAAAGAAAAAGAATGAAAAGAAATGAAGACAGCCTAAGAGACCTCTGGGACAACATTAAACGCAACAACGTGTGCATCATAGGGGTCCCAGAAGGAGAAGAGAGAAAGAAAGCACCTGAGAAAATATTTGAAGAGATTATAGTCGAAAACTTCCCTAACATGGGAAGGGAAATAGCCAACCAAGTCCAGGAAGTGCAGAGAGTCCCGGGCAGGATAAACCCAAGGAGAAACACACTGAGACACATAGTATTCAAACTGACAAAAATTAAAGACAAAGAAAAATTATTGAAAGCAACAAGGGAAACATAACATGCAAGAGAACTCCCATAAGGTTAACAACTGATTTCTCAGCAGAAACTCTACAAGCCAGAAGGGAGTGGCATGACATATTTAAAGCGATGAAAGGGAAGAACATACAACAAAGATTACTCTACCTGGCAAGGATCTCATTCAGACTCGATGGAGAAATCAAAAGCTTTACAGACAAGCAAAAGATAAAAGAATTCAGCACCACCAAACCAGCTCTACAACAAATGCTAAAGGAACTTAGAGTGGGAAACAAAAGAGAAGAAAAGGACCGACAAAAACAAACCCATTACAATAAAGAAAATGGTAATAGAAACCTACATATCAATAATTACCTTAAATGTGAATGGATTAAATGCTCCAACCAAAAGACACAGCCTCACTGAATGGATACAAAAACAGGATCCATATATATGCTATCTACAAGAGACCCACTTCATACCTAGGGACACATACAGACTGAAAGTAAGGGGATGGAAAAAGATACTCCATGCAAATGGAAATCAAAAGAAAGCTGGAATAGCAATACTCAGATAAAGTAGACTTTAAAATAAAGAATTTTACAAGAGACAAGGAAGGACACTACATAATGATCAAGGGATCAATGCCAAGAAGAAGACATAACAATTATAAATATATATACACCCAACACAGTAGCACCTCAATACATAAGGCAACTGCTAACCGCTATAAAAGAGGAAATCGACATTAACACAAATAGTGGGGGACTTTAACACCTCACTTACACCAATGGACAGATCATCCAAACAGAAACTTAATAAGGAAATACAAGGTTTAAATGACACAATAGGCCAGATAGATTTAATTGATATTTATAGGACATTCCATCCAAAAACAGCAGATTACACTTTCTTCTCAAATGCACATGGAACATTGTCCGGGATAGATCACAACTTGGATTACAAATCAAGCCTCAGTAAATTTAAGAAAATTAAAATCAAACATCTTTTCTGACCACAACACTATGAGATTAGAAATCAGTTACAGGGAAAAAAATATAAAAAACACAAACACATGGTGGTTAAACAATACATTACTAAATAACCAAGAGATCACTGAAGAAATCAAAGAGGAAATCAAAAAATACCTAGAGACAAATGACAATGAAAACACAACAATCCAAAACGTATGGGATGCAGCAAAAGCAGTTCTAGGAGGGAAGTTTGTAGCCATACAAGCCTACCTCAAGAAACAAGAAAAATCTCAAATAAACAATCTAACTTTATACCTAAAGGAACTATAGAAAGAAAAACAAACAAAACCAAAGTTAGCAGGAGGAAAGGACTCATAAAGATCAGAGCAGAAATAAATGAAATAGAAGAAAGAAAACAGTAGCAAAGATCAATAAAACTAAAAGCTGGGTGTTTGAGAAGATAAACAAAATTGATAAACCTTTAGCCAGACTCATCAAGAAAAAGATGGAGAGGACTCAAATCAGTAAAATTAGAAATGAAAAAGGAGAGGTACAACAGACACTGCAGAAATACAAAGCATCCTAAGAGACTACTACAAGCAACTCTATGCCAATAAAATGGAGAACCTGGAAGAAATGGACAAATTCTTAGAAAGGTATAACCTTCCAAGACTGAACCAGGAAGAAATAGAAAATATGAACAGACTAATCACGAGTAATGAAATTGAAACTGTGATTAGAAATCTTCCAAGAAACAAAAGTCCAGGACCAGATGGCTTCACAGGTGAATTCTATGAAACATTTAGAGACGAGCTAACACTCATCCTTCTCAAACTCTTCCAAAAATTGCAGAGGAAGGAACACACCCAAACTCATTCTGTGAGGCCACCATCACCATGATACCAAAACCAGACAAGGATACTACAAAAACAGCAAGTTAACAACCAATATCACTGATGAATTTAGATGCACAAATCCTCAACAAAATACAAGCAAACAGAATCCAACAACACATTAAAAGGATCATACACTATGATCAAGTGGGACTTATCCCAGGGATGCAAGGATTCTTCAGTGTACACAAATCAATCAATGTGATACACCATATTAACAAATTGAAGAAGAACAACCATATGATCATCTCAATAGATGCAGAAAAAGCATTTGACAAAATTCAACATCCATTTATGATAAAAACTCTCCAGAAAGTGGACATAGAGGGGACCTACCTCAAGATAATAAAGGCCGTATATGATAAACCCACAGCAAACATCATTCTCAATGGTGAAAAACTGAGAGCATTTCCTCTAAGATCAGGAGCAAAACAAGGATGTCCACTCTCGCCACTATTATTCACCATTGTTTTGGAAGTCCTAGCCACAGCAATCAGAGAAATAAAAGGAATAGAAATTGGAAAAAAAAGAAGTAAAACTGTCACTGTTTGCAGATGACATGTTATTATACATAGAGAATCCTAAAGATGCCACCAGAAAACTACTAGAGCTAATCAATGAATTTGCAGAATACAGAGTTACAGGATACAAAATGAATGCACAGGAATTTCTTGCATTCCTATACACTAATGATGAAAAATCTGAAAGAGAAATTAAGGAAACACTCCAACTTACTACTGCAACAAAAAGAATAAAATACCTAGGAATAAAGCTACCTAGGGAGACAAGAGACCTGTATGCAGAAACTATATGACACTGATGAAAGAAATTAAAGATGATAGAAGCAGATGGAGAGATATACCATGTTCTTGGATGGGAAGAATCTATATTGTGAAAATGACTCTAGTACCCAAAGCAATCTACAGATTCAATGCAATCCCTATCAAAAAACCAATGGCAGTTTTTACTGAACTAGAACAAAAAAATCTTAAAATTTGTATGGAGACACAAAACATCTCGAATAGCCAAAGCAATCTTGAGGGAAAAAAAATAGGGCTGGAGGAATCAGACTCCCCGACTTCAGACTATACTACAAAGCTACAGTAATCAAGAGAGTGTGGTACTGGCACAAAAACAGAAATATACATCAGTGGAACAGGATAGAAAGCCCAGAGATAAACCCATGCACGTATGGTCAACTAATCTATGACAAAGGAGGCAAGGATATACAGTGGAGTAAAAATAGTCTCTTCAATAAGTGGTGCTGGGAAAATTGGACAGCTACATGTAAAAGAATGAAATTAGAACACTCCCTAATGCCATACACAAAAATAAACTCAACATGGATTAGAGACCTAAATGTAAGACTGAACACTATAAAACTCTTAGAGGAAAACTTAGGAAGAACACTCTTTGACATAAATCACAGCAAGATCTTTTTTGATCCACCTTGTAGAGTAATGGAAATAAAACTAAAAATAAACAAAGGGGACCTAATGAAACTTAAAAGCTTTTTCAAAGCAAAGAAAACTACAAACAAGACAAAAAGACAACCCTCAGAATGGGAGATAATATTTGCAAACGAATCAAAAGACAGAGGATTAATCTCCAAAAATATATTAACAACTCATGCAGCTCAATATTAACAAACAGAGAACCCAATCAAAAAATGGGCAGAAGACCTAATTAGACATTTCTCCAACGAAGACATACAGATGGCCAAGAAGCACATGAAAAGCTGCGCAACATCACTAATTATTGGAGAAATGCAAACCCAAACTACAATGAGGTATCACCTCACACGAGTTAGAATGGGCATCATCAGAAAATCTACAAACAACAAATGCTGGAGAGGGTGTGGAGAAAAGGGAACCCTCTTGCACTGTTGGTGGGAATGTAAATTGATATAACCACTATGGAGAACAGTATGGAGTGTCCTTAAAAACTAAAAATAGAATTACCATATGACCTAGCAATCCCACTACTGGGCATATACCCAGAGAAAACCATAATTCAGAAAGGCACACACACCCCAATGTTCACTGCAGTACTATTTACTATAGCCAGGTCATTGAAACAACCTAAATGCCCATCGACAGATGAATGGATAAAGAAGATGTGGTACATATATACAGCGAAGTCTTACTCAGCCATAAAAAGGAATGAAATTGGGTCATTTATAGAGACATGAATGGATCTAGAGACTGTCATACAGAGTGATGTAAGTCAGAAAGCGAAAAGCAAATATTGTATATTAACACATATATGTGGAACTCAGAAAGAGAAAAACAAATATTGTATATTAACGTATATATGTGGAACCTAGAAAATGGTACAGCTGAACCGGTTTGCAGGGCCGAAATTGAGACACAGATGTAGAGAACAAACGTATGGACGACACCAAGGAGATAAAGCAGCGGGGGGGTGGGGATGGTGGTGTGATGAATTGGGAGATTGGGATTGACATGTATACACTGATGTGTATAAAATGGATGACTAATAAGAACCTTCAGTATAAAAAAAAGAAAAATTGTGAAGAGATTGTCATTTTACTCTGTGCTGTATGCAATTTAACAAGTTAGCCTGCCACAGTTTCATGGATCTGTGGTAGGAAGACAAGAAACTATGGGTTCAGAGACTAAGGACCCTTTATCGCTTGAAATAATGAGAAGCCAGAACATCAGCATTTGTTAATATTGTTTCATCAATCCAATTCTTGCCAAATGAAACAGAGTGCCCGATTACTCTTTCACAAGCAGTGGATTGCATCACAGGTGAGGAACCCTGAGTTCAGCAAACCTAAATATTTTGTAATCAACAGTAAGCATATCTGCTTTTTGCCCCCAAAGCAGATGCTATGTCTACATTCCAGGTTGTAAGCAAATTTGTGCTTTGCTCCAGAGGAAAACTCTATCTATATCCTCCAAAGCTGTTCACAATACAAACATCCTTGAAAAGATAATTGAGAATAAAAGGCAGTGAGTATGTCTCTCACTTAAAAGACATGCAAACATATGACGATCCCATAGATAATTGCTTCTCAACATGGTGGTTCTTTCACCACAGGTACTTTGAGAAGCACGGATCTAGATGTTTGTTTGCTCACAAAAGTTATAATCTAGAGGTTTTCAACCTCTATTCTATATGATTCCAAGGGCCAGTGGTTGTGCCTCTGAAATCATTTTAGGGATTGGTAATTTTTAAAAGAAAAGAAACCTTTGTTTCAGTTATGCATCATTCTTTTTTAAGAATGAAATCCTGGGACTTTCCTGGTGGTGCAGTGTTTAGGAATCCGCCTGCCAATGCAGGAGACACATGTTCAGTCTCTGGTCCAGGAAGATCCCACATGCCGTGGAGCAACTTAAGCCCGTGCGCCACAACTACTAAGCCTGCCCGCCTAGAGCCCATGTTCCTCAGCAAGTGCAGCCACCACAATGAGAAGCCCACACACCACAGCGAAGTAGCCCCCGCTCACTGCAACTAGAGAAATCCTGCACACAGTAACAAAGATGCAACGCAGCCAAAAAAAAAAAAGTGTTTAAAAAAAAAAAAGAATGAGATCCTGCTGAACTGTAAAAAAAGAACTAGAGTAACCTAAATTGAAAGGGATAAAGATAAGCCCCGATTATGAGAAGGAACCACAATTTCTTGAGAATTTCTTCAAGAGAAATACAGATTAGAAAAGAACAAAAGCCCTTGAAGGCATTCTCTGGAGGATTTGCAAGATGGTATATATTTACACCTTGGAAGAACCAGGAAATTTCACTTCTTAATTTTATAGCTCATTTCATAGAAGAGGCTATTTTTGCAATGCTAAGTGTGAAATACTGATTAGAAAGGTAAGAAATGGAAAAACCTGCTGTGTAAGAGGAGGAAAAGACATTGTGGTTAACTTCTAGAAGTAAGAGAAATTAAATCAGTTAATTCCAGAGAAAACATATAGGCCAAAAGAAGCTTATGGAGAAGTGAAAAATACAATAAGAAAACAAGGAATGGACTTCCCTGGCGGTCCAGTGATTAAGACTCTGGACTTCCCTGGTGGCGCAGTGGATAAGACTCTGCACTCCCAGTTCAGGGGGCTGGGGTTGATCCCTGGTTAGGGAACTAGATCCCACATGCATGCCGCAACTAAGGAGCCCAATTACTATAACTAAGACCCAGCGCAACCAAATAAATAAATATTAAAAAAAAAGGAGAGTCCTCACTTGGAACGCAGGGAATGTGGGTTCCATCCCTGATCAGGGAACTAAGATCCCAGAAGCTGTGTGGTGTGGCCAAAAAGAAAGGAAAAGAAAGAAAACAAGCCAAAGTGTGGAATAGTTTGCATCTTTTAATCACAAAAGTGAGAAAGACCAAGAATATAGTAGACATCTGACCAAGTAGAGTTAAATCAAAGTTAAGGCTACACTCTGCAGACTCTAACTCATAAGAATGGAAGTATATTGAGGAAAATGTCATGCAAATGAAATAAACAGTAATTAGAAGCACTGCTGCATATCATCTAGATAGCTCTTGAGTGAAAGTCTGGAAAGGAGTTTGAAAGGGAGTTATGCTCCAGAGAAACAATGACATCTCAAAGGAGAAGAAGTTGAGTTAGATGCTCAGGGATGAGTTTATGTCTATGCACTCAAGAGAGGTTTTGGCAATTCCATACCTGTTGCTTTCCCCCTTCACACTATCAAATCAGAGTAGGTAATAAAGGAGGAAGTTGAACTTTCACATAGTTTCTCCTCTGCTTAGATGCTATAGGAGGCCCCATATAAGAGGAAAAGCTGAAAATCTTCTTTAATGCTCTAAAGTAGACTGGGACTGGTACAGGAGTCCAGGCAGCTTGCTACTTAGAATGCTCTCCTTGTTTGTATCATCTCCAAGAGGGTTGAATGTTGATCCCTCTCATGCGTGCGTATGTGAGTGTAAAATATATGTAAAATTTTAAAATAATATAGATAAAGCAATAACCCCTTGACTACCACATCCCCATTCCAATATCATTTCTATCCCAGATACACATACTATCAGTTTGGTATTTCTCCAGACCTATGCACAGATATTTATGTTATCACATATGTATGTATAAAATGGGATTATATACAAGAGGGATCAGAAAACTATAGCCTGGGGGTCAAATCTTTTTGGCCACCTGTTCATTTACTACCTGTGAGCTAAGGTTGGTTTTTACATTTTTTTAATTGTTACTTTTAAATAGTTATACGAAAACTCATATGACAACTTCAGTTTTGTCTCTTGGTCTTGGTCTGCAAAACCTTAAATATTTGCTATCTGACCCTTTAAGAAGTGGTTTGTCAATCCTGGATATAGAATGAACAGTTTTCCAAAATATCTTAATGTATATGTAAAAACATGTCTTAGATATCTTTCCGTGAATCTGTCTTATTCGTTTTAGCTGAAAGATGATATTGCATAGTACGGATTATTGCTGTGTAGACCATATACGTCTTGGTAGATATTAAGGTATTGTCCCATCTTTAATGTCACAAATAATGTTGAAATGTGCATACTTTTTGTGCACATGGGCAAGTACTAGTTTTATAAACATGATTACTGAGTCCCTTGGTGACTTAGATAAATGTTAACGTTTTAATTTTTTTAATAACACACATTATAATTTTTCCTATCGTGGAACAACTGAAGTGCAGAAATGATATAATCAAGTAATTTAGACTTCAGCTTCATTTTTATATTAATATATGTATTTTTGCAAAAACTGCCAAGAATGCATACAGTTCTGCCTAAAAGAGTCTTTAGTGTATGATACATGTTTGCAAACTTAACAAGGAGAGAGAAGAGAAAGGATTTCTAGCACCTAAAATGTTATTAGTGAACTATATCATCCTTATCATTAATCATTATCTGTTATGTCATGTTTGCTCTCCATCTGGTTGGGTATCAGGTGTGATGCTGAAGAGTTTCAGTATATTGATTCCCAACTAGTTACTACTGGTGGCAGGCAGATTAGGTTACTCTGTGACTATTTATTAACTCTGTTAATTGTTTGACAAATTATTATTGACTACAATTCACACAATGACAGATGGCCAATAAGATGTTAAAGAGCATTTACTGTACTTTTTTGAATTCTTGTTAGATCTTACATTTTAAAGTTTAAAATTAAGAAGCATTCTTCCTTTAAGGGGATGAATGAGTTATGTTATAAAATTAAGGTGTGAATAATTTTAGTATGGAAATGAAACCTCATTTAAAATAGAGTAATGAAGACCAAATTAACCTTAAATGCTCACACAATTAAGGGTTGTTGTCAAAATCTTTCATTCTTCTCTGATAATGAGTGTATTAGAAGAGGGTTCTACTAATCAATATTATAACAGTAGGAGAGCAAACCTGGGAAAGAATACAAAGTTAGTGGAATAGTCCATGATACAAATGCTTTCTGAATGGAGTAATGAAAGGGA
The DNA here is from genome assembly GCF_949774975.1 of Lagenorhynchus albirostris. Classification (NCBI taxonomy): domain Eukaryota; kingdom Metazoa; phylum Chordata; class Mammalia; order Artiodactyla; family Delphinidae; genus Lagenorhynchus; species Lagenorhynchus albirostris. The sequence continues at coordinate 14,514,583 of NC_083104.1, read as the reverse complement.
GACAAATGTGAATTCATGTTCTTTTCCAGCACTTTTATGCATATGAAATTTCAGTAAGGCCTGAGCAAGAGAAAATAATGAAACATGTTTTATTATTTTCACCTTTAAACTTGAAAAAAAGGAGTTTAAACTTCAAAAATTTGCTTATTTGAAAATTGTTTTTAAATTTAGAAAATATAATGTGAATTGGCCTGAATACTGGAAACTAATTCTAAGAAATGAGGATGAATATTATATAAGAACTCAACAACGAAACTTATTTCTGACTTTCCTTCAACTCAGCTTATATCTATCTTATTCATCGGTGCTTTCCTATATTAACTAGAGTAATGCAAGCTAATGTGACAAATAAACCTCAAAATTGTACTGACTTAACACAATTGAAGCTAATTTCTTGCTTGGATAACAGTTCTGATGCAGGTGTTCCCAGTCAGAATGTGGCTCTAGTCAACCTGAAGATTTAGGAATTCGGATTTTTCCATTGTGGAACTGCCTCTCTTATTCTCTAGCATTCTAGAGTTGACTGTGCTCAGGTAGAATAAAAGGAAAAAAGAAGGTGGAGAAGCCCTAACACTTCTTAACCTTGTCACAATAAAAGTGACATATGCCACTTTTATATTCCATTAGCAAGAAATAGTCTTATGACTTCACTTAAATGCAAGGGAGGCTGGGAAATGTACTTTCTGTCTGGGCATCCAGTTCTCAACCACTACCTATTCTGTGGAGGAGCAGCATAAATTTTGGTGCATGGTTAACTGTTTGACGTAACTGTTTCAGAGAAGATGTTACATTTATATTTGTGGAATAAATGAATGAGGTTTGCATTTGTTTGGACTGCTTTCTGGGAGGGAAAATGATCATCAAGGTGAAGGGTCATCCATGAGAATCATGAAGTTTTCTGTCTTTTGTAAATGGCAACAGGTAGAAACAATGTGCCAGCCACTCTCCAGCTTCATCACACCATAAGACCCCTCTTATGCTCTGCTTCCTTGGTCTACACATTCTTTCTGAAATCTAACAACAGGACTGCAAAGTTCCTATGACATGCAACAACTGTAAGGAATACATCCTATTTCAAAACCCCAAAATTCTCGTCCATTCCATGAAGTTTTCCTAAACTAACTGAAACTATCACTCTTCTGTTACCTTATATTTTCTTAACTATCTCATTCAAAATGACCTCTTCTTAATTTCACATTGATTTATAATTAGCAGTGGCTCTGTCTGAATTACAATTTTTATTTATGTTCTAATTCCTTCCCTACCTCACTCTGTTCATCAAATATATTTATAAGCATACCAACAGATATCTACACATTGCAGGGAAATGGCTTCTTAAAGAGATCTTTCAGTGAATTAAGCCCATGTTTGAAAGATTGGCTATGTTAAAATATATCAAATACTTATTGGTCCAAATAATAATACTGGAATCAACAGGTGGGGATTGGAGAGAGGTAGATTTTAGTGCAATATGAGCAGACACTTTTAGAGAGGCAATTGGGGGTAGTAGAAAGAACACTGTACTTGGAATCTAAACACCTTGGTTTGCACCTACAATACCACTTAATGGCTTTGTGATTTCAGACAGGTCACTTACTCTCTCTAAATTTTAATTTCCTGATGCACAAAATGAAAATTGTTAACAACAACTTTGTCCTTCTCCATACAATTTGTATGAATATGAAAAATAATATCAATGAAAGTCTCGTCTAAATTTCAATGTTTTGCTCAAATACATCATTGTCACTTACTGGAACTGTCTCTTCATGGAACAAGGCATCACACCCAGTAATAGATTCTCTTTAACTTGAGCCATGATGCTTGTGCACAGTAGGTCTTCAATATGAGTTTCAAGTTCGGTTGAGTGCCCGCAAGGGTCTCCTCAAACTGTGAGATAATCTGGTTTTATTCAACTGAACCTTCTTATTTTGCAGATGAGGAAAGGAGAGGTGAAGTCACTTACAGAAGTGTAATTGCATGAGCACAGCACATTTACCCTAATGGCAGCATACTCTGGAATCATGTGGGCTTTGGCCTTTGCTCTGTCTGGGCTTCAGCCTTTGCTCTGTCTGGGCTTCCTTTAGCCCTTTCAGTCAACTTATTTTGGTTGCTGTTTTCTTGTGTGCTGTGGCCAGCAAATGCTCTTGACTTCATATAAGATAATTCATCCACACTCCAAAGAGGTTTAAGTCATTCATCTATGAATATCTTGATGACTCAACTGGCTTTTAAAGAGGGAGAAATCATTCAAATGACTGTTTTACTTGGTACCCAAGTTCAATATGTTTTCTAGTTTAAGTTGAACCTGATGTGGTCATCAAAGAATTGAATTATCTTTGGTTCAGTATGACTTAATACATAAACTAGCTCTATGAAAGGGTAGAATATTAGAGAACAATTTTATAATAATTCAGATTGTATGACTATATAATTTGAAATCAAGAAAAACATATCCTTACCACTGTGGCATCTATAACATTAGTATATTTAGAAGTCTAAAAGCTGATATTTCCTAGTGTCTAAGGAAATATTTTCCAATTAAGCTTTCAGCAGATATTTTTATTCTTTGGTTGGTTTATACTGCATGAAATAGTTCAAGATGAGATGGGTTTCATGCTCAAATTAAGCAGTTTGATATGATGGTGACAGAGGGGGTGAATAACTATAGATTCATTCAGTTACTGATGACTTGACCTCTCATTTTATCTCTGTCAATATGTACCTTAGCATGGATCAAGTTAATTTGTTTAAAATATCTGCTTTGGGGACGTGGAATTACATGATTTTCTCTGGTATTTTTTTGGTTATCTTGACTGAGGTTACCGAGTGTGTTAAATTGTAAATATCCCCCTTTCTCTACATTCTTACCATTAAAATATTCTGGTCATAAAATCCCTGATTTAGAGAAATTAATTGTGTCATATTATTCTAAATATATAGAGAATAACCTTATGTAATTTTAATGGAAAAAAAAAACATCACAGTGAAGATATAAAGTGAAATTATAACGTATTGATCTGTTTTACCAACAAACTATAGTTGCTAGTATTGAAAAATAATGTAGTTAGAATGTGCTATAACTTGCATATTGGAAAAAAATATTTCATTTCTGTAAGCTTTTTAATATTGTTTCTATTCCATTGAAAACTTCTAAGCTTTGAAAAACACAGGAAAGACTGTTGATAGAGTCTCATGATATATAAAAACCAGGCAGCATTTTAAACTGGTTTATTACATCTTTCACACATGTGATTAACAGGTATATAAAAGATAGTGCTGTCTAAAAATTTTATAACTGGAAGTGTTTCTTAGAGTTGCAGTTTGAGTATATAATCACAAGCTTGCATATAGCTTTATGAAATCTGAGCATTTTCTTCATCCATTGAAAGTGTTCAGCATAACCCCTGGCATATAGTATGGCCCTTGGATGTTAGTTGTCCTTATTATTATCTATGAAATAGAGGACCTGAACTAGATCTACATAACATGCCCCAATGAGCTAAGTTTATTCTTCTTTTCTAAAGTCTTTCTTAATGTACTTCAAGCTGTGTATCTGATTCTAGATGTGATGTTCTCACAGGGAAATATTAATTTTTCTAAGATTCTCTTTTTTTAATTCTTGAAAATGCAAACAATGATTGTCACAAAACAAACCAGTTTATCACTTTTCCTCAGAGAAGGTATGTTTGTGCATGTGCATAGCTGTGAAATTAGTGACCAGCACTTTTAAGTTTTGCCCATTTGAGCTTTCTCATGCCCATAGCAGCATTTTTTCAGCCAATATGTAGACGATTCCAATCCCACTACAGAACATCAAAACTAGAATTTTAATCTGACTTTTGCTTTCTGTACAAAATATTTTAAAATTAATTTTTGGAATTTATATTTCCAGTAGGATGCTAGGCTTTAGAGATACAAATAAAATATCATCCTTAATTTTAAGGCAACAAAAATTGGGAAGAGATACAGACATGTAACTATTTATTTCTATTATTTAGTATAGTATCATATTATATTATCTAATAATCTGGTAAGTCCAATGGGAGGTGTACATGGTGATACAGATGTAGGGCATCATATCATAAAAAAGGTGAACAGGAAATTACTTGGGGCTTTCTTTAAATTTAAAGAAGGTGGTTGAATTTGAAGATGGAGAGAAAAGAGAGAAAGTGAAAAGGATGAGAGGAGGTGGAAAGGACATCTTAATCTATATAGATAGGAGCAAAGGCAGGAAAATAATAATTAAAATGGTTTTGTGGGACACTGGCTAGCAAACTAAAGCAGGTCAGTATAGCAGGAGAATGAATTAAGGAATATCTGGAAATCTTTCTTATTGGTTTTAGACATATGCAGCCAGAGCTTGCAACCTACTTGAAAGCATTTGAACATCTCACCACCCAGTCTACAGGAGCATTCTCCTTTTCTGAACTTTAGCAGTCACTACTACATATTTGATTAATTTGTCAATTATACATGAACTTCCCTGATATATTTCTAAAGTTCTTTTGATTTTCTTAAACTACAAATTCTTATTGCTTTACTTCTCACATAAATTCTTTAAAGGCAAAGTTTAAATATAATATATCATGTATGCCCTACATTGCATACATGCTTCATATACAATTGATATTTGTTAGTATTTTGTCATTAACCTATATACTTTGTGTTAATATTTGTTTTGATTTATTATTCCCAAGTCATCACCTCTGTTATAGGTTGACTTGTGTCCCTCCAATGAAGATATAGTGCTTCTGAATGTGATCTTATTTGGAGATAGGGTCTTTAAAGGGGTAATCACATTAAAATGAGGTCATTTAGAATGGGTCCTAATCCAATATGACTGGTGTCCTTATAAAAAGAGGGCATTTGTAAACAGAGGGAAATACATAGAGGAAGAGAGTATAAGGAGACATAAGGAGAAGGTGGCCATCTACACACCAAGGAGGGAATGACAAAAGAGTCTTCCTCATAGACCTCAGAAGGAACCATCCTTGCCAACACCTTGATTTCAGGATGTCTAGCCTCCTCCAGAACTGTAAGATAATACATTTCTGTTCTTTAAGGCACCCAGTTTGTGGTACTTTATTACAGCAGCCCTAGTAAACTAATAGAACCTCTAAAATGACTTTACAATCCTGCTGAAATGTTTTCACCACACAAAACAAAATTAAGTCTTATAAGTTTTAAAGTCTGTTGAATATCCTAGATTCCTGAGCACACAAAAAATTACTCAGTCTCTGCTTCAGTCATTGTTGGAAGACCTGGACCATGGGTGTGACAGTTGATTTTATGGTGTCAACTTGACTGGCTGCAGGATGCCCAGATTAACCATTATTTCTGGGTGTGTCTATGAAGGTGTTTCCAGAAAATATTTGCAAATGAAGCAACTGACAAAGGATTAATCTCCAAAATTTACAAGCAGCTCATGCAGCTCAATATCAAAAAACAAACAACCCAATCCAAAAATGGGCAGAAGACCTACATAGACATTTCTCCAAAGATATACAGATTGCCAACAAACACATGAAAGAATGCTCAACATCATTAATCATTAGAGAAATGTAATTCAAAACTACAATGAGATATCATCTCACACCGGTCAGAATGGCTATCATCAAAAAATCTACAAACAATAAATGCTGCAGGGGGTGTGGAGAAAAGGGAACCCTCTTGCACTGTTGGTGGGAATGTAAATTGATACAGCCACTATGGAGAACAGTATGGAGTTTCCTTAAAAAACTAAAAATAGAACTACCATACGACCCCGCAATCCCACTACTGGGCATATACCCTGAGAAAACCATAATTCAAAAAGAGTCATGTAGCACAATGTTCATTGCAGCTCTATTGACAATAGCCAGGACATGGAAGCAACGTAAGTGTCCATCGACAGATGAATGGATAAAGAAGATGTGGCACATATATACAATGGAATATTACTCATCTATAAAAAGAAACAAAATTGAGTTATTTGTAGTAGGGTGGATGGACCTAGAGTCTGTCATACAGAGTGAAGTAAGTCAGAAAGAGAAAAACAAATACCGTATGCTAACACATATATATGGAATAAAAAAAAAAAAAAGTCATGAAGAACCTAGGGGCAAGATGGGAATAAAGACACAGACCTACTAGAGAATGAACTTGAGGACACAGGGAGGGGGAAGGGTAAGCTGGGACAGAGTGAGAGAGTGGCATGGACATATATACACTAACAAATGTAAAGTAGATAACTAGTGGGAAGCAGCTGCACAGCACAGGGAGATCAACTCGGTGCTTTGTGACCACGTAGAGGGGTGGGATAGGGAGTGTGGGAGGGAGGGAGACGCAAGAGGGAAGAGATAATGGGGACATATTTATATGTATAACTGATTCACTTTGTTATAAAGCAGAAACTAACACACCATTGTAAAGCAATTATACTCCAATAAAGATGTTTTTTTTTTTAAAAAAAAAGAGATTAGCATTTGAATCAGTGGACTCTGTAAAGTAGCTTGTGCTCCCCAATGTGGGTGATCATCATGCAACCTTTTGAAGGCCTGAATAGAGATGAAGGCAGAAGAAAATTATCCATTTATCCTATCCTGTTGGTTTTGTTTCTCTGGAGAACCCTGACTAATACGAGTGATAAACAGGGAAAGAGTCATGATGTACTTTTCCATTTCAAATATATCTTACACTCATAAGGGAAGTTTTATAAATACCTGCAAATGTTATTTGTCAGTCAGTTGCTGGTTGTCAGTCACCTCTCAATTATGCATGTATGCATGTATGAAGTATTCAGAGCTGGTTAATCTCAGGCTGATTTCTTTGTGCCTCCCCAGCACACATGTGATATCACTCTCTGTTCCATCAATTGATATGTGCTTAGGAAACGCAGACTAATTTAATATTAGCCTGAACTAACACATAAAAAGCTAAGTCTGTTTAGAAATTCATGCATTCCCAAAGACAAATATGTATCATATCTCTATTAACAGATATTTTGGATTATTTAATGAAATGGCTCATTTCCTTGATAATCAAGAATATAATAATCTCTATGTTTAACACTGTTATAACTTTAGGTTTTAAATTGTTAATCATCAGTCAGATGTTTTTCATTTCAGTTTTCTGTACTGTTTAGGCCAGCATTACAGTGCCAGCTGATGTAGTTTGGCACAAAAGGAAGAAATCTATCTGGCAATCTTAACTGCTAAGGTTCAGAGACTTTATTGAGTTCCACTCTCAGCTCTTAACAACACCTGCCTCTTTGGTGACTGCCTGTACCTGAGGCACAAGTGGAATCCAAGCTGCCGTTTCACGCTTTATATCTTCCATCTTCTAACCCCTCGTTCTTGCTGCTCATGTGGACAATTGATTGAAATTTGATATGACTACAACCTCCTTCCTAAGAATTTGGAATGTGGACTCAGTGAAGGAAGGCACCTTTGTAGGTGCTTGGATATTATTATGTGACTTCAGAATCTATGAGTAGCCAGGTTTTCTGGCTTATATGAACTGGGAAGCAGATATGGCAGATCAACAAATACAAGAATAAGGAAGCAAATGTTTAAGACTTCTTGCTGAGCTTCTCAGGCCCTGGTTTAGTTTCTTTCCGAAGTCCTGTTCCAATATTGCCCTTGAGTGTCGTAAGACTTCTCTATGTGCTTAAAATACTTTACCTGTCTGATGAAGTTAAGCTAATATAGAAATCATTTGGTCAAATCTCCTTCTTTTGTAAATGAGGATATTGAGGTCCAGGGAAGTTAAATTGTGGGTCCAAGTTCACAAAGAATTAGTATTAGAACTAGGAGAAGGACACATACCTCCAAATTCCCAGGTAATGTTTCATTTTGAGATAATTGGTCAGAGCAGTTCTCTGTCTTTGAAAATAGCTGAGTTGGAAGCTAATAACTAGTAGATATATCTATTAGTAAAATAATTATCATTCACTGTCTACTATGTGCTATTTGCATTCTAGGCCCTAGGGATATAGCAGTGGATGAAAAGAATGAGGTGTCTGATATCATGACACTTACAGAAATTATACTCTATCATCAATGTAGTCAAGACCCTTTGAATTTCTCTGGTAGGATGGATAGATTTGTACAAATGCATCTTTTTGCTGGTCTTCCCTAAGGCAAAGTTCATAAATATACAAAATGGTTGGCTGAAACCACAAGTACAGGTTGGTCCTCACAGAATGTAGAGAAGCCAGCTGGTCCCCAGGAAACAACAGGAATGGGAAATACAACATAAGGCACTGGAGGGCATACTTATACCACATGTGCCCCACGGTTCTGACCTGTCCAATATGTCAGCGCACTGAGAAAGGTTAGGGAATTTTAACTCCTTAGAGAAAAGAGTGGTTGTAAATATGTACTAGCCTTCTTGCCCCTTTTTATTTGATTTTCATCATAAATCATCTCTAATTGCTGTAGACCTCCTGGCCTCAATCAGCCGACATGTATGCCCCGGTATTTAGAACTCTCAATGCTTTAAAACGTGAGATGCTACATTTGCAAGCACCATGATTTCAACTCCTTTACATCAAATTTAAGGTCTTCCATGATCTGGCTACAGGTACATATGTACCTCATATGTATGAAAAGAAATTAACAACTGGTAACTGAAAGAAAAATATCTTATTCTGCAGTTTTCCTTAAAATTCCACACAAGTCCAATCAAATCAAAATATTTATCTTCCTGTATTCCACCACTACCACCACCTGCCTTCATGATTCCTTTCCACTTATGCCTTTGCCTCTGCAATTCAATGAATCAAGAGTGCCTCCTTCCTATCTCAGAGCTTCAATAGCCTCTCCAACAGCTGTTATTCCACCTTTGTTCCTTGAGTGTAGGGCCAGTTTAAACACACTGAAGATTCCAGGTAAGTACTTGCCTTACCTTCTTTATCACTAAAGTATATACCTATGTGACCATCTCCTGGACAACAGGCCAGAAGGAGAAATCTGCTAGGAAGCATTTCCACCGTGGTAATTATATGTGTAAGGAAAGTCCCTTCCCCTTCCTTCCAGCTTTAGCTGTAGAACTGAGATGCAGATATGTATTTGCTGTAGCCAATGTACCAATCTGATGGGGAGATTGAGACAATCTCAAGAGAAATCCATTCAGAGTACTGCCATTATTGAGCCACTCAACCAATCCAGGTGCCACCCGGCTCCACACTTCTTGTTACAAAGGAAAAATAAATCTTTAAAGTCACTTTTATCTGGGTATTTTCATACTTGCCACAAACCAATGCCAACTGTTTTTAAGCTACTGCATTACTCTATTTGTACCTACATCTGTTTAGCCCTTTATATCTCATATTAAAATTATTTACTTATAACTTATATGAATATTTTACTTTATGATTAACTAAGGTGTTCTCCTCATGTTAAACAAGAACAAACTGAAGCCTGCAGCAGTGCACTGTCTGAAGGCACACAACTAGAAAGGGGCAATTCTGATTTTAAGCTCATAACATCCTTGAGGTATAGCTTCTCTTGCATAATTAGCCATATGCTGGTGATTTTTAACAGTGCTGAATTTTCATAGGTTCCTCCTTCACAAATTGCCTTCCTACAAGAAAGCTGGGTTTATGTGAATGTTTGTCGATTGGTGACTTCATGACTTATAACTATACTTGGCTATGGCTTCCTGACGGGGATAATTCTGATTGGTTCACACACTAAGAGAGTCTTTAGTATTTCTCAGAATATGTGAGAAGAAGTATAGCTTAGTGGTTATGTGAATGGACTTGAGTCAGAATGTTGACTTCACACCCAGATTCCACATTTGTTAACTGTGAGCCCAAGACAAAGTATCAATAGAAATTACGTCTAAAATCAGCTCTTTCTCTAAAATCTGCTATGATATCTTCTGTCTGTTTTTACTGTAGGAAACTATTATATTTAAACCACTGAATAAAGCACACATGGTCTAGTACATAGGTGCTCAAAATGTGTTTAAATGAATGAAATGTGATAGGTGAATATCACCCAAGCCTTCTTTCATTGACATTAGTATTTAGTAATAAAAGTTTCCTAGAGAAAATACACAGGGACAAATAATAGATACTGGGTTATTGTGGGTACTAAACCAGCTTTTCTGTCAATTTTCACCTTGTATCTCCCAACATCACAGGAATTATGGTTAAGGCAAAATATCTATTGTAGCCTCAAAAATGTTACAGTGCTGAAGCTTTGGGCTCCCAATTATATAAAAATTCATAATTGCCCATGGCATGATTTCTTTTAAGTCTTAATCCCAAGGGCTCTATCTAGTTTTCTTGCCATGTTAACCTCTTATAACTCACCCTGGCAGGTTTCCTTACACTCTTTCTCTTAACATGAATTTTTTGTGTGTGTGTGTGTCCACAGTTCTTTTCAGAGTCTCATTTGCGCAATGAGACATAAGAATCCAGTTCTTTCAAGAAAAAGCAAATTAAAAGTTTATTAAAGCATGTATCGCCAACTCGACAGGCCCCTCTGGATCCATTTGAGCTTATGACCATAGTGAGTCTTCAGGAAGGTTTTTATTTCACAAACCACTGAGCCCTTCCAAGCCACATACTGTTTGATAATTAGGGGCTGTATTATATGTGATAGAAACCCAGTACTGAAGAAAACAGTGGAAGAGAGTAATAGAGACAACCAGCTGTTGTTTTTCTGCCACTGTACCACTTGACTTAAACTATGTTGCCATCCAGATTTATTTGGAGCCAAAACCTTTTCCTCACAGTAATGCAATGGGAAAGAGAACACTGTGCCATCCTGCTGTATTGCCACAGCAATAGCTAACATCTGTGTGGGCTTTACAATTTACAGTGTCCTTTTCTATTATTTATCTTATTTAATCCTCACAATGTAACTGCCAAGTAGGAAAATGTGGCCTTGTTTCAGAGGTGAAAAAGATATGCATGACTCTATGTGACGTGTTCGTTCAAAGTGCAGTGGTGGAGCCAGGACCATTTGGCTTCTCTTTGGTTCCTCATACTTGCCATCATCATCTATGTTTATTTTGATACCTGTGGAGACTCCAACTTGTTCTTCCTTATTCTCTGATGTCAGCAGTCCTGTGGTTTCTATAACACCAGCCAGTACTTTCCCTCCAACCACTTTTGACTGGGAACCATCAGCCCAATGGCCATTGACCATTGGGTCAGCCCAGCTTAATTGGCTAATTCCAAACTGCTGTCCCTGCTGAGCTAACAGGGACAGAAGGCTCTTATGGCATTAATCCCTAAGGGAAAGTTCAAAAGAAGGCAACATGGCTATTTTAGAAATTTCTCCCTTGGTAACTGCCTTGTCACCACAGTTCACCTGATTTAGATTTGAGCAATATTCAAGACCAAGTTTTACCAAATGAAAGCACATATAGGAACTATTTAGAAATTACCCATCTGGTAGTTTCATTTCTCTTTAGGAAAGTTCCTCGGTTTTATTAATCTTTGTGTTGCTTTTGAAGTCAAACCTGCTGGTCTTGCAGATACTGCTTCCTTGCAGCTAGGACACATATTTATAATCATTACTTCCACTCCTTGAAGGCAACCTTTGGACTTTATTGATCACTTTACATTAGTTAATACTCCCCTGGCATCCTTGAGTTGTACCTTATAGAACTGGCAAACAATTTTAGCATCCTCATCTTTCATATAACACGTTCACAAATGAAGAATCTGTGATTATTCTAGTGAGATGAGTACCGATATTTTTAGGATTCATGATGCTTCTTTCATGTTGATATAGAGAATAGAGAGACTGCTATTTTTACACTGTTGTCACCTTCTAACACTTCTTGAAAAGGTAATGACAAGGTAAATATTATAGGCAATATTTTTTTATAAGTTTATTTGTTTATTTATTTTTTGGCTGCGTTGGATCTTTGTTGTTGCACGCGGGCTTTTTCTAGTTGCCTCAAGCAGGGGCTACTCTTCGTTGCGGTGTGCAGGCTTCTCTTGTTGCGGAGCACGGGCTCTAGGCATGTGGGCTTCAGTAGTTGTGGCATGCGGGCTCAGTAGTTGTGGCTTGCAGGCTCTAGAGCGCAGGCTCAGTAGTTGTGGCACACAGGCTTTGTTGCTCCACTGCATGTGGAATCTTCCTGGACGAGAGCTCAAACCCGTGTCTCCTGCATTGCCAGGAGGATTCTTAACCACTGCACCAAAAGGGAAGTCCCATTATAGGCAATATTGAAAGATATATTTTAAAGTAAATTTATAATTTTAATCCTATTCTTGATGTTCCATTTCTTCCCTCCCTCTCTCCTTCTTTTATACCTTCTTTCCCTCTCTGTTTTATTCTTTCTGATATCGGCTCTGATGCTCTATAGAAATATGAGTGGCACTAATTCCAGAGGAATCTTCCTTCAATGAAATAATCTTTGCCCCCAGTTTAAGCTAAGTTTGTAAAGCAAGGTGTGGCAAAAATGATTACAAACAAGAACATCTCTCTTCCAATATACGTGGCTTCATTAATATTTCAAAGATTTAGAATCTTCTTTCTTTTTCCAGTTTTTCACAGTGATTTTTTTTCTTAAGCTTGGAATGTATGCTTTGGAAGAAATTATAAAGGTTACTAGAGATGCTTATTAGGTGGCTCTGAGAGGAGGGCCTGAGGCTGCAAAATTAAAGTGAAAAGATGAGCATAGAATGAGTATCTTGTATGCGTTGCTTCTAGAGATATAGTCATAATGACCTCTCAATTTCTGGAACAAGCCTAGCTTAGTCTCATGGGCAAGCCTTAATACATTCTGGCCCTAAACCTGGAATTTGGAATTTTTTTTTTTCCAGTATCTTTGTCTGAATGACTCCTCAAACATCAGGGCTCAACTCAAATGTCATCTACTCAGAGGAGCCTCCCTCTGATCACTGTAATGCAGGTCCCTCTGTTATTCTCTAACACTGTATTCTGTCTATCATTCATTATAATTATTTTTCTATGTTTACTTGATTTTGTCTTCCTTCTCCAACAAAATGTAATCTTCATGAGTCTGGAGACCTTGTGTACCTTGTTTCCATTTTATTTCCAGCAACTGAAGTGGGGACTGGCACATTGCAGGAATCCATAAGTATTTGTTGAAAGAACGAGTGAAGTCATTTTTTCATAATGATTCTGAATTATTGAAATTGCCAGTAGGGAGCTGAGGTGGGGCAATACACAGATATGTGGAATCCTGAATCTGTTTCCGTATCTGTTTTACATTTTTGTTCAGGTTTATTGAGGTGTAATTAATATATGGGTCCAATATAAAGTGCACATTTTGATGAGTTTTGATATATGTATACAGACATAAATCATCACTGCAATCAAGATAATGAACATAATAGTCACCCTTCCCCCACTGCCAGTTTGTCATTCCCTCTGACTTCTGCTACCCACACATCATCAGACAAATACTGCTGTATTTTCTGTCACTGAAGATTAATTTTCATTTCTAGAACTTCATATAAATGGGATCATAGAGTATGTAGGGTTTTTTGGCCTGGCTTTTTACACTCAACATAATTATTTTGAAATCCATCCATGTTGTTGCATGTATCAATAGTTCATTTATATTTGTTGCTGAATAATATCCCACAGCATAATTTGTTTATGCATTCACTGTTGATGGAAATTTGGGTTGTTTCGAACCCAAATAAATGTTTCAATTGCTACATCATTGTATTGAATTGATTTTTTTCATCATCAAACAATAACCCTCTTTATCCCAGGTAATATTCTTTGTTCTGAAATCTATTTGGTCTGACATCAACATAGGGTCCTCCAGTTTTGTATCGATTAATGTAGGGATGGTGTCTGTTTTTCCATTCTTTTACTGTTAACCAACTTGTTTATTTATATTAAACGGGTTTAAAATGGTACTTCCACTTCCAGTCAAGGTATTTACCCTTCCACCAAAAACAACTAAAAAAAATGGACAAAATGTGAGATAATTGTTTTCAGCATTGAGCTTTGTGCAGTACAGGGCAGAAGCTCCTGGAGAGAGTGGAAACAAGTGAAGTGAGTCCTACAACATAGCAGTTTAATATGTGGAGAGTGTTTCTAGGTAGCAGTAAAGGAGGAAGAAACTAAGGCAGAGCCCAGTGGATGCCCAGAGTTTAGGAAATGGAGCTGGAATGTTAAGAAGGACCAGTAAGAGATTAATTGGTAAAATTGTAGACATAGAAATAGACACTATTGAAAATGAAACAGGGGACTTTCCTCGTGGTCCAGTGGTAAAGAATCCACCCTACAATGCAGGGGACTTGGGTTTGATCCCTGGTCAGGGAACTAAGATCCCACGTGCCACGTGGCAACTAAGCCCACGCGCCACAACTGATGAGCTTGCTCACCTCAGTGAGAGAGCCCACGTGCTGCAAACTACAGAGCCCTGGAGCACGTGCGCCCAAACTAGAGAGAAGCCCTTGCACTGCAATGAAAGACCCCACATGCTACAACTAAGACCTGACACAGCCTAAAATAAATTAAATAAATAATAAAAATTTTTAAAAATAATAAAATGAAACAGAAAAAAATAAAATAAAGAGACCATCATTGAGCTGTGGTATAGCTTCAAATGGCCTAATGTACATGTAATTGTGGTCCTGAAGGAGAATAGGGAGAAGGAGCAACAGAAAAAAAAATTGAAGATTTATTCCTTTTTTTTAAAATTTTATAAAAATTAGACATAGATGTAAGAATCACAACCATCCCCAAGCACACAGTATATAAAGAAAATTATACCAAGGCATATAAAAATCAAATTTCTGGGAGCTAATGTTAAAGAAAATATATTATTAGCAGTCTGAGGGGGGAAAGAAAAATACACATTACATACAGAGGAGCAAATATAAGAATGGCAGAAGAATTCTCATAGGAAACAAAGCAATCCAGAAGACATTAAAGCTGCATATTCCAAGTGTGTACTGAAAGAGAAGTCTATCAATGTAGAAATCTGTACAGAGCAGGAATATCTTTCAGAAATGAAGACAAGATAAAGACTCCTCAGGCATAATTATGCAGAAAGCATTCATCACCAGCAGACGTACACCAAAGAAATGTTAAAGTGAATCCTAGAGGCAGAGAGAAATGATGTCATATAGAAAGCCAGATCTTCACAGAGGAATGGGAAGCAAAGGAAATGGGAAATTTGTATGTAAATATATAATATTTTTCCTATTTTTAAAGGGCATTTAAAAATGATTAAAGCAAAAACAGTAACAATACATAGTATAGTTTATAATACATGTGGAAGTGAAATAAAAACTAGAACAAAAGATGGTAAAGTAAGTATACCATTGTATTTTTTTAATATACTGAAGTGGTATAATATCACTTAAAATAGACTTATGATATTAAAAATGTATACTGTCATCACCAAAACAACCACTAACAAAAGAAGTAAAATGAAATTATTAAAACCATACTTAACCCAAAAGAAAGCAATAAAAGAGAAAAAAATGGAGTAATAGCAGATGTCATAAATAGAAAACAAATAGCAAGATGTTATATTGAAACCAAACTTTGTCAATAATCACAGTAAATGTAAATAGTCAAAACAGCCAAATTAAAAGGCAGAGATTATTAGATTGGGTTTTTTTTGTTGTTGTTTTTTTAAGGGAGAATGCAAGATCCAACTATATAGTGCATGGAGCTACTTAGCTACAGTATTCCTTCTACATCTTTGAATTGTAGCAAACAGAAGTACCAACTGTAGAACAATAAAACACACACACATAAAAAACACACACAAATCACCAGATTGCAATTATGCAAGTGACTCAATACAAAACTAATGAATTAAAAATAGAATAACATTTGAGCACAATCTGTAAAAATCACCTAAAACAATAAACATGGGGTAAGGTATCATTATGACCATCTACTTCTCCAATCTCTACCTCCTCATTCCTTCTGAATATACACTACAGTCTAATTAATTCACACCCAGTTGTTTAATTTTCCAATTTATCCATTCTTATCACTCTTTTATGTCTTTGCACATACTCTTCTCTCTGCAATCCCCTTTCTACAGTTCTACATTTGGATACATCGTACTAATCCTCCAATATCTGGCTCATATAGCACCTCCTCCATGAAGACTTTCTGACTTTCTCAAGCTGTTTGATATACACATGCTAAATGATACAGTGCTAAAAGATGGTTATTCTTTAAGCAAAGCATTCTCCTTTAATGACTGATACAACCCTTGAGTCAGGCGATACTAACGTGAAAGAAACTTGGGATGAGAAATTAGATAAATTATGCAAAATCAATTGTATAACATATGGCAGAATCAGAACTTGAATATCAGGTTTATCACTTATCCTAGTAAATAATAATAATTATTTTTAATTCACAGTAATGGACAAGTGTATATATTGTCACAGCATTCTTTCTCACTGAAATAGTTATACATTAAATAAGCTAATGGAAATCCTCTCTGAGCTTCCCATAAGGCTTATTGTGAGTGTGTAAGCATTGTGTATTTCAGACAGTCTCCATTAAATCAGATTATATAGGATAATATATGTGAGTGTATACAAACAATGTAATGCCATTCAAATGCTTTTATAAGCAAATGAGATTCACTGATTAAAGACCTCTATTGTATTATCCTTATATCTAGAAGAAAAAGAGGCAGTTGTAATCCTGGAGTTACAAGGGACTAGGTTAGCCAGTAGCATTGTAGAAGAGATTTGATGCCTAAGCTTTTCATGAGAAACGATATAGCTGAATTGATTTGTACCAAGGGATAGCAAACTGGACTTATCACTTTCATTTTTCTTCTCATCAGGAGTGACACTGTTGCAGTAGAGAATTTGCTCTCCACCTTTGGTGTCTATTATTGTATATAAGATTATAACTCTGATACTGATTTTCCCCATTACAGTAGGGTTGATATAGCTTGCTTAGGTTTAATGCAGGACATTCCAGGAACCTCAGAAAATAGCTAATGAAGTCAGGGAGGAGTGAATAGACCAGAACTAAGTGACACAACTTGGCTATAGAATTGGTCTTTCCAAAGATGCTGACAAGCAGGCTAAGTCACAATTTCCAATTGGCAAAGTTCTGTTCAACCCGTACTGGTGTAAATCTTCAAGGTGTAATGATGAAATTCATAAGATATGTGAACGGAAGATTCCAGACACTGATGATATCCCTCAGGGTGATGGCAACATCCTCATTTGGTTCAGGTCCCCATGAACTACTCTGTGATGGACCAGTTTAGTAGCCATGTGTTTGGGTTGGATGAAAGCAGGATCCTAACCAACAATCTGAAGTATGAAATGAGGCTCTAGACATGTCAAGCAATTTATCTCCAGGCATATCATAACCTTTGATTTCAGAGTCTAGTCTCTTGTAGTTTGAGCTCCTAATTTTTGTTGGTTTTCATTCTAATTGGGTTCAAAGGAGCAGAAACTGCTGTTTGAAGGACTTAAGTAACTGCTTTTAAGTAAAGAGAATCTCTCTCTAGCTTTCATCTTTCAAAACAACTGATAATAAAAAGGACAAAGGAGAAGAAAAATCAAAAGTAAATGAGATTTTCCATAAAAATAAAAATAGTGCTGAATCACAATCAAGAGAAGGCTAAAAATGCTTTGAAAATTACAACTAGACAAGGAAAAATACCATGATTTTATTTGTGAATATTTCAGATCAACTATTCAGAGTTCTCCCAAAGTATATTTACCATCTTTAGGAGGAAAAGAAATTCCTTTCACTGAATATCAAAGTACTAATTGTACTGTTAGAGCCTTCCCTGAACTTTGCCCTCCAAAACACCATAGTATGGAAGTGTCAAGGGCCAAGTGAGGAAGCATAGATAAGACAAGACAACATGGCAGGAATCAGAATATCACTGTGACAGTGTGCCAATTAAAAGTGGATGGCAATCAGTCTAAATCAGGAGAAGGACCTTTAACAAATCAGGTTGCACTCTGACCAAGGCCAGACTAGAGATATATTATGGAATAGATTATTTCTGAGAATGTGTTTGAAACAATAGACTAAAATCCAAGATGCTGATCTAACTCGCATTCCCACCTACTCCCTGACATTATTCAAAAATCATCTGGTCCAGAAAAAAAAAAGTACTCTCATGTAAAAATGAGTAACCACCACAATAAATACAAAGAAACTATGTAAGTTTCCTTACATGAAAAACTGATGGGAGAAAAGCAATTCAGCTCATGAAGTGTATGTAGCAAAGCAGATTTAAATTATGAGTTATGAATATAAATATGACTTAAAGTGTCTGAAAAATGATGAAAATTAGAATTTCAAAGTGTTCAAAGGAGAGGAAAAAAACACAACAGAATTAGAAAATAAAAAGTAAGCTGAAAGGGATTAGTGAAGAAATGAAAGAGATAAACAGTAACATTATGAAAGCAAAAGTCACATTGGAAGGACCAAAATGAAAAACACTCCAAAACATAGCAAGAATAAATAAGGTCACCTTCAGAAAATAGAATGAAATAAAATTGAAAAGAAGGCATGCTGGGGCTTCCCTGGTGGTGCAGTGGTTGGGAGTCCGCCTGCCGGTGCGGGGGATGCGGGTTCGTGCCCCGGTCCAGGAGGATCCCACATCCCGTGGGGCGGCTGGGCCTGTGGGCCATGGCCGCTGGGCCTTCACATCCGGAGCCTGTGCTCCGCAGCGGGAGAGGCCGTGGCAGTGGGAGGCCCACGTACCGCAAAAAAAAAAAAAAAAAAAAAAGAAGGCATGCTTACAGTGTTAGAGAAAACAATAACAGAAATAGAAGATGAAGGAGAATCAACATACAAATAATTGAATCCTCTGAGAGGAATAAGCTAAATAGAAAATAATCAGTTGTATATATAGATCAAACAAGAATAGTGACAAAACCAACCAAAATATATGGTGGAGGTGAGGATGGGGAAGGGGGAGATGAATAAACATTGTATAAATCAAGGAACAATCAGAGAAGTGAAATCACTGGGGGAGAGCTCTCTCTCTTTCTCCTTCTCTTCCACCCCCACTCCATTCAATAGGAGATTTATTATATGGATTTGATCTTACGTTCTTCAGTTGTGAGAGCTGGTTAAAAAGTCTATGTAAAACTGTTGCCTTTGTGTGTGGTGCTAGGGTCTAAAATCCACGGGGCAGGCAGTCTGGGAGAAAAGAAAGACATGATGTAGGAAAAGCATGGACAAACAGGAGACTGTATTACGATAGACTGAAACCAACGTGAGGCTCTCACCAGCTCTGAGCTCCAACTTTGTAAAGAGGTGTGACCTGCAGGAGAAACTGCTGCCCTTCTTCTCAGAACTAAACACACACCTGTCCCAGGAGTCAGAGAAACTGAAGGAGGCAATATGGCACAAACTGAAGGAGCTGAATCCTGCTTCTGTCCCACTCCAGAAAGTAAGATAGAAAAGATGCTACAGCTTGTAAGAGCTATAACAATCGTCATACCCTGCACCAACTATCTGAGTGTAAAAAATATGTGGAGGCAACTTATAGAGACAGTAAAAAAAAATAAAAATCAGTGGTTGCCAAGGGTTAGTGGTCAGAGTGACATATAGATGAAATGTGGAGGATTTTTAGGCAGTGAAACTACTCTGTAGGATACTATACTGGTCAATACACATCACTATACTTTTGTCCAAAATCATAGAATGTATAACTCAAAGAGTGAACCCTAATGTATGCTGTGAACTCTGGGTGGTATTTGTGTGTCAATGTAGATTCATCAATTTCAATAAATGTACTACTCCAGGGCAGTATGTTGTTAGTGGTGTAGGAGCTATGCATGTATTGGGGTAAGGGTATTGGGGGAAATCTCTTCTTTTCACTCAATTTTGCTGTGAACCTAAAGCAGCTCTAAAAAGTAAAGTCAATTAAAATATACATATATACATATTTATATATACACACTATATATAATATATCTGCTTCCTGAACTTCTGCCTTTCAAATCTCATGTAAATTGTGTCTTTCGGCCCACGTTAACCAGATGCTATATATATATATATATATATGGGAGAATCTGGAAAACATTGTTCCAGGTTGGCTAAGTTGACAAAATATAAATCCACCACAGTGTGTTAGAGCATTAATTGCCACATCTAAACAGATATCTTTGAAAGCTGGTGACTCAATGATTCCAAGTATAAACACATTTTCTAAAAGTTAAATTCACTAAATCATAAAGATAGATGTTATAAAAAGTAAATTGTTCCAAACATGAGGAAGAGAAAACACTCTCTCTCTCTCTCTCTCTCTCTCTCTCTCTCTCTCTCTCTCACACACACACACACACACACACACACACACACACACAAATTGCTTTTAATTATGGCAATAAAATATATTGAGCAGAGGGTAGGTATCAAAATTAGACTTGGAGGGGGTTAGATTCCTGGCTGTCATTCTGTTTACTTATGTGACTTTAGGTGAGTGACTTAACTTCTCCAAACTTAGTTTGCACACACCTTAAAATGATAATCACAGAACCTTCCTCAAAGCGAGAGAGGAAGTTGAACAAATACATGATGCCAAATAACTCTCTGGATCATTTTTTCTCACTAAATTGTTGGATATTTTTACCAAAATTACTGAGTTGTGCAATTTTGGGAGTGGCAGAGACACAGACCTAAAGCAACCTGGGGGAGGGTCTTTGCTCAGCCAGGGTTTCGGAGACTATTATGTTAATGAAGCCTTGGCACAGCACTCCATGAGTGGCAGCTGAGCTCCCAACACCTGTTTCAGACCATGACGTGTTTAGTTGGAAAAAAAGACATGCCAAGACAGCTCTCACAGTTAGGAATCAGAAAATTGTGCTCAAGCCATTGTCAGGTGTCTTTCTCAGAAGTAGAGAAGCAGAGAGAAACAATGGTTTGCTCCAGGACCATGGAATGATCTCCATTTCCTCTTTAGAATTGTCCTCCTCAATCTGTATTTTAGTGCTGAGTTTTTGTTTTGATTTTAAAGCCATAGATTAATCCCTCCAGTTTTGGCAACAAATAAACCTCTAGTACGCTAGCTGCAAAAATGGACTTGAATGTAACAAGTCAGTGACCTGGTTCCACATAGTTTTAGCCTCCGGAAAGAGCATATGAATCTGGGGAGGAGAAAGTAAGTATGTATAAGGCTTTACTTTCAGCCATTCCCTCAAAGACTTTGTCTGCAATGTTGGCAACAATTATGAAACAGATTTATTTATTTATTTATTTTTGGAATACATATTTTTTTCCTCTCCTAGAAACAACTGTATTTAATGTAAGGACAATCATAATTCACCATGGAAAGCCACATGATGCAGTAAGGCATCTGAGCACTCTTTTGGCTTCTGTTATAATTTACTTTATTCAGGGCTTTTGGTAAATTGTGTAGGTAGAAGCATTATGAGCTTTTCCAATATCTCACTAAATATATTTAGAATGCTTAATTAGAAACTTAACCTTTATTTTGTTCAATACATGTTGTCTCTAGTTAATAGTGACAGAGAAAAATAGGCTCCTAGGTTAACGCCTTATATTTAGCTACTTCTATTTTCCTTTAAAGTTGGAAAAACGAAGGTTCTGAAATGAAGTGATATAACAGGAAATCAACAGGGTAAAGAATAATTTTGATGATTTCTTCTTGGCCTTGCAATTATATCCAGTACACTTGCTGATGAAATAAATTCAAAGGAAGCCATTAATTTCCTTCCTATCTACACAATTTTAATTAGAAACCTTTAATTGGACTTGGCTAAAATTTATCAAGAAATTTTAAGCTACTTATGTATAAGAAAATGTATTTTTCATCACTTACTAAATACAATAAATAGCTGTCATTGTAGGTATTTCATGGAGAACATTCTTATCAAAATTATCTTTTATCAAAAAATTTATTGGAAAACAAAGTTCTGTCAGGGTTTATTAGTTATTAAGCTTTTGCTATTTTAATCGTTATAATAAATAAGGTGCCTTTTTAATATATTCACTGAATTTTATATGATGCCATATTTTTATTGCAAGCAATAAATGTGTTTGATGTTCCAAATACTATTTTATCACTGGATTTTTTTAAACTTTCATTATCACGAGCATTTCTGACATGAATTAAAATGACATGCAAATTTGCAAGCTCATTTAATTGAAGCTAAATTGTTGAATTCATAAGCCTTTAATATTTAGGGGCAAATGGATCATTTTCAGACAAATTTTATAGAACTCAACCAATTGTCTTAAGCAGTTCTCTTTCATTTCTGTTATTCCATAACCATTTGTGTGTAGGAAATAGGCAAATATAAGTTTCTCAACTTAATGTTTAAAATAATAAACATTTCCACCAGTTACTTGAATTATCTTTATTCGAAGGCACTACACCATGTTTTCTAACTAAAGACACTTTATATTGCCTAATTATTCCCAAGAGGCATATGATTCACAAAATATTTACTAACAAATTTTTAAATATGGTTATTTTGAGGTGTCTATATTTCCAATTATATATAATAATAAAGATGAAATTTAAAATTTATTCTTTAATAATCAGACATAAACAGTATGCTTTTATTCTCAAAGTCTTGGAAAAAACATTTGGATTTAACCAGAGAAGTTATTTGGGCACTTGGAGGGTGCAGCTAGCTAATATCTGAATTCATGCAATTCAATTTTAATTTTTTTAAAATTGTTTGTTAACTGAACAAATTTCAATTTTTAAAATCAGCTTTTTCTTCTGAACTTACAAAAGTATCCACATAATTGTTAAAAACATAAATACCTCAGAAATATATAGCAGAGGGAATTTTATGCAATTGCCCACAAAGACATTGAATAGTTTGATGCATATTTCTCCAGATTTTAATATATATCTTTTACTTTTATTGAAAACACATGTCCATATTAGTTTGCAACTTATCCTTCTTTTTTTCAATAATATATTTTAGGTGTGAATAAATTCAATCTATATTGGATTTTTTAAAAAAAGAAAAACACTTGATTAGTCTGAACACAACCTGAGACTTATATGGGTATTATAAATATGAAAAAAGTCGGCTCTATTCTGGCATTTCAACTCTTCAATTTATCCCTGTAGACATGCAGAGAAAGCAGGTCCTTTTTTTAGAAAATATATTAAATCAATATTTAATGATAGGAAGAAAAATTATGTGAATACAATGACAGAAATTTCTGAGACATATCACTAAGGAAAATAGTGATCAAAAGGCTTTTTTCCCCCATTTCTTTTAATATTTTACAATTTTTAAAGGTTACTTTCCATTTACAGTTTTTATAAAATATTGGCTATGTTTTCTGTGTTGTACAATACATTCTTGAGCCTATCCTATTATACCCAATAGTTTGTACCTCCCAGTCCCCCACCCTTATAATGCCCCTCCACCCCCTCCCCACTGGTAACTACTAGTTTGTTCTATATACCTGTGGTCTGCTTCTTTTATGTTATATTCACTGTTTGGGGGTTTTGGTTTTTGGTTTTTTTTTGTATTTTTTAGATTCCACATGTAAGCAGTCTCCTATAGTATTTCTCTTTCTCTGTCTGACTTATTTTACTTAGCATAATTCTCTTCAGGTCCATCCATATTGCTGCAAATGACAAAATTTCATTCTTTTTCATGGCTGAGTGGTATTTCATTGTGCATATATACCACAGCTTCTTTATCCATTCACCTGTTGATAGACACATGTTGTTTCCATGACTTGGCAATTGTAAATATTGCTGCTATGAACATTGGGGTGCATGTATCTTTTTAAATTAGTGTTTTTGGTTTTTTTTGGATATATATACCTAGGAGTGGAATTGCTAGGTCATAGAGTATTTCTATTTTTAGTTTTTTGAGAAACCTCCATACTTTTTTCCACAGTGGCTGTACCAATTTACATTCCCACCTACAGTGTAGGAGGGTTCCCTTTTCTCCACATCCTTGCCAATGTTTGTTATTTGTGTTCTCTTGATCTATGAAACATATCTTAAAATGTGTAAGGCCAGCAAGGAACCTCCTTTACCATTCTCTGTGTTTACTTGTTGAGATCTGCTTTAAAAAAAGTCCTGGCTTTAGTTTATTGACTTTACTGTGTCTGGCTAATTGTGTTATAAACACAATAGACTGTTGTTAGACTTTTGAATACCACAAATTTGTAATTACTACTCTCATATAAAGTTAATGACTACCTACAATATGCCAAGAGTTTTGTAGGCATTTCCTCTTTCAACTTTAAAAATTCAGTAAAGTATTATTTTTGCCCTCGTGTTACATTAAGGAATCAAAGGCATAGAGTGTAAACAATTTAGCAAATGCTATACTTATACTCAGAGGAGGAGCCAAGATCTGAAAAGTGTCAATTGTGGTCTTACCTCCATATTCTTAATGCTATGGTACATGTCACCAAATAAAACAACCCATTTCCACAATTGAGCTCTGCTGTACTTACTAGGTAAATGAACAATATCTGCATCTGCATAATCCTACCCACCTCCTTGTTTAAAGCACATGATTCAACTTCTTGTCTAGAAATGTAACAGTTTACTCAAGCCTTGAAAGTTTAGTGACACTTGCTGATGGTTGACCGCCTTAAAGTCATTCAGTAAACATTGAGTGATCATCTACTAAGTCTGTCCCAAAAGTGTGTTCTTTGAATTTTCCATCAGAGTATAATAACAGTTATTTACAGAAAACTTACTTTGCAGAGAAAAAACCTTATATGAAAATATACATTTTAAGTCTCTAAAAAGGGTTTCAAATATACTGATTTTTATTTTTGCTTTTGAAATATTTTATTTCACATCCCTTTTCTTTTTCAGAAAATTTCTAATTACTATGGTTCTGTGAAAAAGATTTAGGAAGAATGCTTGTGTACTTATGTAATCGCTGAAGGACACAAATTTTAGAGTTACTATGACATCACAGATTCATATCACTGCTTTATACTTACTGTATATTTTAACTTAGTCTCAGTTTTAGTATTTGTAAAGTGAGAATAACAATATGTATTCCATAAAATTTTGTGAAGATAAAATAGGTAACGTGCATGTGGCAAATTTTTGGAGTACCACAAATTATTTGGTGCTCTTCTAGTAAAATGTAGAGTCTCTTGGGTCTGAGCTAGTCTGTAACTGTATATAACCAATAAACTATGGTAGAAGTTACTATATTTCATTTAAGAGGGCTGACAGCTTTTGACTTGGTACTGTAAAAGCATGTCATCATGCATAAAACACTGTGGTGCCATCATACTGTGAGGAGGGCCTAAGCCATGTAGAGAGGGTTCTGGGTCATGAAAAGACATGAGGAAAAAAAGAGGAGAGAAGTCATAGTAAATCCAAATGACAGACCAACTTGAAAGAGGATATTCCAGACCCAGCCACTCTAAATGAAGCCATATGGATTAAAATTGAACCACCCAGAGAAGTTATGTCAACACAAAAGGCAGAATATGCACCCCCCCAAAACCTACTTATCCATAAAAGCAATGAAAACTAGCAAAAATTGTCAAACTCAACTGTGGAAATCAACCAAAGGCTTGTGGCTATATGAGGAGCATTCACTCAAGAAAAATGGACGAATCTTAGTAATAACAGTGAGCTTTGTGTCATTTTAGCCCCCACTCCCCTGCTGTATGGCTCTCATAAAAATGAGCAACCTTGCAATTATCATAGTCAGGAAAAACAGAAGCATAGCAGCCACTAGAAAGCGTAAACAGTTTTGAATTTCCCCAGAGTCCCATTCCCAGAAAATTTTCATGATTTTTCATGGAAATTTCATGAAAATTTTCATACCATTTCCCTGGAAACCCCCATTCACAGAGTTTGCCATTATTTGACCTGACTCAGAACTTACTGACTGCAACCAACTTTTTTCCAGGGCATTTATCAAAACAATCAGTAGCATTGCAGCTGTCTGAGGTGTAACAACAGTTGGAGCAAACAAGAAGCTGACCAAACATGTAAAGGAAAAGTTGGGGAGTGATAGATCCATAGTGGTCTTTGAAAAGCTCCAAAATATCTGGTGAGCTAGTAGACTAGGTACATATATAGTCCTGTGCACATACCCATAAAAGACCCAAGAATGCCTACATTTCTGTGTCTGCCTGATCGTGAGGAACTGTGAAAGCAAAAAGTGAAGACTAAGGCAGAATTGTTAACTCTCTACCTTGTCATCGATGGTCTTCCCCCAACAAATACTAAGAGTACCTGGCAAAGATGGTAGACTGATTAGTTTCAGACATTTAAGGAAATCTGTTCAATCACTAGTTGGCCACTAAGCTATATGAACAGAGATTTCAGAGACCACATATGACAAAAATTTCAGAAAAATAGTTCAGGAAAGTCACTAAATAAACCAACAGCAGCAGCAACAAACAACAACAAACCTTGGTAAGGGGGCAGATTCTGGTGTTCAGAGATGCCACATTGTATTACTTAAAATATCCATGTTTTAACTAAAATATATGAGGAATGCAAAGAAATGAGAAAGCATACTTGATATACAAGGAAAAAGTAATCAACAGAAACCACCCCAGAAGAGCCCATCTACTGGACTTATTATAGACTTTAAATATGCTAATTTAAGGAACTAAAGGAAACCATGTCTAAAGAGCTAAAAGAGAGTATGAGAATGATTCCTCACCAAACAGATAATGTCAACAAAGAGACAGAACTTATTTTTAAAAAATTAAAAAGAACCAGATAGAAATTATGTACTTGAAAAGTACATTAACTGAGATAAAAATTCATTAGAGGGGCTCAACAGCAGATTTTTTTCTGGCAAAAGAAAGAATAGCAAATTTCAGTAGAGGTTAATTGATATTATCTGGCTTGCAGAGCAGAAAAAATAGAAAATAAACAAGTCCTTGGAGATCTCTGGGATACAATCTAGAATACCAACATATGCATAATGGAAGTCCCAGAAGATGAGAGAAAGAGGCAGAAAAATGTCTCAAATTGATGAAAAACTTTAATCTGCACAAATAGGAGCTTATTGAATTCCAAATAGGAAAGCTCAAAGAAATCCACACCTAACCACATCATAATTAAGCTGTTAAAAGCCATAGACAAAGAAAAACCTTGAAATTAGCAAAACAGGTGACTACAAGATTAACCATAGATTTTTTTCTCAGAAACCACAGAGGCCAAAAGAAAGTGGGATGAAATAGTTAAGTGCTAAAGAAAAAGATTGTGAACAAAGCATTCAATATCTTCCTACCCCCCAAAATATAATCCTTTAAAAATGAGGGAGAGGCAGTCCAGATCAAGATGGCAAAGTAGGAAGATCCTGAACTCACCTCCTCCTGTGGACACACAAAAAGTATAACTATATATAGAACACCTGTCTCTGAGAATGACTTAAAGACTAGCAGAACAGGTTTTCTACAACCAAGGTTATAAAGAAAATGCCACATCAAGATAGGTAGGAGGGGCAGAGATGTAGCATAGTCAGAACTCACATCCTACAGCAGCGATCCACAGGCGGGAGGGATATCACCAATGCAGAGATCCCTCCACATCTGGCTTCCCAGCCTGAGGTACCTGCACTGTAAAGACAAGCCCCCATAACATCTGGCTTTAAAGAACAGTGGGGCTTACATCCAGGAGAGTCAGAAGGCTGTGAGAAACTGTGACTCTTCTCTTGAAAGACTCACATACAAACTCACTTGCTCCAAATCCCAGTGTAGAGGCAGCAGCTTGAAAAGCACCTGGGTAGTATGAAAAGGAGATTCAGTGACTAATTTTAGGGCATGTGCTGGAGTGGCAGGATCCAGTGATACTTTCTCTAGTCATGGAAGTGCTGGTGGACACTCTTCTTTTATTACGGTCCTCCCAACTTACTAGCTCACCACTGGTGGGTGCCCTTTCTGTCACTCTTCAGCATTCTAGCTAACAGCATGTGCCCCAACCCCAGTTTTCCCCTGAAGGCCCAGTCCACTCAACCAGCCCACCCCACGGGCCCCTCCAACTGGCACCTGCCCTGTCCCACCTGGTGGGCTGCTATGGCCATCACTAGAACCCCTCTCAAGTGGCTCCTACTCTGGAGGACAAGTGTGCACATCACTGCACTGGCAGCACTCAGAGCTGGACCTCTCATCCAACTGGGCCAGGGGCCAGCCCCACTTACCAGGGTGTATCCAGAAGTTGCAGCACAGCAATGCACCCAGCCAGCCTGGGGAAAAATTCCACCCACTAACATGCATACAGCAATCACGGCTCAACCACAAGAGGAGACATGCAGCCCACACAGTGGGGACCCCTGCAGTACCTGGCTCTGGTGACCAGGAAGGATTCTGCCATTGGGCACCACGGGACACCTTCTCTACATAAGGTGGCTTTTTCAAGACTGGGAGACTGATATACTTAATATACTTAATACTTATACTTAATACTGATATACTTAATACATAGAAACAGAGAGTTAGGCAAAATGAGGAGACAACAGAATACCCTCCAAATAAAAGAATAAAATAAAACCTCAGAAAAAGAACTAAATGAAACAGAGATAAGCAATTTACCATATAAAGAGTTCAAATTAATAGTCATAAGGATGCTCACTAACCTAGGGAGAAGAATAGATAAAGCAGATATTAACAGACATAAAGATAGAAATTGACAGTAATACAATAATAGTTGGGGACTTTAACACATCATTTACATCAATGGATAGAACATCCAAACAGAAAATCAATAAGGAAATATTGGCCTTAAACAACACATTAGGTCAGATTGACTTAATAGATATATACAAACATTCCACCCCAAAACAGTAGGATACACATTGTTTTCAAGTGCACATGAAACATTCTTCAGCATAGATCACATGTTGGGACCAAACAAGTCTCAAGAAAAATAAGAAGGTTGAAATCATATCAAGCATCTTTTCCAACCACAATGGTATGAAACTAGAAATCAAATTACAAGAAGAAAACTGGAAATCACAAATATGTGCAGGATAAACAACATGCTGTTTGTACCACAAATGGGTCAATGAAGAAATCGGGGGGAATTAAACAAATACTTGAGACAAATGAAAATGGAAACACAATGTTCCAAAATCTATGGGGTGCAGCAAAAGCAGTTCTAAGAGGGAAGTTTAGAGTGATACAGGTCTACCTCAAGAAACAAGAAGGGCTTCCCTGGTGGCACAGTGGTTGAGAGTCCGCCTGCCAATGCAGGGGACACGGGTTCGTGCCCTAGTCTGGGAAGACCCCACATGCTGCAGAGCGGCTGGGCCCGTGAGCCATGGCCACTGAGCCTGCGTGTCCGGAGCCTGTGCTCCGCAACGGGAGAGACCACAACAGTGAGAGGCCCGCGTACTGCAAAAAAAAAAAAAGAAACAAGAAAAAAAATCTCAAATAAAAAATCTGACATTACACCTAAAGAAAAGAGGAAAAGAACAAATAAAGCTTAATATCTGTAGAAGGCAAGAAATGATAAAGATTAGAGTGGACATAAATGAAATAGCGAATTAAAAAAAAAACACTGAAAGAGATGAATGAAACTTACAGCTTGTTTGTGAAAAATAAAATTGAAAAAACTTTAGCCAAACTCAACAAGGAAAAGAAAGGACCCAAATAAATAAAATCAGAAATGAAAGAAAAGTTACAACTGACACCACCAAAATACAAAGGATCAAAAGAGATTATTATGAACACGTACATGCCAAAAAACTGACAACCTTGAAGAGTGGATAAATTTCTAGAAACATGTACTCTTCTAAGAGTGAATTCAGAAAAAATAGAAAATCTAAACAAAATAATCACTAGTAATTAGATTGAGTCAATAATCAAAAAAGTCTCCCAACAAAAGTAAGTTTACTAAATCAACATTAAAGATTTTGTTGAATGTTAGCTTAATGGAACTTTGTACATTTTTAAAAAATTTCCCAGACTATAAAATGGAAAAAAAATAAAACATCTCAGATTTGGGAAATTGCTTGATATAGGTAACTTTTTTTTCACTTTCTTTGCCATAGACACAACTGGCTGAAGATTTTTAAATGTATTGAAAAGTAATGGAAGTGAATCCAGTAACACTGGAGGCTGTTGTTGATGTTTTCCCCACTGGATTGCAAGTCACTAGAATGAACTGACCAAATCAAATTTGTAGTATAGTCCTAGGGTAATAACTCATGGTATCAATGATGGTTACCTCATACAGCCTGGAAAAGTTATTGGCAGACTGATGTTGTATTACTCAGTCTTATGCGTATAATATATAAAGAAAATGTAAATATTTTAAAGCAGAACATTAATACATATTCATTTTCAGGGATCATTTTTCCCGTTTTTGAACCTGCATGAGATTATCAAGCAATGGAAACAAGATGAAATACAGTTAAATAAAGAAACTAACATTTATTTTATTTATTTATTTTTTAACATCTTTATTGGAGTATAATTGTTTTACGGTGGCATGTTAGTTTCTGCTGTATAGCAAAGTAAATCAGCTATACGTATATATATATCCCCATATCTCCTCCCTCTTGCATCTCCCTCCACCCTCCCTATCCCACCCCTCTAGGTGGACACAAAGCACACAGCTGATATCCCTGTGCTATGCGGCTGCTTCCTAGATAGCTATCTTTTGTATATTTGGTAGTGTATTTCCATGCCACTCTCTCACTTTGTCCCAGCTTACCCTTCCCCCTCCTGGTGTCCTCAAGTCCATTCTCTACGTCTGCATCTTTATTCCTGTCCTGCCCCTAGGTTCTACAGAACTTTTTTTTTTTTTTTTTACATTCCATATATATGTCTTAGCATATGGTATTTGTTTTTCTCTTTCTGACTTACTTCACTCTGTATGACAGCCTCTAGGTCCATCCACCTCACTACAAATAACTCAGTTTCATTTCTTTTTATGGATGAGTAATATTCCATTGTATATATATATACAACATCTTCTTTATCCATTCATCTGTCAGTGGACACTTAGGTTGCGTTCATGTCCTGGCTATTGTAAACAGAGCTGAAATGAACATTGTTTTTTTTTTTTTTTTGAAATGAACATTGTTTTACATGACTCTATGAATTATGGTTTTCTCAGGGTATATGCCCAATAGTGGGATTGCTGGGTCATATGGTAACTCTAGTCTTAGTATTTTAAGGAACCTCCATACTGTTCTCCATAGTGGCTATATCAATTTATAGTCCCAACAATAGTGCAAGAGGGATCCCTTTTCTCCACACCCTCTCCAGGATTTACTGTTTATAGATTTTTTGATGATGGCCATTCTGACTGGTGTGAGGTGATACCTCACTGTAGTTTTGATTTGCATTTCTCTATTGATTAGTGATGTTGAGCATCCTTTTATGAGTTGGTTGGAAATCTGTATATCTTCTTTGGAGAAATGGTCTATTTAGATCTTCTGACCATTTTTGGATTAGATTTTCTTTTTTTTTTTATATTGAGCTGCATGAGCTGCTTGTAAATTTTGGAGATTAATCCTTTGTCACTTGCTTCATTTGCAAATATTTTCTCCCATTCTGAGGGTTGTCTTTTGGTCTTGTTTATGATTTCCCTTGCTGTGCAAATTCTTTTAAGTTTCATTAGGTCCCTTTTGTTTATTTCTCTTATTATTCCATTTCTCTAGAGGTGGATCAAAAAGGATCTTGCTGTGATTTATGTCATACAGTGTTCTGCCTATGTTTTCCTCTAAGAGTTTAATAGTGTCTGGCCTTACATTTAGGTCTTTAATCCATCTTGACTTTATTTTTGTGTATAGTGATAGGAAGTGTTCTAATTTCTTACTTTTACATGTAGCTGTCCAGTTTTCCCAGCACCTCTTATTGAAGAGACTGGCTTTTCTCCATTGCATATTCTTGCCTCCTTTGTCAAAGATAAGGTAACCATATGTGTGTGCGTTTATCTCTGGGCTTTCTATCCTGTTCCATTGATCTATATTTCTGTTTTTGTGCCAGTACCATACTGTCTTGATTACTGTAGCTTTGTAGTATAGTCTGAAGTCAGGGAGCCTGATTCCTCCAGCTCCGTTTTTCGTTCTCAAGATTGCTTTGGCTATTCGAGGTCTTTTGTGTTTCCATACAAATTGTGAACTTTTTTGTTCTAGTTCTGTGAAAAGTGCCATTGGTAGTTTGATAAGGATTGCATTGAATCTGTAGCTTCTTTTGGGTAATATAATCATTTTCACAATGTTGATTCTTCCAATCTGAGAACATGGTATATCTCTCCATTTGTAGCATCTTTAATTTCTTTCATCTGTACTTACAGTGTTCTGCATACAGGTCTTTTGTCTTCTTAGGTAGGTTTCTTCCTAGGTAATTTATTCTTTTTGTTGCAATGGTAAACTGGAGTGTTTCCTTATTTTCTTTTTCAGATTTTTCATCATTAGTGTATAGGAATGTATCCTGCTACATTACCAAATTCATTGAGTAGACCTAGTAGTTTTCTGGTAGGATCTTTAGGATGTATAGTATCGTGTCATCTGCAAATAGTGACAGTTTTACTTCTTTTTTTCCTATTTCGATTCTTTTTATTTCTTTTTCTCCTCTGATTGCTGTGGCTAAAACTTCCAAAACTATGTTGAATAATAGTGGTGAGAGTGGGCAACATTGTCTTGTTCCTGAACTTACTGGAAATGGTTTCAGTTTTTCACCATTGAGAACAATGTTGACTGTGGGTTTTTCGTATATGACCTTTATTATGTTGAGGTAAGTTCCTTCTCTGCCTAGTTTCTGGAGGGTTTTTATCATAAATGGATGTTGAATTTTGTCAAAAGCTTTTTATACAGCTATTGAGATGATCATATGTTTTCTTTCCTTCAGTTTATTAGTATGGTTTATCACATTGATTGATTTGCATATAGTGAACAATCCTTGCATTCCTGGGATAAACCCCACTTGATCATGGTGTATGATCCTTTTAATGTACTTTTGGATTCTGTTTGCTAGTATTTTGTTGAGGATTTTTCTATCTATATTCATCAGAGATATTGGCCTGTAGTTTTCTTTTTTTGTGACATCTTTGCCTGGATTTGGTATCAGAGTGATGGTGGACTCGTAGAATGAGTTTGGGGGTGTTCCTCCCTCTGGTATAGTTTGGAAGAGTTTGAGAAAGATAGGTTTTAGCTTCTCTCTAAATGTTTGATAGAATTTGCTTGTGAAGCCATCTGCTTCTGGGCTTTTGTTTGTTGGAAGATTTTTAATCACAGTTTCAATTTCAGTGCTGGTGATAGGTCTGTTTATATTTTCTATTTCTTTCTGGTTCAGTCTCGGCAGGTTGTGCTTCTCTAAGAATTTGTGCATTTCTTCCACGTTGTCCATTTTATTGGCATATAGATGCTTGTAGTTATCTCTCATGATCCCTTGTATTTCTGCAGTGTCAGTTCTGACTTCTCCTTTTTCATTTCTAATTCTATTGATCTGAGTCTTCTCCCTTTTTTCTTGATGACTCTGGCTAATGGTTTATCAATTTTGTTTATCTTCTGAAAGAATCAGCTTTTAGTTTTATTGATCTTTGCTATTGTTTCCTTCATTTCTTATTCATTTATTTGTGATCTAATCTTTATGATTTGTTTCCTTCTGCTAACTTTGGGTTTTTTTTGTTGTTGTTGTTCTTTTTTCTTTCTTTCTTCTTCCTCTAATTGCTTTAGTTGTAAGGTTAGGTGTTTATTTAAGAATTTTCTTGTTTCCTGAGGTAGGATTGTATTGCTATAAACTTCACTCTTAGGACTGCTTTTGCTACATCCCATAGGTTTTGGGTTGTCGTGTTTTCATTATCATTTGTTTCTAGGTATTTTTCTTTTCTTCTTTCATTTCTTCATTGATATCTTGGTTATTTAGTAGTGTATTGTTTTGCCTCCATTTGTTTGTATTTTTTACAGATTTTTTCCTGTAATTGATATCTAGTCTCATAGCGTTGTGGTTGGGAAGAGATACTTGATGCAATTTCAATATTCTTAAATTTACCAAGGCTTGATTTTTGACCCAAGATATGATCTATCCTGGAGAAGAAAGTGTAATCTACTGTTTTGGATGGAATGTCCTGTAAATATCATTTAAGTCCATCTTGTTTAATGTATCATTAAAGCTTGTGTTTCCTTTTTTTTTCATTTTGGATGATCTGTTCAGTGATGAAAGTGGGATGTTAAAGTCCCCTACTATATTGTTTTACTGTTGATTTCCTCTTTTATGGCTGTTAGCATTTTGCCTTATGTATCGAGGTGCTCCTATGTCGGGTGCATAAATATTTATAATTGTTATACCTTCTTCTTGGATCAATCCCTTGATCATTATGTAGTGTCCTTCTTTGTCTCTTGTAAGAGTCTTTATTTTAAACTCTATATTGTCTGATATGAGAATTGCTACTCCCACTTTCTTTTGATTTCCATTTGCATGGGATATCTTTTTCTATCCCCTCACTTTCAACCTGTATGTGTCCCTAGGTCTGAAGTTGGTCTCTTGTAGCCAGCATATATAGCAGTCTTGTTTTTGTATCCATTCAGCCTGTGTCTTTTGGTTGGAGCATTTAATCCATTTACATTTAAGGTAATTATCAATATATATATTCCTATTACCATTTTCTTAATTGTT
This sequence comes from Lagenorhynchus albirostris, assembly GCF_949774975.1. NCBI lineage: Eukaryota > Metazoa > Chordata > Mammalia > Artiodactyla > Delphinidae > Lagenorhynchus > Lagenorhynchus albirostris. Next base: position 14,480,111 of record NC_083104.1, on the reverse strand, counting down.
TAGGGTTTGTTATTGTAGGCCTTCTCCATCACTTATGTTTCCTGCCTAGATAAGTTCTTTTAGCATTTGTTGTAATGCTGGTTTGGTGGTGCTGAATTCTCTTAGCTTTTGCTTGTCTGTAAAGGTTTTAATTTCTCCGTCAAATCTGAATGCTTGCTGGCTATAGTAATCTTGGTTGTAGGTTTTTCCCTTTCATCACTTTAAATATGTGCAGCCACACCCTTCTGGCTTGCAGAGTTTCTGCTGAAAGTTCATCTGTTAACCCTATGGGGATTCCCTCGTATGTTATTTGTTGCTTTCCCTTGCTGCTTTTAATATTTTTTCTTTGTATTTAATTTTTGATATTTGAATTGATTATGTCTTGGCATGTTTCTCCTTGCATTTACCCTGTATGAGACTCTCTGTGCCTCGTGGAGTTGAGTATTTCCTTTCCCATATTAGGGAAGTTTTCAACTATAATCTCTTCAAATATTTTCTCAGTCTGTTTCTTTTTCTCTTCTTCTTCTGGGACCCCTATACTTCAATTCGAATGTTGGTGCATTTAATGTTGTCCCAGATGTCTCTGAGCCTGTTCTCAATTCTTTTCATTCTTTTTTCTTTATTCTGGTCTGTGATAGTTATTTCCACTATTTTATTTCCTCGTCACTTATCCATTTTTCTGCCTCAGTTATTTGCTATCAATTCCTTCTGGAGAATTTTTAATTTCATTTATTGTGTTGTTCATCATTGTTTGTTTGCTCTGTAGTTCTTCTAGGTCCTTGTTAAACATTTCTTGTATTTTCTCCATTCTATTTCCAAGATTTTAGATCATCTTTACTATCATTACTCTGAATTCTTTTTAGGTAGACTGCATATTTCCTCTTCATTTGTTTGGTCTGTAAGGTTTTTACCTGGCTCCTTCATCTGCTGCATATTTCTCTGTTTTCTCATTTTGCTTAACTTACTGCATTTAGGGTCTCCTTTTCACAGGCTGCAGGTTCGTAGTTCCTGTTATTTTTGGTGTCCACCCCCAGTACGTAAGGTTGGGTCAGTGGGTTGTGTAGCCTTCCTGGTGGAGGAGACTGGTGCCTGTGTTCTGGTGGATGAGGCTGGATCTTCTCTTTCTGGTGGGCAGGACCACGTCAGTGGTGTGTTTTGGGATGTCTGTGAACTTATTATGATTTTAGGAAGCCTCTCTACTAATGGGTGGGGTTGTGTTCCTATCTTGCTAGTTGTTGGGCATGGGGTGTCCAGCACTGGAGCTTGCTAGTCATTGAGTGGTGCTGGATGTTAGTGTTCAGATGGAGATCTCCGGGAGACTTTTCGTCATTTGATATTACATGGAGCCAGGAGGTCTCTGGTGGACCAATGTCCTGAACTCGGCTCTCCCACCTCGGAGGCTCAGGCCTGACACCCGGCGGAGCACCAAAACCCTGTTAGCCACACGGCTCACAAGAAAAGGGAGAAAAAAATAAAGAAAGAAAGAAAAAAATAAAATAAAGTTATTAAAATAAAAAGTTAAAAATATTAAAGTAAAAAATAAAAAAGTAATTTAAAAAAAGAAAGAAGATAGCAACAAAACCAATAAACAAATCCAACAAGCACTAAAAACTATATTTAAAAAAAAATAAATAAAAGTACAGACAAGCCTAGCACAAATGATAAAAGCAGACCTCTACAGGAAAATCACACAAAGAATCATACACGTACACACTCACAAAAAGAGAAAAAGAAAAAATATATATATATATACATACATATAGGAAAAGAAGGAAGAGAGCAAGCAAGTCAATAAACAAATCTCCCAATGATAATAAGCTCTAAATACTAAACTAAGATAAACATAAAACCAGAAACAAATTAGATGCAGAAAGCAAACCCCAAGTCTCCAGTTGCTCCCGAAGTCCACCACATGAATTTTGAGATGATGCGTTGTCTATTCAGGCATTCCACAGATGCAGGGTACATCAGGTTCACTGTGGAGATCTAATCCACTGCTCCTGAGGCTGCACGGAGAATTTTCCCTTTCTCTTCTTTGTTCACACAGCTCCTTGGGTTCAGCTTTGGATTTGGCCCCGCCTCTGCATGTAGGTAGCCCTCTGGCATCTGTTCATTGCCCAGACCGGAGGTGGTTAAAGGAGCGGCTTATTAGGGGGCTGTGGCTCACTCAGGCCGGGGGTGGGGGGTATGGAATATGGGGCGAGCCTGCGGCTGCAGGGGCTAGCATGATGTTGCAACAGCCTGAGGTGTGCCATGTGTTCTCCCAAGGAAGTTGTCCCTGGATCACAGGACCCTGGCAGTGGCGGGCTGCACAGGCTCCCAGGAGGGGAGGTGTGGAGAGTGACCTGTGCTTTCACAGAGGCTTCTTAGTGGCTGCAGCAGCAGCATTAGCATTTCATGCTCTCTCTGGTGTCCGTGCTGATAGCCGTGATTTGCACCCATCTCTGGAGCTCATTTAGGTGGTGCTCTGAATCCCCTCTCCTCGTGCACCCCGAAACAATGGTCTCTTGCGTCTTAGGCAGTTCCAGACTTTTTCCCAGACTCCCTCCTGTCTAGCTGTGGTGCCCTTGACCCCTTTAGGCTGTGGTCAAATAGCCAACCCCAGTCCTCTCCCTGGGATCCGACCTCCGAAGCTTGATCCTCAGCTCCCAGCCCTCACCTGCCCCGGCGGGTGAGCAGACAAGCCTCTCTGACTGGTGAAGGCTGGTCGGCAGCAATACTCTGTGAGGGAATCTCTCTACTTTGCCCTCTGCACCCCAGTTGCTGCACTCTCCTCCGTGGCTTCGATGCTTCCCCCCTGCCCACCCCGTCTCCACCGGTGAAGAGGCTTCCTAGTGTGTGGAAACAATTCCTCCTTCGCAACTCCCTCCCAGAGGTGCAGGTCTCGTCCCTATTATTTTGTCTCTGTTTTTTGTTTTTTCTTTTGCCCCACCCAGGTACGTGGGGAGTTTCTTGCCTTTTGGGAAGTCTGAGGTCTTCTGCCAGCGTTCAGTAGATGTTCTGTAGGAGTTGTTCCACATGTAGATGTATTTCTGATGTATTTGTGGGGAGGAAGGTGATCTCCACATCTTACTCCTCTGCCATCTTCAAGGTCCCCCCGAAACTAGCATTTTAAAAGTAAATTTTTATTGTTGCATCCAGCTTAGAATTACTGAAGACCTATAGGTTGTCTAGCTCTGCCCAAAACACAGTGAATAAAGCACCCAGCAAAGCACAAACTTTGAAATCTATCACAAAAAAATGCATTTGGAATACCATGTGTGGAGTGTCTGGTCAATTCAAGCCACACACAATCTTTCCCTCAGTTTCTGTAATATCAAATAAGTTCTGTTATATATCTTGATTTACCATGAAAGGTAAGTGTCATATTTTAGGCAAATAAAAATTATAAAATTTGACAACTGGCAAATTATGCTAACATCTGGTAACAAATCATTCCTGACAGTTCAATAGTACACTTATTGTGTAGCTATTAATATTATAAAGAGCAAAATGCTAAAATTATAACACTTGACTAACATATTTCCTGACATAATAGAAGGAATGCAGTGTTTATCTTAATGTGTAAGAAATGTCACCTTTTCATGTCTGAGTTTTGAAGTAGTTTGGAACCAAGTAACTATAAACATGGATGGCATCACGCAGTGCCACGAGCTAAAAAGAGAATTGAAAATTTCTGAATTTGGAATGACATGATAATATATTTACAGTATATGGAGGGAATAGGTAGAATAGTGAAAATACATTGTGGCAATAATAAAAGCAGTAAAATGACATTACATACCTTACCATCGCTAATCTGGTGCAATATCACTTTCTTGATTAAGTTGGCTAATTATTGTAGAGAGTGGAGGTTCTAACTGGCAGTTTAACAATAAAGCTCTAGAATCTAGCTAATAGTTAAATAATATTTTATTCAAATGCCTGGTGTTGGGATATAAATATTATTACTGTCACTGATCTTTTAAAGTGAGAAAGATAATTTTACTGTCAGTTTTTGTTTCTACAGTCATGGTGTTATTCACTTTCACCCTTAAGTCACTTTTATTCACTTACAAATGTTACCCCCCAAAACATAAAATAAATAATAGTAAAATATTAACCAGAAAATAAATTATATCCATGAAAGTATAAGCTGAATTAGGACATGAACATCTGCATTGTACTTCTGGCTTGGTGTTATGTTAAATCACTGTCCCTCCGTGGGCACAATTTACATAGTATAAAATGAAAGGGTTGCAGACTGTAATCTTTACAGTCATTTCTAGGTCTGAAAATGTATCTGTTCTTAACTTAGACTATCCAGTTGAATTTAGAAAATTTACTCAACCATGAATTAATCAATTTAACTGGCTAAATGATAAAATACATATTTAGAGAGACTTTTGCTCATTTATATTTCTGTGAGTGTGTATGTGTCAATCATGAAGGTCGCATAAGTAAGCAAGAACGTTGGCATCTCTGTGTTTTAATATAGGCAATTTTTTTAGACATCTTTATTGGAGTATAATTGCTTCACAATGTTTTGTTAGTTTCTGCTGTACAACAAAGTGAATCAGCTATATGCACACACATATCCCCATATCCCCTCCCTCTTGAACCTGCCTCCCCGCTCCCTATCCTACCTCTCTAGTTCGTCACAAAGCACCAAGCTGATATCCCTGTGCTATGCAGCAGCTTCCCACCAGACACCCATTTTACATTTGATAGTGTATATATGTCAGTGCTACTCTCACTACATCCCAGCCTCCCCTTCCCGCCCAGTGTCCTCAAGTCCATTCTCAACATCTGCATCTTTATTCCTGCCCTACCATTAGGTTCATCAGTACCATTTTTCTACATTCCATACATAGAGAACCAAAGTTAACGTAGATTAAAATAAGAATTTTCAATCTTGATGAGAAATCCCATGATATAGAATAACAGTTCTAAAATGATGTCTAAAGTATTACTTTATACATAGATATATATTTTGGAAGCTCCTGTGTTCTGTTTCATGGTTGTATGTTAGATTGTACAGTTGAAGATTCTAAATATAACTGAAGTCTAAGTATTCATTTGCCCTACCGCATTCATAGATAATTTATGGATGGATTTGCACTTCTCTAACGCCTGAGCCTTAATTGACTTACAAATATGTGAAGTGTCATTTGAAGTATACAATGGGCTCTTAATGAAATTCTCTACGTCTTATGTTCTAAATGTTTCAGAGATTCATATTTTAAACTTGGTAAGAATACCAGAGTAACCTTCATACATTTTCATAGTCTACAAGCTGAAATCCAACTACATGACTTTTTTTTTTTACATCTTTATTGAAGTATAATGCGTGGTGTGTTAGTTTCTGCTTTATAACAAAGTGAATCAGCTATACATTTACATATATCCCTAAATCTCCTCCCTCTTGCTTCTCCCTCCCACCCTCCACATCCAACCCTTCCAGGTGGTCACAAAGCACTGAGCTGATCTCCCTGTGCTATGTGGCTGCTTCCCAATAGCTATCTGTTTTAAATTTGGTAGTGTGTATATGTCAATGTCACTCTCTCACTTCGTCCCAGCTTACTCTTCCCAATCCCTGGGTCCTCAAGTTCATTCTCTATGTCTGCGTCTTTATTCCTATCCTGCCCCTAGGTTCTTCAGAACCTTTTTGTTTTTTTAGATTCCATCTATATATGTGTTAGCATACAGTATTTGTTTTTCTCTTTCTGACTTACTTCACTCTGTATGACAGTCTCTAGATCCATCCACCTTACTACAAATAATTCAATATAATTTCTTTTTATGGCTGAGTAATATTTGATTGTATATATGTGCCATATCTTCTTGATCCATTCATCTCTCTGTGGACATTTAGGTTGCTTCCATGTCCTGGCTATTGTAAATAGAGCTGCAATGAAAATTTTGGGACATGAATTATTGAATTATGGTTTTCTCAGGGTATATGAATTATGGTTTTCTCAGGGTATATGCCCAGAAGTGCGATTGCTGGGTCGTATGGCAGTTTATTTTTAGTTTTTTAAAGAACCTCCATACTGTTCTCCATAGTGGCTGTATCAATTTACATTTCCACCAACAATGCAAAGGGTTCCCTTTTCTCCACACCCTCTCCAGCATTTATTGTTTGTAAATTTTTTGATAATGGCCACGGTGTGAGGTGATACCTCACTGTAGTTTTGATTTGCATTTCCATAATGATTAGTGATGTTGAGCATCCTTTCATGTGTTTGTTGGCAATCTGTATATCTTCTTTGCAGAAATGTCGTTTAGCTCTTCTGCCCATTTGTGGATTGTGTTTTTTGTTTTTTTGATATTGAGCTGCTGGAGCTGCTTGTATATTTTGGAGATTAATCCTTTGTCAGTTGCTTCATTTGCAAATATTTTCTCCCATTCTGAGGGTTGTCTTTTCATCTTGTTTATGTTTTCCTTTTTGTGCAGAAGCTTTTTAGTTTCATTAGGTCCCATTTGTTTATTTTTGTTTTTATTTCCATTTCTCTAAGAGATGGGTCAAAAAGGATCTTGCTGTGAGTTATGTCATAGAGTGTTCGGCCTATGATTTCCTCTAAGAGTTTGATAGTGTCTGGCCTTACATTTAGGTCTTTAATCCATTTTGAGTTTATTTTTGTGTGTGGTGGTAGAGTGTGTTCTAATTTCATTCTTTTACATGCAGCTGTCAATTTTTTCCCAGCACCACCTATTGAAGAGGCTGTCTTTTCTCCATTGTATATTCTTGCCTCCTTGATCAAAAATAAGGTGACCAGGGCTTCCCTGGTGGCGCTGTGGTTGAGAGTCCACCTGCCGATGCAGGGGACACAGGTTCGTGCCCTGGTCCAGGAAGATCCCACATGCCACAGAGCGGCTGGGCCCGTGAGCCATGGCCACGGAACCTGCACGTCCGGAGCCTGTGCTCCGCAACGGGAGAGGCCACAGCAGTGAGAGGCCCGCGTACCGTAAAAAAAAAATAAATAAATAAAATAAGGTGACCATATGTGCGTGGGATTATCTCTGGTCTTTCTATCCTGTTCCATTGATCTATATTTCTGTTTTTGTGCCAGTAGCATACTGTCTTGATTACTGTAGCTTTGTAATATAGTCTGAAGTGTGAGACACTGTTTCCTCCAGCTCCATTTTTATTTCTCAAGATTGCTTTGGCTATTCGGGGTATTTTTTGTTTCCATAAAAATTGTGAAATTTTTTGTTCTATTTCTGTGAAAAATGCCATTGTTAGTTTGAGAGCGTTTCATTGAATCTGTAGTTTGCTTGGCATAGTATAGTCATTTTCACAATATTGATTCTTCCAATCTAGGAGCATGGTATATGTCTCCATCTGTTTATGTTATCTTTGATTCTTTCATCAGTGGTTTATAGTTTTCTGAGTACAGGTCTTTTTCCTCCTTAGGTAGGTCTGTTCCTAGGTATTTTATTCTTTTTGTTGCTATGGTAAATGGGATTGTTTCTTAAATTCTATTTCTTATCTTTTGTTATTAGTGTATAGGAATACAAGAGATTTCTGTGCATTAATTTTGTATCCTGCAGCCTTACCAAATTCACTGATTAGGTCAAGTAGTTTTCTGGTAACATCTTTAGGATTCTCTATGTATAGTATCATGTTATCTGCAAACAGTGACACCTTTACTTCTTCTTTTCTGATTTGAATTCCTTTTATTTCTTTTTCTTCTCTGATTGCTGTGGCTAAAATTTCCAAAACTTTGTTGAATAATAGTGGTGAGAGTGCACAGTCTTGTCTTGTTCCTGATCTTAGAGGAAATGGTTTCAGTTTTTCACCATTAAGAATGATGTTGGCTGTGGATTTGTCATATATGGCCTTTATTATGTTGAGGTAATTTCCCTTTATGCCTACTTTCTGGAGGGTTTTTATCATAAATGGGTGTTGAATATTGTCGAAAGCTTTTTCTGCATCTCTTGAGATGATCATATGGTTTTTCTCCTTCAATTTGTTAATATGGTTTATCACATTGACTGATTTGCATATATCGAAGAATCCTTGCATTCCTTGGATAAATCCCACTTGATCATGGTGTATGATTCTTTTAATACGCTGTTGGATTCTGTTTGCTGGTATTTTGTTGAGGATTTTTGCATCTATGTTCATCAGTGATATTGGCCTCTAGTTTTCTTTCTTTGTGACAACTTTGTCTGGTTTTGGTATCAGGGTGATAGTTGCCGCGTAGAATGAGTTTGGGAGTGTTCCTCCCTCTGCTATATTTTGGAAGAGTTTGAGAAGGATAGGTGTTAGCTCTTCTCTAAATGTATGCTAGAATTCTCCTGTGAAGCCATCTGGTCCTGGGCTTTTGTTTGTTGGAAGATTTTCATCACAGTCTCAATTTCAGTGCTTGTGATAGGTCTGTTTATATTTTCTATTTCTTTTTGGTTCAGTTTCAGAAGGTTGTGCTTCTCTAAGAATTTGTCCATTTCTTCCAGGTTGTCCAATTTTTGGCATATAGTTGCTTGTAGTAATCTCTCATGATCCTTTTTATTTCTGCAGTGTCATTTGTTACTTCTCCTTTTTCATTCTAATTCTACTGATTTGAGTCTTCTCCCTTTTTTTCCTGATGAGTCTGGCTAATGGTTTATCAATTTTGTTTATGTTCTCAAAGAACCACCTTTTAGTTTTATTGATCTTTGCTATTGTTTCCTTCATTTCTTTTTCATTTAATTCTTGTATGATCTTTATGATTTCTTTCCTTCTTCTAACTTTGGGTTTTTTTTTTCTTCTTTCTGTAATTGCTTTATTGGTAAGGTTAGGTATTTATTTAAGAATTTTCTTGTTTTTTGTGTGAGGGTTGTATTGCTATAAATTTCCATCTTGGAACTTCTTTTGCTGCATCCCATAGGTTTTGGGTCGTCGTGTTTTCATTGTCATTTGTGTCTAGGTATTTTTTTATTTGTTCAGTGGTTTCTTGCTTGTTTAGTGGTGTGTTTAGCCTCCATGTGTTTGTATTTTTTACAGATTTTATTTCTGTAATTGATATCTAGTCTCATAATGTTGTGGTCAGAAAAGATACTTGACACAATTTCAGTTTTTTAAAAATTTACCAAGGCTTGAATTGTGACCCATGACATCATCTATCCTGGAGAATGTTCCATGAGCACTTGAGTGAAAGTGTATTCTGTTGTTTTTGGATGGAATGTCCTATAAATATCAATTAAGTCCATCTTGTTTAATATCTCATTTAAAGCTTGTGTTTCCTTATTTATTTTTATTTTGGATGATCTGTCCATTGGTGAAAGTGGAGTGTTAAAGTCCCCAACTATGATTGTGTTACTGTTGATTTTCCCTTTTATGGCTGTTGGCATTTGTCTTATGTATTGTGGTGCTCCTATTTTGGGTGCATAAATATTTACAATTGTTATATCTTCTTCTTGGATTGATCCCTTGATCATTGTGTAGTGTCCTTCTTTGTCTCTTGTAATAGTCTTTATTTTAAAGTCTGTTTTGTCTGACATGACAGTTGCTACTCCCGCTTTCTTTTGATTTCCATTTGCATGCAATATCTTTTTCCATCCCCTTACTTTCAGTCTGTATGTGCTGTCTCTTGTAGACAGCATATATATGGGTCTTGTTTTTGTATCCATTCAGCCTGTCTATGTCTTTTGGTTGGAACATTTAATCTGTTTACATTTAAGGTAATTATCGATATGTATGTTCCTATTACCATTTTCTTATTTGTTTTGAGTTTGTTATTGTAAGTATTTTCCTCCTCTTGTGTTTCCTGCCTAGATAAGTTCCTTTACCTTTTGTTGTAATGCTGGTTTGGTGGTGCTGAATTCTCTTAGCTTTTGCTTGTCTGTAAAGGTTTTAATTTCTCCGTCTAATCTGAATGAGATCCTTGCTGGGTATAGTAATCTTGGTCATAGGTTTTCCTCCTTCATCACTTTGACTATGTCCTGCTCCTCCCTTCTGGCCTGCAGAGTTTCCACTGAAATATCCGCTTTTAACCTTATGTGGGTTCCCTTGTATATTATTTGTTGCTTTTCCCATGCTGTTTTTAATATTTTTTCTTTGTATTTAATTTTTGATAGTGTAATTGATTATGTCTTGGCATGTTTCTCCTTGGATTTATCTTGTATGGGACTCTCTGGCATTCTCTGCAGTCCAGTCTCTGTGCTTCCTGGACTTTGACTATTTACTTTCCCATATTAGGGAAGTTTTCAACTATAATCTCTTCAAATATTTTCTCAGTCCCTTTCTTTTTCTCCTCTTCTTCTGGGATCCCTATAATTCGAATGTTGGTGCATTTAATATTGTCCCAGAGGTCTCCAAGTTTGTCCTCAATTCTTCTCATTCTTTTTCCTTTATTCTGTGCTGTGGTAGTTGTTTCCACTATTTTACCTTCCAGGTCACTTATCTGTTCTTCTGACTTGGTTATTCTGCTATTGATTCCTTCTAGAGAATTTTTAATTTCATTTATTGTGTTGTTCATCATTGTTTGTTTGCTCTTTAGTTCTTCTAGGTCCTTGTCACATGTTTCTTGTATTTTTTCCATTCTATTTCCAGTATTTTGCATCATCTTTATTATCATTACTCTGGATTCTTTTTCAGGTAGACTGCCTATTTCCTCTTCATTTGTTTGGTCTGGTGGGTTTTTACCTTGCTCCTTCATCTGCTTTGTGTTTCTCAGTCTTCTCATTTTGCTTAACGTACTGTGTTTTGGATCTCCTTTTTGCAGGCTGCATGTTTGTAGTTCCCATTGTTTTTGGTGTCTGCCTCCAGTAGGTAAGGTTGTTTCAGTGGGTTGTGTAGGCTTCCTGGTCGAGCGGACTGGTGCCTGTCTTCTGGTGGATGAGGCAGGATCTTGTCTTTCTGGAGGGCAGGACTGTGTCTGGTGGTGTATTTTGGGATGTCTGTGAAGTTATTATTTTAGGCAGTCTCTCTGCTAATGGGTGGGCTTGTGTTCCAGTCTTGCTAGTTGTTTGGCATAGGGTGTCCAGCACTGTCGCTTGCTGGTTGTTGAGTGGAGCTGTGTCTTACGTTGAGATGAAGATCTCCGGGAGAGCTCTCTCCATTTGATATTACGTGGATCCGGCGGTCTCTAGTGGACCAGTGTCCTGTACTTGGCTCTCCCACCTCAGAGGCACAAGCCTGACACCTGGCCGGAGCACCAAGACCCTGTCAGCCACACAGCTCAGCAGAAAAAGCAGAATAAAATAAATAACTAAAAAATATAGTAAAATACTTAATATGAACAATAAGTTTAAAATTATTAAAAATTTTAAAATTAAAACATAATTTAAAAAAAGAAAGAAGAATGCAACCAAACCAGAATCCAAATGCATCAATGATAACCAGCACTAAAAACTATATTAAAAAAAAAAATGGACAGACAGAACCCTAGGGCAAATGGTAAAAGCAAAGCTATACAGACAAAATCACACAGAAACATACATATACACACTCACAAAAAGAGAAAAAGAATATATATATATATATATATATATAAATATATATATATAAAGGAATAGAGCAATCAAGTCCATAAAGAAATTTACAAGTGATAATAAACTCTGAGTACTAAGCTAAACTAAACATAAAACCAGAAACAAATTAGATGCCCAAAGCAAACCCCAAGTCTACAGTTCCGAAAGTCCACTGCCTCAATTTTGGAATGATTCGTTGTCTATTCAGGTGTTCCAGAGATGCAGGGTACATCAAGTTGATTGTGGGGATTTAATCTGCTTCTCCTGTGGCTGCTGGGAGAAATTTCCCTTTCTCTTCTTTGTTCGCACAGCTCCTGGGGTTCACCTTTGGATTTATCCCCGCCTCTTTGTGTAGGTTGCCTGAGGGCATCTTTTCTTCACTCAGACAGGACGGGTTTAAAGAAGCAGGTGATTAGGGTGCTCTGGCTCACTCAGGCCTGGAGGAGGGAGGGGTACAGAATGCAGGCCGAGCCTGTGGCGGCAGAGGCCGGCGTGACATTGCAACAGCCTGAGGTACACGGTGTGTTCTCTCGGGGAAGTTGTCCCAGGATCACGGGACACTGGCAGTGGCGGGCTGCACAGACTCCCACGAGCAGTTGTCTGGATAGTGACCTGTGCTTGCACACAGGCTTCTTGGTGGCTGCAGGAGAAGCCTTAGCATCTCATGCCAGTCTCTGGTGTCTGTGCTGGTAGCCGCAGCTCACACCTGTCTCTGGAGCTCATTTAGGCGGTGCTCTGAATCCCCTCTCATGATGTGCTCTGAAACAATGGTCTCTTGACTCTTAGGCAGTTCCAGACTTTTTCCTGGACTTCCTCCGCCTGGCTTTGGAACACTAGACCCCTTCAGGCTGTGTTCACTCAGCCAACCCCAGTCCTCTCCCTGGGATCTGAACTCTGAAGCCCAAGCCTCAGCTCCCAGCCCCCACCTGCCCTGTCGGGTAAGCAGACAAGCCTTTCAGGATGGTGAGTGCTGGTCAGCACCTGTTCTCTGTGAGGGAATCTCTCCGCTTTGCCCTCTGCACCTCTATTGCTGCGCTCTTCTCCATGGCTCCAAAGCTACCCCCCGCCACTCCCCACCCTGTCACCGCTAGTGAAGGGGCTTCCTACTGTGTGGAAACTTTTCCTACTTCACAGCTCCCTACTAGAGATGCAGGTCCCGTCCCTATTCTTTTGTCTCTGTTTTTTGTTTTTTCTTTTGCCCCGCCCAGATACGTGGGGAGTTTCTTGCCAAAATTGGGAAGTCTGAGATCTTTGCCAGCGTTCAGTAGATGTTCTGTAGGAGTTGTTCCACATATAGATGTATTTCTGATGTATTTGCGGGGAGGAATGTGATCTCCACATCTAACTCCTCTGCCATCTTGAAGGTCTCTCTCTCTACATGACTTTGTAAAAGAGAATTTAAGTTCCAGGCATATTGCTTTTTGACAACAGATACTGTGCCCTATATCAAATGTCTTATGAAAATATTATATGTTTACTTTTTGCAATTTTAGAAAGAGCTGTTCATGTGAGAGAAAATGTCATTTTATTAGTGGTAGTTTTTTCTTTTTTAGTTGTAATTCTTTATTTTTTAATTTTAAAATTTTTTTGGAAGATTTAAGATCTGCAGAAGGCAAATGAAAAGCAAAGACACTGTTTGTTTGTTTGAAAGCTAGATTAATAGACGGGTGAATCTCCAAATTTGACCATTACATACTGGAAATAAATATCAGAAAATACATGTAGATTGACTAGTTATTTATGTAGAATAACAACTGCTTTCTCTGAAAGTTTTCATCTTTGAGTTAGGAGGTCACTAAATTAAGTGGCTCACTATTAGGAAGCCCTGATGTTTGCAATGCAGGAGCAATGGGCAAAGGTCACTGAAACAGAGAAACCTCACTATTTGCTTTAAAGAAATCAACAAGCCAGATTGAACCTTGGATACCACCATCCTCACATAGACTTGGAATGTTCCTCTTGCTTCTTTATGATTCTACCTTTGTTCCTGGCTTGATAGATTGTAAAAATTTGAAAAAGAGGATCACTGAGGATCAGAGGTTCTATTGCCACTACCATTTTAGTAGTGGGGGTGGTATGCTATGGAAGCCTGGGAGATGGATTGCTTTATTGGTCCAAATCTTCATCCTCTTCTGTATTCAAATACATTGCCATGTAACTCTTCAGTTTATCCAACTTAAAGATATTTATTTTTTATTAGTGCCTACCACTTGACATTGAACTTTGCCATGTGACTTGCTCAGATCAATAAAATAGAACAGACGTAATAGTGAACCAGCCTGTATCTAGATCTTAAAAGACCTCTTGTGTAACCATATGCTTTGCTTCAACTCTACCATCTCAAGAGGAAAAACATGCCCAGGGAATCCTGCTGGTTGAGGAGAAGGAGTAAACATGTGGTGCAGTGTTCCCCCAACTAAGCTACTGCAACCTAAACACAGAATTAATATAAGCAAATGCTTATTGCTGTGTGCTGCTGAGATTTTACCTTTATGCAGTTTTCCTCTTTATCTCTAGTAATATTTCTGGTTTTAAATTACATAAAGTACAAAGTATATAAAATCTATGTATATAGTCACTCTACTTTATTGTATTGCTGTGTTGTGATATATATTTTCCATGCTTTCACTTTCAACCTATTTGTATCATTGAATATAAAATATATGTCCTTTAGATAAGATATAGATGGATCTTTTTTAACCCAAATTGAAAATCTTTGCCTTTTAATTAGATTATTTAATCCAATCATATTTAATGTTATTAATAATGTAGTTGGATTTATGTGTGTCATTTTTACTTTTTGCATTCTCTATATTGGCTGCCTTTTTGTTCCTGTGTTTTTCCTTTACTGCTTTCTTTTGCGTAAACTGAATATTTTCTAATATAGCATTTTAATTTTTTTATTGTTTTTCACTATATATTTTTATGATTTACCATATACATCTAAACTTATCTGAATCAGCTTCATATTTATACTAGCTTACTTCTGGTGGCATATAGAAACACTACTATATAGCTTTATTCCCTTCCCCCCCTTTTTTTGTGTTTTTACACACATTATATCCATAATGTTACAAACCCAACAATATGTTGTTATCATTATTACTGTACTACCTGTAGACATTTTCTTAGACCAATACAGCTTTGCACACACGCTTCTACTTTGTACTTTTTTTGTAACTATATAATATATATATATATATTTCTGTATCTTAAATGCACAACAATATCTTATATACATATTATTTGACAATTTCTTTTTAAAGTGGTTAAGAAAAGAGAAAATATGCATTTATACTGTATTTTATAGTTTTATAATTAATAGTTTTCTTTTCACATGGATTTAATTTAATATCTGGCATCCCTTGCTTTCAGAGTGAAGAACTTTCTTTAGTATTCTTGTAAGGTAGGTCTGGTAGCAACATTTTCTCAGATTTTGTTTGTCGGGTAAAGTCTTTATTTCACCTTCATTTTTTTTAAAGATAGCTTTGCTGGATTCTGATTGACATTTTTTTATCTTTAAGCCCTTTGAACATTGTATCCCACTTCCAAATGACCTCCGTTGTTTCTGCTGAGAAGTCAGCTGCTAATCTTATTGGGCTTCCCTTGTAAGTGAGGAGTCATTTTTCCTCTTACTGGTTTCAATATTTTCTATGTGTCTTTGACAGTCAGCATGTTTACTATGATGTGTTTGTTCATGGATCTCTTTACATTTATCCTACATAGAGTTTGTTGAGCTTTCCTGGATGTGTAGGTTATTATGTTTCAATAAATTTCAGAAGGTTTTAGTCTTTATCTGAAAATTTTTCTGCTTTCCCTTTCTCCTCTACCTCTTGTATCCGTATTATGCATTTGTTGGTGTGCTTAATAGTATCCCACATTTCTCTGAGGTTCTGTTCAATTTTCCTCATTATTTTTTTCTCTCTGTTTTTTGGCTTGCATAATGTGTATTGATCTTTGAGTTTACTAATATTTTCTTCTGTCCGTTCCAATCTGCTTTTGAACTCCTCTAGTGACTTTTTAAAAAATTTCAGTTGTTGTACTTTTCCCTTTGTAATATCCATTTGATTCTTTCTCGCAATTTCTATCTCTTTATTGATATAGATTGTCAATCATATCTTCCATTATATCTGTAACCGGGCTTTCCTCTAGTTCTGTTAACATTTTATAATGGCTGTTTTGAATATGTTTTCTGTTAAACACAACATCTGATCACTCTCACAGTTTGTATTGCTTGTTTTTTTTTTCTTCTTTTCCCCAATATAAGGGTTATACTTTCCTGTTACTGTGCGAATTTCATACACTTTTGTTGGAAACTGCAAGTTTTAGACAATATATTGTAGCAACTCAGTGTTAGTTCCCTCCTCCCTCACTATGCTTGTTGTTATTTTATTGTTTATTTTTAATGACTCCTTGGGTAATTTTAGTGACATTTAACACACACCCCCCAACACACACACATTATTTTAAGCCTATGATGTCGTTTTGTATATGCCCACAGTCATCCTGGGGTAACAGTGGTTTGGGTAGTGCTCTCTTTCTCTAACCACATACAGATATTAATCTCCACTAATTGCCAGCTGATTGCTGTCTTGTTTCAACAATTATCTGGAACATAAATTGTTCTACAGATGAATTCAATCGAATTATGTTACTTTTGAAGGAATAGTTGCTGAGGTCAATGCATTATATTTTTTCAGACTATAGGAGGACCCCTCCCAACTGTATTATACACTGGTTCTGTCCTGAAAACTAGCAAGACTACAGCCGAGGTTGTACCTTTATTAAATTTACAAGTATGCCAATTTCCTCTCACCTCAATCTTTACTGTTCTCGAGCATGCCTTTCAGGCTTAAACTTCTCCACACTCTGCTGCAAATGAATTCAGGTCCTTTGAGAAGAGATTAAGAGCCATCTCTTTTAAGCCTGACCCTTTCCCCAGGTAAAATCTCTGAGCTGGGGTGGGAACAATAGCAAACTTCTATCTAAAGACACCTCCACTCTAGGAGATGAACACTGGGAGGCATGGAGGGCAGCACTAGTTGACGTCCTTTTCGCTTGCTTCTCCTTACATGGAATCACTGGCTTATGAGCCAGGATTTGGGCTCATTTGGGGCACCAGTATTCTCAGTGCATCATACCTATGGTAGAGCCTTCACTCTATGAGTGAGGGTTAGTAGAAGGGAGCTTCTCATCTCTTGTTTGAAATTCCTGGGACTTAGCCTCACCAACATGCACCTGGGAGTAGGATGAGAAATGCTGAAGTTTTGCCTCTCCCAAAAAGAAAACTCTCTGGCTGGTAGCCATGAGGCAAGGCCCTGTGTTTGTGGCTGCAGCAATCTGGAGTGGAGTCCAGTCTGGGTTGGAGGTAGTGGTCTTGGTCTAAATACTCCAAACTTTCAACTTTCTTATTGATGTTTATAGATTTTCCTTAATAGATGTTTCTTCATTTGCTATTTATCCTTAGGACCATTTCCACAGGAGTTTTTTGTCCCCACTAGTTTCACTGTGGAGCAGGTCAGCAGTGCTCCTCATGCTGCCTTGCCAGAAGTTAATTTATCTTATTATAGGCATGGATGGTTATGTCAATGAAAAATTAATCAGTCAATCTAAGGAAGAAATGGAAAATTTTATTTGAGCAAATTTGAGGATTATAACCCTGGAAGAGCATCCCAGAAGGCTTTGAAAAAGTCAAAAATATGTTTTTTGAGACAGAAGACTGTACATCAAATGATGTGTTACTGACAGTTTACATAATCCAGATCTAAGCATCATGTTGTGGGTTATGTGGCCCCTTACAGGATCAAGAAGGAATCTTGCCTTTTTTTTTTTTTTTGCGGTACGCGGGCCTCTCACTGTCGTGGCCTCTCTCGTGGAGCACAGGCTCCCCACGCGCAGGCTCAGCGGCCATGGCTCATGGGTCCAGCCGCTCCACGGCATGTGGGATCTTCCCGGACCGGGGCACGAACCTGTGTCCCCTGCATCGGCAGGCGGACTCTCAACCACTGCGCCACCAGGGAAGCCCAGGAATCTTGTCTTTTAAGGCGTTGTCTTGTTGATGCTGGGAGAATGTTGCTCTTTATGGTTGAGCAGATATTCCTGCTGATTGGGGAGGTTTGGTGATAGGGGAGATTTGGTTGATGCGTAAAGCAGATACACAATGCACAGTGAGAGGAGAGAGGAGGCCAAAGGGCAGAGAAGATTTTTTTGTTTAAATTTCTCTAGTCTTCCCATAAAATATGACTTTTATTTCACAGTTAACATCTACAAATATTCAGATATGTATACATACACAGGTTAATATATTGATGTATAACTTCTTCTTTGTCAGCTGAAAAGTTGCAAAAGCAGTGACTCCTCCCACTAACAGGGAGCACATCTAGCACCCATTTCTTGGATTCTAATATGATTCTCTAATAAAAAGAACCAGGGCTCCTTAGAGAAAATGCCTGATTCTGGAATTGGGGCAGAATGTATACCAGATTAGCCTGTAGTGTCTTGTAGTGCTGGAAAGTAAGTAAATACTCAAAATACACACACACACACACACACACACACACACACACACACACACAAATGGAGGATTTATAAAAGGGACGTAGGATCCAACTGAAAGATCTCCCGGTGGACAAAGCTGGAACAATTTGTTTAACAAATTAAATAAGGTAATATCGAATTATAATCCAAAGCCAGAAGTAAATATCTGTGAGTCCATACTGTTATAAATAAATGATGGTATAAATAAATAAATGGGAGAGAAGATTCAAATCTCCTGTGAAGAAGAATCTCTTGTGCAAAGAACTATGTAGATATTCAACCCTCAGGGACTGGAGCATAATTCTGCACTTATTAATGGAGGATTCTGACAATCACTACTTCAGCCAGGTTATCAAGGTCCACATCAACAGTGACAAGTTGTGCTGAGAGTATGTACTGAAGGTACGTTGTGATGAAAGTGGCACTTTACCTCTCTGGTCTTCCTCTCAAAAACCATAACACAAATCAAATTGTAAGAAAAACATCATACAAATCCAAATAGAGGTGATTTAATATAAAATTCTTAAAACTGTTAAGGTCATCAAAAACGAGCAATTCTAAGAAACTGCCACAACCAAGAGGAGGCTAAGTAAACATGGCAACTAAAGGCAATGTGGTATTCTGGGTGGGATCCTGGAAAATAAAAATGGCATAAGGTAAAAACTAAGGAAATCCAGAGAAAGCATACACTTTATTTAGTAATACTGTATCATTATTCTTTGATTAATTGTGACCAGTACATCCTAAATTAGTAAGATGTTAACAATAGGAGAAACTGACTGTGTGGTATATGGAAATTCTCTGTGCTATCTTCACAATCTGTTTGTAAGTCTTAAACTGTTCTAAGATGTAAATTTTATTTGAAAAGTGGTGAGTAAATGAGCCTTCAATACTGTCGATATCTGCAGGAAAGATATCCCAGCGTGATGCTGGGATAAGTGCTAAGCTAAAAACATGTCTGGTGTGCCTGAGGCACAATATAGAGAAAAATGTGGTTGGAGTAGAATGAACATGGGGAAAGTAATATTAGAAAAGGTTAGGGCCCTAACAGAGGGGGAAAGGAAACAGACTATTTTATGATTTAGAGGGCCTTTCAAGAACTTGGGTTTTACTGTGGGTGAAATAGGAGTCATTGGTATGCTATGAAAGAGTTACTTTTGTGTTTGAAATAGACTGAAAAAGATGGATGAGAAGCAAGAGTGGAAGCAGAGATACTGGTTACGATAATCCAGGGAGAGTGGTAATATTAGCAATGGGGATAGTGAGAAATGTTTGACTCTGGATATATTTTGAATGTATAAACAGCCCAATATTCTGATTGGCTGTGTAGCGTAAGAAAAAGATATATATCAAGAATGACAATAAATGCCTGCAAGGATAGACATGTCATTAGCTGTGATGTAATTGGAAAAGGTTTTGGGGGAAGATTAGAGGCTCAGATTTGGGTATTTTGGCTCGAGATATGTATTAGCATCTTAGTAAGAGGTATCAAGTAAACAAAGAAACAAAGAAATCTGGATTTCAGCAGGTCAGGAAAAAGAGAAACAGATGTAGTAAAAGCTGCCAGTGAGGTAGGAGAAGAAAAGCCAGAGCCAGAGACAGAAAGGAGAGGGAAGGAGAGGGAGAAAGAGACTGAGAATGTGAGAGAGAGATCTAGGATGCCAAGAGAAGAAAGTATTTCCAGGAAGAAGGATGTCTGCTGTGACAAATGTTGCTGCTGGATCAATTAGACAACTGAGAGTTGACTTTGGGTTCAGTAGTGTGAAAGTCACAGCTACCAAAACTGGCCAATTTTAGGTGAGGGAGAGGGTAGTAGTAGGGGTGAATATCTCATTGAGCCAGGGAACATAAACTATTTTAAAGCGCTTTACTGTATATGGGAGTAAACAAATGGCAGCAAATAGAACATGGGATGTATAGTCAAGAGAGGTTTTTCAGGAATACCAAAATATTTATACGTTGATGGGTATGATTCAGTAGAGAGAGGAAAACAGTGATATTCTGAGAGGGGAGGGATTTGCTGGAGTGGTGGTTCTGACTGGATTGAAAGGATTGGTATCTTGTACGTATATAGAGGATTAGTCTTAGATAGGAGTATGGAGACTGCACCTACAATAAAAGGAATGAAAGCAGAGAAAGTAGGTACAGATGCTGCAGAGGTGGGTAGATGTGGTGGTGAAAGTTTATTCTCTTTCTATTGCTTCCATTTTCTATTACTGCTAGCACCATTATTCAAATCAGTAGTGATAACTTCCTTCCCTAGTTTAAAACTTTATTTTGAGCCCAAATAAGATTATCATTGTAAATTATAGTTGTCCTCAGTATCCTGGGGGTTTAAAGGATCCCAGGACCCTAGCAGATACCAGTATCCGAGAATGTTCAAGTCCCTTGTTTAAAATGACTTACAGCAGTCAGCCTTCTTTATCCACAGGTAACGCATCAGCGGATACCAAGGGTCAAAGGTAGCACTGAAAAAGATTATTAAACTTCATACCACATTCCACTTTTGACAGATCAGGCAATGAATAAATGTCACAGACAGTAATGTCTGCCCTAAACTGAACACTTCTTAATGGCACTATTCTCTTTAAATTAGCAATTCTTAGAATTTTTTTCTTTCAGCTAAATATTGTAATGATTTGACAGACTCAAAGTATTCCTTCTTCAATTGAAAAACAGATCATTAGAATCAATGGCAAGATTTACTTTTCTTTAAATGGAATACCTTAATACAATGATATCAGGGCTCTGTAGAATGTAAATAAATGATTGGTTGCTTCTGGAATGCATAAGCGAAAATAAGCACAAAAATATGTTTCCAATAAGAAAGTCATTTGGTCATCAGTAATGCTTGTTTGAGAATCATTATTCAGTCCCCGACAATTGCTCAGCATACAGTGGATAATCAATAAATACTTTGACCAATATGTGAGTGGATAGAACTGAATCTTCATGATACCCTGAATATTAACCTATACTCAAGATTCTCTGATGTAGTTCAGTGTAAGGGAGTAGGGGGAAATGTCTATTTACAATAAAAAATATTTTGTAAAGGATTGCTTATATAAGTCTTTCCCATCAAGGAAAGGAGGTGAAAAAGAAATTTCCTGATCAATGCTAGGTCATAAAAGAGAAGAGGGAAGAAGGGAGGAAGGAAGAAAAAATGGGGGAAAAAAAAGATAAACTGAAGAAACCATTCATTTCCTTGCATCTATCACAAAATTTTCAGCCATCCCCCTTGTCTTTAACTTCCCTTGCCTTTGTCTGTGTGGACCCAGGGCAGTGCTTTACTACTGCATAATCTGTGATGCTTCCTTGGGATCTCAGCCCAGGTCCCCATCTGTAAAAGTTTCTAGGCTAAGGAGCACTGTATATTAAATTCTCCTATGTGGTATCTATATACCCAGCTACAAACATACCTATCCATGTGTACTTGATTAAACTGTCACCATTTCCTCCTCTACATACCCAGAAGGTGTCAACATGCATCTATAATAGCGGCCAAAACATTTTTCAATTCTGGAAAATCCAGTGGGGGGAAAATCTTTTACTTGAATAGAGGGATGTTTAGTCAGAAGTCTTGTGCTGATCTGTACCATTTAGCTGACCAGAATTATTTCTGGAGGAGTGTGTGACAATATTTTAAGTTAGGCAATCCTGAATAAAGTCAACAACAACAAAATAAGTCATAAATTTGGAGCAGGTTAATAAAGCTGTTCCTGGGCTGCGGCACATGCCCCAGAAGTCCCCAGGATCTGTTCTGTGACTCTGTCTTCTGTGGCATGTGGTGCACTTTGCTTCTGTGATTATTAGAGTAACAGTAGCAACTGGGTGAACGTTGCTGTACTCACAGCAGCTTCCAGTAATATCTAAAACCCCAAACCACAGAGAGATGCCTCCTAGGGATTATAGGATGAAGAGCAACCATTCTGGTGGGCATAAGTGAGAGCAGAATGTCCTTATGCATTCTGTAAAATCAAGAGTTGTGATAAAAAACCCACCTTAAAATGACCTGAAAACTTTTATGTATAGATTCAAATGTGTGTGGCAGGAAAAAAACTTCACTGAAAAGATTGAGACAAGGGAGGTAGCCTTGGGCCTGATCCTCCCAGGATGCATCTCTATCCTCTTGTTGGAAGGAAAGAATGACATAGAGGGGAGGTGTCCCTTTTTAGAGGGAAGATATTAGATGTTCCAAAAATAAGGCACTTTCCTCTAAACATTTAGTGCTGAAGGCTTCTGTTGGGGATTGGATAGGAAATATGTATGTAATGCACTGCACATCCAGGAGCCCTGGCTTCAGAGAGAGAAAAGCTGGATTGTGAACTGGTTTTGTCATTTGATTCCTGTGTGAATCCTGGGCAAGTTATTTACATCTTTAAACCCCCATCTGTACAGTGGAGCTCAAAACTAGTTCAACCTAACTGAAAGAACATTTGGGAGCCTCACTTGAGGCAATGCATGGAAAGCACTTTCTATGATGTGCTACAGTGCCGTCTAATGTAAGACCATGGAATTGAATCAGACTTCTTTTAATTCCCTGTTTTACGACTTACTGACAGTATAACCCTGGGCCCACTAACTTTACCTCTGTAAACCCCATATTTCCAAAATAAAATATGGAGAAGTTAATCAAACTCACTTCAAGGGATTATTGTGAGGATTAAATGGAATAATCTACCATAATGCCTGGCATAAAACCTCAACAAATAATAGTTATTATTACTAAATGAGAGACATTGTTTTATTAACACTAGTGACATTTCACTTCTTACCTAACCTATGTGAAAAAAAATTATAGAACATGACTTGTTTGTAAAAAGAGAATGGTACCTTCGGAAAATGCCTCCTGCTGTTGCTGCATCCGAATCCAGGGAACAGTTTCAGGGGTACATTACTCTATGTGCTTTTTTTTTTCCTCCATGCCTCCCAATCTTTATTTCTGAATCACCAGAATCTTGCTTTCATTGTAACCTGACTGGTCTGGGGAAAACGTATTTTTGATGTTAGAATCTGCAAGAACTTTAGTTTTCTTTCCCTAAGTTGAGCTATGGTATATTCTTGGGTGAGTATATCACTTTACATTTTTTATAAGAGGTTCAAGCATCTTGATTGAACAAATAGCTAACTGAGCACCTACTATGTTCCAACTACCATGATGGAACAAGTATTATAAATAAAAACACATGCATATGGCCTCTAAAATTTATATCTTTCCCATTTAAATTAGGAGGTAAAATGTGCAGAATATAATAGGATTACAATAATGGATTCTTTTGTGAAAGTAAAGTCAGTGAGAAGTTTGTAAAATGTTAAGTCATGGAGAAAGATGGCTCTTCACATCAAGAATCACTTCAGATCTTTACTTGAGCTCTCATCTTTCCCTAGGTTGACAGAGCAGTAGACAATAATCAGTAGAAAACATTTCCTGTTGCTCACTGCCTTTTATGAACAGCATCTTACCTTGCAAATGTTCAGTCTTTGTGCTCTGGGACTAGCTACCCAGTGGGGCTGCTTGGTTGGCCCATTAACTCTGCTCCGTGCATGCTTTATCATTGCTAAACAGGCTCAATTCCCAATTACAGGGTAATGGCATCATTAGTTTTGCCATTGTTATTTAGTCATAATGATAAGAAACAGAAAATATTGTAGAAAATTGGGGAGAATCTGTGTACTTTAGAGCCCTGATTTTTTTATGAACATATCATATGTGCCTGCACAGCTCAGTTCCTTAACAGAGACAGAAACTCTTTTTCTAATGCTCATGGTTACTAATAAAAATCAATTGCAGTTGAAGGAGAAAGGAATAAGGAATAATCATGAGACCTTTTCCCATTTCTTGTGACTCAGAACAGAAGCCACATCTAGAAAAATTCAAGTTTATTTATTTTTTTCCTGACAGGATTTCTCACATCCAAGAAGCATATTCTTAAGGAAAAAAAATGTATCACTTCTAACACATTTATTTCTCAGAAAAACTCACCTTCATCTTCCATTTACTGAAATAATATTTTCTTTAAGTTGAATTAAAAAAAAAACAAAAACATCTTTTGACATCTAGTCTTGGCTCTTAGACAAACAAAAAACCCAGTCAAGTAAGAGAACTGTTAAAATGTATTTCTCCTTGCTTTTTAAGATAGTTTATTTCTACTAAGAATGTGTTTGAATATTTATGGCTGGTAAATACCTAAATAAAGTCAGTAATTTAGCTTACATTTATACCATGATTATAACTTAACTTTCCAGAAAGTATTTTATTCTCTGGGGAGCCCTGCCCATCAATGTGCCATGTTTTCTTCTTCTTCCCCTTCCTCTTTCTCCTCTCCTTCTCCTTCTCCCTCTTCCTCCTCTTCTTCCTCTTCTTCCTCTTCTTCCTCCTCATTCATCATCATCTATTTGAAGAATCCTTGCATCACTGGGATAAATCCCACCTGATCATGGTGTATGATCCTTTTAATGTGTTGTTGAATTCTGTTTGCTGGTGTTTTGATGAGGATTTTTACATCTATGTTCATCAGTGATATTGGTCTCTAATTTTCTTTTTTTGTGATATCTTTGTCTGGTTTTGGTATCAGGGTGATGGTGGCCTCGTAGAACAAGTTAGGGAGTGTTCCGCCCTCTGCAACTTTTTGGAAGAGTTTGAGAAGGATAGGTGTTAACTGTTCTCTAAATGTTTGATAGAATTCGCCTGTGAAGCCATCTAGTCCTGGACTTTTGTTTGTTGGAAGATTTTTAATTACAGTTTCAATTTCGTTACCTATGATCGGTCTGTTTATATTTTCTAATTCTTCCTGGTTCAGTCTCCAAAGGTTGTGCTTTTCTAAGAATTCCTTCACTTCTTCCAGGTTGTCCACTTTATTGGCATATAGTTGCTTATAGTAATCTCTTATGATCCATTGTACTTCTGCAGTGTCAGTTGTTACTTCTCCTTTTTCATTTCTAATTCTATTGATTTGAGTCTTCTCCCTTTTTTTCTTAATGAGTCTGGCTAAAGGTTTATCAATTTTGTTTATCTTCTCAAAAACCAGATTTTAGTTTTATTGATCTTTGCTATTGTTTTCTTTGTTTCTGTTTAATTTATTTCTGATCTGATCTTTATGATTTCTTTCCTTCTGCTAACTTTAGGGGTTTTTGTCCTTCTTTCTCTAATTGCTTTAGGTGTAAGGTTAGGTTGTTTACTTGAAGTGTTTCTTGTTTCTTGAGGTGGGATTGTATTGCTATAAACTTCCCTCTTAGAACTGCTTTTGCTGTGTCCCATAGATTTTGGATTATCATATTTTCATTGGCATTTGTTTCCAGGTATTTTTTGATTTCCTCTTCGATTTCTTCAGTGATCTCTTGGTTATTTAGCAGTGCACTGTTTAGCCTCCATGTATTTGTGTTTTTTACTGTTTTTTTTTTTTTTCTGTAATTGATTTCTAATCTCATAGCGTTTTGGTCGGAAAAGATGCTTGATATGAGTTCAATTTTCTTAAAATTTCCAAGGCTTGATTTGTGACCCATGATGTGATCTATTCTGGAGAATGTTCTGTGTGCACTTGAGAAGAAAGTGTATTCTTCTGCTTTCAGGTGGAATGTCCTAAAAATATCAATTAAGTCTATCTGGTCTATTGTATCATTTAAAGCTTATGTTTCCTTATTTATTTTCTGTCTGGATGACCTGCCTATTGGTGTTAGTGGGGTTTAAAGTCCCCCACTATTATTGTGTTATTGTCGATTTTTCCTTTTATGGCTGTTAGCATTTGCCTTATATATTGAGGTGCTCTTATGTTGGGTGAATAAATATTTATAATTGTTATGTTTTCTTCTTGGATTGATCCCTTGATCATTATGTAGTGTCCTTCCGTATCTCTTGTAACTGTCTTTATTATAAAGTCTATTTTATCTGATATGAGTATTGCTACTCCAGCTTTCTTTTGATTTCCATTTGCATGGAATATCTTTTTCCATCCCCTCACTTTCAGTCTGTATGTGTTCCTGCGCCTGAATTGGGTCTCTTGTAGACAGCATACATACATGTCTTGTTTTTGTATCCATTCAGCCAGTCTATGTCTGTTGGTTGGAGCATTTAATCCATTTACATTCAAGGTGATTATTGATATGTATGTTCCTATTACCATTTTCTTAATTGATTTGGGTTTGTTTTTGTGGGTCTTTTTTTTCTCTTGTGTTTTCCACTTCGAGAAGTTCCTTTAGTATTTGTTGTAAAGCTGGTTGGGTGTTGCTGAATTCTCGTAGCTGTTGTTTGTCTGTAAAGCTTTTGATTTCTCCATCAAATCTGAATGAGATCCTTGCTGGGTAGAGTAATCTCAGTCTTAGGTTTTTCCCTTTCATCACTTTAAATATGTCCTGCCACTCCCTTCTGGCTTGCAGAGTTTCTGCTGGAAGATCAGCTGTTAACCTTATGGGGATACCCTTGTATGTTATGTGTTGCTTTTCCCTTGCTGCTTTTAATAGTTTTTCTTTGTATTTAATTTTTGATAGTTTGATTAATATTTGTTTCAGTGTGTTTCTCTTTGGATTTATCCTGTATGGGACTCTCCTCGCTTCCTGGACTTGATTGACTATTTCCTTTTCCACGTTAGTGAAGTTTCCGACTATAATCTCATCAAATATTTTCTCAGACACTTTCTTTTTCTCTTCTTCTTCTGGGACCCCTATAATTCAAATGTTGGTGCATTTAATGTTTACCCCAGAGGTCTCTGAGACTGTCATGAATTCTTTTCATTCTTTTTTCTTTATTCTGCTCTGCAGTAGTTATTTCCACTGTTTTATCTTCCGGGTCACTTATCCGTTCTTCTGACTCAGTTATTCTACTATTGATTCCTTCTAGAGTATTTTTAATTTCAGTTATTGTGTTGTTCATCCCTTTGTTTGCTCTTAGTTCTTCTAGATCCATGTTAAATGTTTCTTGTATTTTCTCCATTCTGTTTCTGAGATTTTGGATCCTCTTTAGTATCATTACTCTGAATTCTTTTTCAGGTAGTTTGCCTATTTCATCTTCATTTATTTGGTCTTGTATGTTTTTACCTTTCTCCTTCGTCTATAACATATATTTTTGTTGTTTCTTTTTTTTTGGGGGGGGGGGTTGGGCTGTATTCCTGTCTTACTGCTTGTTTGGCCTGAGGCGTCCAGCACTGGAGTTTGCCGGCAGTTGGATAGAGCCAGGTCCTGGTGCCGAGATTAGGACCTCTGGGAGGCCTCACTCTAATTAATATTCTCTGCGGCCTGAGGTTCTCTGTTAGTCCAGTGGTTTGGACTTCAGCCCACAGCACAGGAGCTCAGGCCTGACCTCCGGCCTGGGAACCAAGATCCCACAAGCCACGTGAGGAGAAAAAAAAAAAAAAAGAAAAGGAGCAGTACAATAACAAAGAATAAAAAACAAAATAAACTTAGAAAGATAAAAAATATATTAGGAAAAATAAAAATATGGAAACAACAGCAATAAGGTAAAACAAAATCACAACAGAAAAAAAAAAAAGTGGAACAAGCCAAAAGGAGCAAACTAACCATAAAGAATAAAATAAAATTAGAAAAATAAAAGATTTATTAGAAAGAAGAAAACTATAAACGAATCAACAACAAGGTAAACCAGAACCCTAATCTAAAAGAGGAAGGAAGAAAAAAAAAAATACCTTGGCTCTGGGGGCAGAGTTTAGGCAGAGGTGGAAATTAGGCAGGGGAGAGGTTTAGGGTGGGGTGGGACCTGGCGGGGGCCGGGGTTGGGGGGTGGTGTTGACATTTGAGCATGGGGTGGAGCCTAGGCTTAGGATGCTGGCAGTTGGAAAAGGCCTTGGGGTCGGGGCCTAGGCAGGGCGATGTTCAAGCATGTGGCGGGGCCTCTGCTCAGGACTTGCCTGGAAGCAGACAGGCAGCTCGTCCAAGGGGCTGCCTCCAGAGTGTGGAGTTCTGGAGTTTCAGGTAGGACCCTGGGTGAAGGTGTATAGGTGGGGTTTAGGCCCAGCGCAGTTGGAGGGGATCTCAGGGGGTCTCCGAGTATTGAGATAGGGCCTGGTTGGGGGTGTAGGGGCGGGGCTTGGGCTGTACGAGGCAAGAGGGAGGCTTTGAGGGCAGAGGATTAGGCCTGGGAGCCTAATGGGCTCCCTGGTGCCTAAGTGGACAGAGAAAGCACTGGCCAAGTTCCCTTCCGTTCCTCCACACCCCCCCCGCCACGTCTCCCCTGGGTTCTCCCCCGCCCCAGCTGGACCACTAACTGTTCTTGGGTCCCGCTGGGTGTAGGAACTCCTCCCTTCCCCCCAGCCACCCCTCAGGAGTGCCAATCCAGTAGGTCTGGCCTTTACTTTTGCTCCCCTTTCCCTCCCTCCCACTCCCTCAGGATCTGTGTGGCTGGAGGGGGCCTCAATGGGCAGAGGATCAGACCCAGATCTCAACAGGCTTCCGGGGGCCCAAGAGGGCAGGGGAAACCTGGCCACTCTCCCTTTTGATCCTCTGCCCTCCCAGTGGTCCCCCAATTTCCCTCTTCAGGCGTTGGATCCCTTCCCCTCCCCCAGCCACCCCTCAGGGGTGCCAGTCCCATCCTGCCTCTACTTTTCCCCCCCTCACCCTCCCCGAGTCCTCACATCCTACCCGGTTGCTGGGGGTTCCTCCTGTCCCCTTAGGTGTCCATGGTCCCCCACTGGTGCCTGGTAAGTGCCCTAGTTGTGTGGAGACGTGAATTCCGCGTCCTCCTAGTCTGCCATCTTGACTCCTGCTATTGTTATTTCTGTTTCTATTCTTTTAGTTCAGGTTTGATTCAAAAGAAAAAGCTACTTTAACACGCTCACTACCCCTTATACCTAGTTGAAAGTTCAACAAGAACCCTCTTTAAGAAAAGAAAGAAAGAAAAAAAACTAAAACTACTGCTCTCTCACTTTGCCTGTACTCTGTAAAATTTCACAAAGGCTTTTATTGCATGACTAGCTTCATTCCCAGGTATGCAGAGAAACAACTAGTTTTGTGTAGAAGCGGTAAAAACCTTTCTATATTTATGAATTATAATGAACTAGTTCCCTTCATTGGAGAATTGTAATAAATTATTCCTGATTTTTCATATGAGCATTGATAGCATTAAGCTGAGAACATAATATCTTAGGAATTGACTGTTATATCACAAAATGCCCATTTGGTTCACTTGTGAGGCTTATTTAAAGGCAGATCTCCACAGTGTTACTGAGCGCCTTTTGAAAATTTATGAATTACAGGTCTATACCTGGGGATATGTGAGTGGTATAACGAGTTCTCTTTTGTATAATATTGGCTTCCATGCTCCATTTATTCATGTTTCATTTAGAGGAGCGTTACAGAACAAGGCATAACAATAGTGTAGCAGTTAGGTAAAGGGATTAAATTCAGACAAACCTGAGTTGAAATTCTAGCTCTGTTGCTTACCAGCTGTGTGCCTTGTCAACTCCATGAAACCCATCCTACCTGCCCAACAGGTTTTGGGGTATAAATGAAGAAAATGTAGCTAAAATGCTTAGTGCCTGATGTATATTTATCGAGTGCTCATTATATAGTCAATTTTATTATTATTGTTTTTGTTATTATGGTTATATTTTTAGATATGATGCATCTGGATGCCTATGGAATAATAAAGACGTTTAACTTTGAGATAAAATTTTAAAATTTTGAAGTCTTTGGAAAATGCAGATAAATTTTTGAAAAAGAAAATCTATTTAGAGTAGAGAAGACTTTATTCCATTTAGGTCGTCGTAGTATGTTGAATCTAAAACCCTTAAGAATGGTAAGGATTTTTAGTCCTTCAGATTATCCTTCGTCTAGCCTTGTTTATTTTTTATTTTGACCAAATATATTCATGAAGTGTCCAGTACTCAGCACTCCCTGACACATGCCTTTGCTTCTTAAAATATCTGATAATAGAAAATGCCTCCTCTCTTTGAATCATGCTCTCTCTTGCCTCACTTAATTGATTCTAGTTCTATCATGAAAGCCACACAAAATGAATTTATTCTGAGGGCTGTTTGATAAAACTTTAGATATGATTTTGAGAACACCTATTATATCTCTCCTCCCCTTCATGGCTACTCTTCTTTGTATGACATGCTTTCTAATTTAACATGGTTTCGAGTCAATTCAGCATCTCAGTTCCTCTCTACTGAGTGTGTTCAAGTTTTCACAGAAGTAGACACAATATCTGAGTAGCTCACGAAAGAGAATCCCATGTAGCAACCATTGCTTCTTTCTTTCTGCTACTTTCCCTCATCACAACACAATACCAGTTTGGGTCACTGACCAGTAACAAAGAGGTATGCTTTCTTATCAATTTAAGTTATCCCCTACTCAGATCTTATTCCCACCACAAATACAGTGGTCTATTTTTTTTATTTTGTGCCCACAACTTTATTCTTATCTATTATATATTTTCATTATTACATTTGGTCAATTGAAATCTTTTCCTGGAGTTCAATTATTTCGTGTAAAGTATTTGCTGTGTTGGAACAAATTAGTAAATCTATAAGTGACATTGCAGTCAACCTCCTTTTGCATAATAATTCAAGCATCTGCAAACCCAGTTGATAGAAGAGGAGTAGAATTTAGTAATGGATAAGAGTCTGGCCTCCCGTTCCCTAGACTTCAACTCATTTCCTCACTCCACCTCCAATATAACAGGGTTTTATCTTTGCAAATAATCTTTAATCTTTTGTAATGCAAAATTAGGAAAGCACGTATTGAAAGAGTGGGCAGAAAGAGAGAAGGAGAATTGGTCCGAGAATAAGGTGATATATAAAAGAAAGGATGAGGACTGAGGGAACTATTGGAAATAGTTTTTAATTATTTATGTTGGTTACACTGAGCTGCATTTTTGTGACTCCTGCAGAGACCAATATATGTCTATGTCAAGTTACAATTATCCTGTACATATTGTCCCATTTTGCTTTTCAAAAATCATTTTTTAAATATTTTCAAATAGTTTTTGAGGTCGATAAAGCCCATATCTACTGTTTGTTTATCTAGTTTACAGGTCCATGAACTTTTACCAAGAAATAAGGACATTATTCTATCTGAGGAATCATGGATCATTTAGTCTGTCCCTTTACGTTCAAACAAATGTGCATCTAAATATGTATATAAGCTAAATTTAGTATATTTTATATGTCTTCTCATTTTGATATGCACAAGAGTTTTAATACACTTTAAAATAAAGTTTATAGATGTATGCATGAAAAATTAAAACTTAACTTGAAGAGATGACTTGAATATAAAAGCACTTCATAAATGGATGTTTGAATAAACATTTTTTAGTGACTTACACATAACAGTTCCACCAGCTGTGTAAAGACTTTGAGTAAATACAAAGTTGCAAAAATAAACCCGTTTTCTTTTTATGAAATGCTTAAATTTAAATGTTAGTATAATTGAATAGATTTCACCCAGGGAGTCTCCCTCATGCAAACCAACACATATGTGATACAGGATGTGTTTATAGGGGCAGAGTGGCTTGGAAGACTGAAAACAGTGGCTTGGGATTTAATCCTAATGAATGGTTTATTAAATATTGATCAGCACCCCCATCTTCATTTGCCTCTATAGATATAACACTACTATCACTACATTTTCCTACATCAATGCATTTAATAATATATGCATATATACATATAGTATTGGCAATATACAATCAATATACATATGTATACCCTATGTATGTATTACATAATATTTCTAATTAAGCTGATTTTCTAATTCTTATCTGAAAACACTATGAGCAACTTAGTTCCCTAAAAGATGTCATATCTGCTGTCATGTCTTAAGATACCCTTTTCACTTCTAGTTTCTATTAATACGGCCCTGGACAAGTTACTTCACACCTCTCTGTTTTCATCTCTCAAATAAAGGATTAGTCTAAATGATTTCTTCTCACTCTAGTAGTTTATTATTGGAAGATATCATAGTGAGTATCTAGTTCTTAGCAGCTGGAACATAAGTAAAAGAGTTCAGGTATGTAAAAACTGTAAAAACCAAAATAAAATACCGTAGTTTCACTGTCACTCTTTCAAAGTGACATCTTGTTCTCAAGAATAAGAATTGATGTCAATCTGGAGATAGAGAAAAACAAATCAATAGAATTCTCTGACATTAATTGACCCATTGGATATATTAGCATCATAATTTTGTTATGGGCATTTATGAAGAATGTCAGCATAACTACTAAAGAGAAGGGGCCTTAGGGCAGGATGTGACAGAGAAAAGAAACTGCTTTAATTGTGAAGAGATCAGCAGGTAAGGAGGAAGAAAACCAAATTATTCCTAACATAAGCAAGATGTAGTAGAAATAAATGAGCCATAGGAAAATAAGAGGCACTTAGAGCAAATTGCTCAAAGACCTTAGAGCCATCATAACCAGCCTCACGTAATACAGAAGAAAGGATTTTACAATAGATCTCTATTAATTTTATTGCAAGCCACTTGCAAATCTTCAGTTAAGTTTTGTAGGATGAAAATCATGTTTTGGAAATATTTCTAGTCATCATCTTCCACACTGGTATAAAGGAATAATTTTGGTTAATAGAAATTAAGAAAAAAACGGGACAACATGCCCTCCCTTCCAAATCATCATGGATATGTTAGATTTATTTATAAGAACATCTAGAGCTGATATTGGACACAATTTAAAATGAACGATACCTTTCTGTTTCCCTTATATTTTTCCCTCTATTTCTTTCCACTCCCACTGTAGAAGTATTTTCATGACACCTAAAACTCTATACGTATAGATTCCTTTGCCTGACTGAAGCTCTACATGTGTGTGTGTGACCTTCCCTCTGCTTCCGAACTTTACAGTAATGCTCAAGTAATTTCATGTTATACTGCCACACCCAGAATGGTTCATTCAAAAACTGTTTTTTTCCGCAACAGTTATCAGCTGGGCCAAGATCCAGGAGCTGGATACAACAGAGAATGCAGCAGCATTCTTGTAAGTACCCATTCGTAAAGGACCTTATAAGGTTAATAGGAATGTATAGATTATAGGACTACAGATAATGTTTAAATAACTATAACTATTTACCAAATGGCAATGGTGCTGTGTGGAAGCATGAAGCAGCATAAGGGGAGTAGAGAATAAAGTGGCAGAGGTAATGTTCCCTAATGTGAAATGGTATGTATTTGAGAGGGAACATGAATGAAAAGAGGGAACAAATGAGGGGAAATGTGGAGAAGGAGAAATTATATCCAAGGGAATGATAATTTCAAAGGTTTTGAATGTCATGGAACAGCAAGAAGGCCAGAAAAACTAGAACAGAGTGGGTAAAGGGAGAAAGGTAGGAAGTGAAATTGGAGAGGTAGATAAGGCTAGATCCTATAGTACCATGTAATTGGAAGTGAGGACTTGGAATTTTTTGAGTAAAGCCACAAAAGGGTTCTGGACAGAATATTGACATGATCTGATCACATGGGGATCTCTCCTACCATAGTGAAGGGCATAGAGTACAGGGAAACCAGGGTAGAAACAGGGAGATGAATTAAGAAGCTATCGCAGTGGTCCAGACAGGAGATGACTGTGGCTTGGATCAAGGCGTTACCAGTGGAGTTGGCTAGAGGTGTTTGGATTTTGCATATATTTTGAAGGAAGGACCAGTGTTGTGGGGTCTTTGAGGGGGGAGGTAGGGATATGAAAGAGAAATTGGGGAATCAAAGATCTCTCCCTATATTTGCCCATAACATGTGGAAACCAGAGTTTAGTACTTTTTGAATTTGGAAGTACTATACCGCCATAGAACAGATTTAAGCAGGAGGAGGTGGGAAGAGAAAATCATGCCTCAGGCTCCCTCTCAGACTTTTTCTACCATCACTCTCTTTACTTATTTTGCTCCAAGAAAACTATAGTTCTTGCTGTTACTTGACTGTAACGAGCATTTTCTCTCCTTAGTCTTTACATTTGTTCAGTTTGGGAAGAATTAAGCTCAGGATGCCTATTGTACATACACGTGGAGATGTTGCATGGACATTTGGATGTACTAGATGGGAGTTCAGGGGAGAGGTCTGGGCTGCAGGCACACATTTCAGAGGAAACAGATAATGAGAATGACATCCTTGAGGAGCAACCAATTACACAAGAGGAGAATAAAGGAAGCACAGTGACCAGGAAGCCATCCCCAGATCTGTAATCCTTGTTTTCCTCCTCAGCCTCAAAAAAAAAAAAAAAAAGACTAGAATTCTTGGGAATCAATGACTTGGATATGTTATTCCTTAAAAGAAACTCATATTGCTCCTAGAACATACCAAATGTCTGGTACATTTTAGATGCTCAATAAATAAAATTTTAGGTGAAAGGAGAAGTCAAAGAGGGAAGTAGGGAAGGAGAGAAGGAAGGAAGAAAGGAACTTTCTAGAATCAAATGCTTTTCTAGATCCTATTCTTTTTGTAAAGACATTACTAATTGACTGATTAATATATGAAATTTATTTCAAGTATGACACTAATACCCAATATTGGTTCATTGTATTATATTTTTCTTCTCAAGGAAGTATGGCTTTTAATGGAGAATTCCTAGAGATAAGGGTTTTTTTGTTTTTTTTTTTAACATAAAGAACTGAAGCCATGATCTTGAAGCTAGACAGACCTTACCTTCCACCTCTTACGTCCTTCTGAACGTGGCCACTCACGTTTCTACACATGTTATTAGCCCTTCTTGCAAAAGTAGGAGGCTGTGTGATTTATAAGCCATATTCGGATAGCTGCCTCTCTCAAAAAATGTAGCTGAAAAATATTACAAAACAAGAGTGGAAGGATACATTATTAGAACATTAAACTTTAGGATTAAAGAAAGCCAAGTTTAGCAGTTCAAAACATCTTTATAAAGACTAAAATAAATAAAAGCTTCCTGACTTTCAAAACCCGGTTCAAGAAGACCCATTTTGACCTAATTAAATCAGGTGAATCTCATTTTATTGGTCTGGGGGTATTTTAAAAATTAAATTCAGATGTCAGTGGTTACAAACAGCTGCTGCATTCCTTTCTGAAAAGAGTGGAAAATGATGTTTGAAACTGAAACATCTGAAAATGATGTTTTCACTTTACCAAGTCATCTTGTAGAAAGTCTGTTAGTTACCACAGAACCCTTAACTTGAAGAAGAAAAAAGGATACGGCGTTTTTCAGTTATATTCATGTCTGAAATATAAGGTAATCATTAGCACAGTCCTGTGAACAGATTAACTTTGGACAGGGCTTCCCTGGTGGCGCAGTGGTTGGGAGTCCGCCTGCCGATGCAGGGGACGCGGGTTCGTGCCCCGGTCCGGGAGGATCCCGCGTGCCGCAGAGCGGCTGGGCCTGTGGGCCATGGCTGCTAGGCCTGCGCGTCCGGAGCCTGTGCTCCGCAACGGGAGAGGCCGCAGCGGTGAGAGGCCTGCGTACCGCAAAATCAAAAACAATAACAAAAACTTTGGACAAACTAAGAGGTAAATTGTTCCACATACAGTACAGTTTCCTATATTATATGCCTCTATCCAGATCATCTAAGCCTAGGTAAAGCACAGTGATGCCTGCCATCCACTAGAGAAAATATTGACCAGTGGAGGTTATGCTATGGTATTTATTATTCTATGAATATTAAGTAAACCAAGTAAGATACAGGCAGAAAGGTGAGAAGAGTTACAAAATTTTAAAGATGACTTAGAGCTCACAAAATGTGCTGTGATATGGTAGAGTGATGGGCAAGAAATTAATGTAAGACTAGAAAGGTACAGGCTGAGACCACCATACAAGGATCTTCATACTCTCCTAAGGAATGCGAATGTGGTAAGCCAAGGATGGCAGGCAGGTCTTATCTCCTTTACCAACTCTAGTTGGTAGTAATCACCTGATAATCTCTGTTGAGAATATTCAACACACTAGACTCAGGAGTAAAAATTGATGTTTAATTAGCAAAATCTTTTGGTCAGTGGCTTTATATCTGCTTGCTTTTGCCAAATTCACCTTATGTAATAGTAGCCTTTAAACGTTTTGTTTTTTTTTTTAAGTCAGTGAAATATCAAGGGTTTGCTTTTTGGAAACACAACAAATGACAATAAATGGGTGGAATGGAGGAGGCAGAGATTAGCAATGGAAAAGGAAGATGGAGCTGTGTAGAAATTCAGTTTAGAGAGATAAAGAGGACAAAAATGAAGTCAGTGGCAGGTGCAATGAATTTTAAGAACTGAATAGATTATAACAGATCTCTCTATTCAAGGAATACTTTACTAGTCACATTGTGTTAATCTATTAGATTTTTCTGGAAAAAAATCCATTGACTTTCTTAGGCCTCTAAAAGAGTCATTCTTAAATTTTTCTGACCTTCACCTTTTTAGGTAGAACAAAAATCCTAAGACAAACATGGGTGAGAGAATGGACTACATGGACCACGGTTACACAAGTTTTCACTTTGTAGTGGGAATAAAAAGTGAGTTATACAAAGAACAGAGAGGGTTGAAATAACAATCTAGGTGAAAATAGCACAGCAATTAAAAGCAAATGATGACTAAAGATAAATAAATGGATAATGGCAATTGGAAACCATGATCAATCCAACACAACAATGATAAAGCATGTTATCGAAAATTGTGAAACTGCCTATGTGAGGGTAAGTTTGCAATACTGCTAAAAATGTGTGGCAATATAACTTCTAAAAGAAGGCAGAAGAAAGTCCCCCATAAACTCTAGTGAGTCCTGAATTTTAAATAATCAATATATTTTAATACTTCTTATAATTCACTCAAAGGCTACTAGATAGTAACCCTTGGCCATAAGTAATCATGTAATGATAATAACAACAACAACCAGTATTTATTGAGTAACTCTGATGTTTCAAACATTGGACTATAAGTACCCTACAGTTATTATCTCATATAATCTTCATAAAATCTCTAATGGGTGGGTACTATATTTTTTTCCCATTTCACAAAAGAGGAAACAAAGGTATGGAGAAATTAAATACCATTTCTGGAGTCACATGTATAGTAAATGTTGGTGGTACTAGTTTTCAAATTTGGTAATCTGATTCATGGTACCCTTCCCCTTAATCAGTACTCTATTTTGCATGCTTTGTCTACCTGAATCAAGGTATTGGGGTTTTTTTGGTGTTTTGGAGTTTCTTTTTTTTGGTTTTGCAGTTGGCATAGATATCAGTTTAGGATCCACCAGGAGGAGTCTAATAGCTGCTGTCCCTACTTTAAAGTCTCATTTGCTCTCCTGTCACAGATGGCTAATCAATGGCTTTCAGAGGCTTTGAATTCTTGCCAGAATTACAACCTTTGCCACTGAGGGAATTCTTATTGAAATTTACCTGAAAACTAATGATCCCTGCTTCATTTTTATCTAAGATACATAAGAATTCCTGATAACATATATTAAATATCCTACAGGCTTAATTTTGAGGTTATTTTCTAATGTGTGGAGCTAGACTGAAAAAATTAATCACCATATTACTGTCATTTCTTTAACTTCCTGCAGCTGATCTACTAGAATTCATACAGAGGAATAAATGCAGCCAATTTTATATCTGTATGATGATTACTTTTATAAGTTCCTGCAGGAAACAGATAAGCTATTGGTCTCTAGAACTTAAACATTTAAAAGGGACCTACTGCTATATTTATCATCCTTTACAGGAAATGCAAAGCTGTTCAAGACAGACAATGAACAGATACATTCATAAAAGACATTGCAAATTTAATAAGGTACACTATCATTTGGTGATTTCTATTTACTCAGCATGCACATGGGATTTGGGTGGCTTCTCTTTTTACATTTTGTAATAGGGATTTCAACAGAAGGAAAAAAGAAAAAAAACATTGCAAGCTCTCAGTCTCAAGACATTACATTTTTAATTAATTTTTCAGCCTCTTTTAGCACTGTCTTAATAGGAATCAAAACTCCTTTAGGTGTTTTAGAGAATTACCACCTTTGCAGATGAGTCAGAGAATCACATGTGTATATGATTGTACAATAGTGAAAACAGTACTTATGCCTTGAATGTATAAATGTATACATATTCATATATATATATGCCAATATATGCCT
Organism: Lagenorhynchus albirostris; assembly: GCF_949774975.1. Classification (NCBI taxonomy): domain Eukaryota; kingdom Metazoa; phylum Chordata; class Mammalia; order Artiodactyla; family Delphinidae; genus Lagenorhynchus; species Lagenorhynchus albirostris. The sequence goes on along the minus strand of NC_083104.1, from coordinate 14,442,145 downwards.
TCATATATATATGTACTTTACTACATGTACTTCATTATATGTATAAAATACATTTTCTAAACAAAAAAGTAAAAACCACACCACCTCCACATAAACATGATTTCTGATTCAATCTCACGCACATTGAGTCAGTCTTTTGGTACTTATATGACTCCCAGGTTTTTTGTCTTTTTTTTTGTCTAATAATACGGTGAACTGCATTAATTGATTATTCAATCTTTTTTTTTAACATCTTTATTGGAGTATAATTGCTTTACAATGGTGTGTTAATTTCTGCTTTATAACAAAGTGAATCAGTTATACATATACATATGTTCCCATGTCTCTTCCCTCTTGCATCTCCCTCTCTCGCACCCTCCCTATCCCACCCCTCCAGGCGTTCACAAAGCATCACACCGAGCTGATCTCCCTGTGCTATGCGGCTGCTTCCCACTAGCTATCAGTTTTACGTTCCGTAGTGTATAAATGTACATGCCACTCTCTCACTTTGTCCCCAGCTTACCCTTCCTGCTCCCCATGTCCTCAAGTCCATTCTCTAGTAGGTCTGTGTCTTTATTCCCGTCCTGCCTCTAGGTTCTTCATGACCTTTTTTTTTTTTTGATTCCATATATGTGTGTTAGCATATGGTATTTGTTTTTCTCTTTCTGACTTCACTCTGTATGACAGACTCTAGGTCCACCCACCTCACTACAAATAACTCAATTTTGTTTCTTTTTATGGCTAATAGTCCGTTGTATATATGTGCCACATCTTCTTTATCCATTCATCTGTCGATGGACACTTCGGTTGCTTCCATGTCCTACCTATTGTAAATAGAGCTGCAGTGAACATTGTGGTACATGACTCTTTGTGAATTATGGTTTTCTCAGGGTATATGCCCAGTAGTGGGATTGCTGGGTAGTATGATAGCTCTGTTTTTAGTTTTTTAAGGAACCTCCATACTGTTCTCCATAGTGGCTCTATCAATTTACATTCCCACCAAAAGTGCAAGAGGGTTCCCTTTTCTCCACACCTGCTCCAGCATTTATTGTTTGTAGATTTTTTGATAATGGCCATTCTGACTGGTGTGAGGTGATATCTCATTGTAGTTTTGATTTGCATTTCTCTAATGATTAATGATGTTGAGCATCCTTTCATGTGTTTGTTGGCAATCTGTATATCTTCTGTGGAGAAATGTCTATTTAGGTCCTCTGCCCATTTTTGAATTGGGTTGTTTGTTTTTTTCATATTGAGCTGCATGAGCTGCTTGTAAATTTTGGAGATTAATCCTTTGTCAGTTGCTTCATTTGCAAGTATTTTCTCCCATTCTGAGGGTTGTCTCTTCGCCTTGTTTATGCTTTCCTTTGCTGTGCAAAAGCTTTGAAGTTTCATTAAGTCCTATTTGTTTATCTTTGTTTTTATTTCCATTACTCTAGGAGGTGGGTCAAAAAGGATCTTGCTGTGATTTATGTCATAGAGTGTTCTGCCTATGTTTTCCTCTAAGAGTTTGATAGTTTCTGGCCTTACATTTAGGTCTTTAATCCATTTTGAATTTATTTTTGTGTATGGTGTTAGGGAGACTCCCTGGTTTTTAGTCACCTTTGGAAGTAGGAAATTTCAATGAATTTCCAGACAGAAATATGAATATAGTATGTCAGTAAATAATTGATACCCATGCATATTCCTTTTCTAAACATGTTAGCCCACAGCAATTTATTTCCTGTTTAATATTTCTTTTTGCATAGACTCTGACACTTTTACCAGCAAGATTCCAGAGCTTACATTCTTTGTCTTATTCATATCATGCATTCCTTATTATTTATGCATAAAAATAAAACCCTGACAGAAACTTATAAAACATTTTCTTTAAATTTATTTTCTTAGTAGCTTTTTCCATTTTAAACACTCAAAATTATTACAGTTATTTTTGTTGGCTTTTATAAATCACATTTTTAAGAAATAACGTTACAAAAAAGAAATTAATCACCACTTCAGATGTCTTTGATTAAATTTTTAACATTAAAATGATGGCCATGATAAAAGTTTAAAAAAATTATACTCTGATCTGTCAGTCATTTTCCTCATGGCTTCTGGGTTATAAATTATTATAGTATTTTGCTTTTAAATAATAAAATAATATCTTAAGTTTCACTCGTTTATATACAGTATATGGATTCTTTAGTGTCTCTATATAGTTTGAGGTATGAAGCTGAAAAATAAATGAGGACCATATTCATCAATATGACCAAAATGACATTTATGTGTATATATAACATTTTAAAAATATATACCAACATCAAAGAAAATTTTGATGAAAACGAAGGGAAATCACTTACCGTTCCTCCAAGTGAATTTTGGAAATAAAGTCGAATGTGATGGACAGGATTAGATTGTCATTTCCGTTAACGTGAATGGATGACACATGGCTGAATCCCCAGTACATATTCTTAAAATTTATCCCTTCCTGGCTTAACAAAAGAGGCAGTGTATAATTATCATAATTACCAGCTGTTTAAACTAATCATTTTCACTCCGTTTATGTGGCACTTTTATTGACTGGAGTGCTTTAGTAAAACAGGTCTTCTGCAAATAGATTTAAGAATCATGGAAATTCCTGTTGTTAGAGATAGAGGATATTCATTAGGTGGAAATAAATTAAGGATTTTGTTTGGAAGGATACTTACTTCTTGCTCCCATGTGTTTTGTTTTGTTTTGTCTTTTATTTCCATCAAAGGGAGAGACTGCTTTAATATATTGAATTGAGTATTTGTTAGTATCTTACATCTTCTCCACATATTGCAAATACAACTTAAGCATTGGACCCAAGAGTGTACTTTTCAATGCCAGGCACCAGTAAGCTGAATCTCAGAGTCATGGTATTTGAGACCTGCACAGAAACTTAGAGACCATTTACTCAAGACCTAGGAATACTTTTTGAAAACATGCTCAAAGCCATGTACCTGCCAAGTAGCCGCCCCAGAATTTAGACCCAGATTTCCTGATTCCCCATGTTTATTCCACAACAAGATGGCCATCACCTTTTATATTTGATATGGTTCATTCATGAAATAATGATGTTCTAAAATGAACATAAATCTTGAAACAGCAACCCCAGCTCTGGTGAAATAGAAATCATGGCAAAGAGCAGATTTTATGCATTTGCAAATTTTAAGGCCTTCTGTACTTGTTGACAATGACCCCATTCAGAACAGGTCATTTAGGGTTGGGTGAGATTGAGTTTGGAGACATTCACTTTAGAAATAAACTTCCTGTTTAAAATAGGTATTTAGCAGGAGGGCTTTGTTACAAACCAACACTGACACAAAGCTCTTAAGCAATGGGTAATAAGAGTCTTTAATAACGTGAATTTCATGTTATCACTGATGCTGATGGTGCACAAATCATACTGTTTAGACATGATGAGTTATTTTATGTCCATCATTTATTTCACAGCTCCACCATTTTTTGCCCAAAGAGGTATGTTTCACCCCTCTGACAAAAATGCTGCAATGATCAATGATGAATCAATGATAAAGGACATCGATGTAAGGTGTTTCCCATAGTATGAAAGAATTATGCCTTACAGATAGAAATCATTATTAGTGAGGCTGACTCTGCAGTGATGTAAGTCACTCTCCGTAAGATATTTAGGATTTTACAAGACAGGCAGTGGTCATTCAGACAGTTCCATATTCAGTAACACTTGTTCCCTTCATTGGTGATGGAGAACGGATGGAGGAAACCTTAAATGACATAAAAAAAAAAAAAAGAAAGAAAGAAAATCAGTGTAATGGAGAAAGCAATCTTTGTACCAGAGCAGTAGTGGATGTGTTTTCTCCTATTCCATTGATAACCAGAGTCAAACTTTCTGACACACCTATTATAGGCTGAAGCATCCTGTTTTGGAGATTATGCCCCTCAGGATTCGTGGAGCACCTATCAGAGGAATCCCCAACTGTTTGTGCTGCTTCCTCAGAATTCTTTCTGGCTGTGAAGTGGTGTGAATTGTTTTCTCTCTTTGGTGATGTAAAGTCTTTGTAGAGTTTGCCATCATTCTTGAAATTGTGAAGAAAGCCTACAGAGAGGAATGCACAGGGAAGTTTGAAATCAAGTTGATTTTCTTTTTCTTTATTTCAAAGGTGATAGTGTTGAGTAAATCCCATCTCTCATTTATTTTTTATTGTAATCTAAAGTAATGCTGCTTTGAAGAAAAAAAGTGGAAAACTGTTAATATTCCCACAGGAAGTGTTTACATTTCTGAAGGGCTGTTTTACTTCACAGAGCTTATTTAGTTTCTGTTTAATTTGTACAGGGATAAAACAAGTTTCAAGAGTGTTGCTGTGACAATTATATGAACATCTAGAAAACACAGCTAAATTCTAAGCTACCTCAGAGGGGAACAGGGATTGTATATTGAATTTGTACAAAGAATTCCCCCTTCTCAACTAGAATTGTCACATGATTTTCAAACTAAGGAACAGATACTATGGCATTTAAATGCAAATAGCCATTTGGTTCTGAAGTTTAATTTTAAAAGAGTCTGACTAATAATAACCTTAAAATGCCCAAGGGATTAGAGTTTAACAGAGGGAAGGTTGGGGATGTTGATGCCTCTTAACCCTGAGATAGTGTGTGCAAGAAAAATAGAGAATCTCATTCTCCAAAGGGCTTCAAAACCAGCTCAGATTATCATGGCAGTGCTTCTGCAAAAAGCAAGCACTAATTAGAAAACGTTTCTGAGTCTTTCCTTGATTATTCTAGAGATCTGGAAATTCCCAGGGGTAAACGTGAGAGTCAATATAAGTTTTAGCACTATCTAGATATGGTGAAAGATATAAATCTGTTGCTGTAAATATGGATATATAAATATAAATGTAGTTATTGGTGGTAATATTTTTTAATTTTGTTGAAGTATAGTTGATTTACAATGTGTTGATTCTGCTGTACAGCAAAGTGATTCAGTTATACATATATATATATTTTTATATTATTTTCCATGATGGTTTATCACAGGATATTGAATATAGTACCCTGTGCTACACAGTAGGAACTTGTTGCTTAGGTGGTAATATTTTAAATATAACAGTGTTACATTTGATATAGACTTTATATACTTATACTTTATAGACTTTATACACACACACACACACACACACACACACACACACACACACACACACACACACACACACACATATATATATTTATCTAGATTAGTTGCTCACAACTACCCAATGATAGACAGATGTTATTATGGATCTATTACCAGTGAAGAAATTGGCTCAAGAATACGCCACTATCAGAGGAAGACAATGAAACATTGGAACAAGACCTTCCAATTCTTAGTTCACTGCCCTTTCTCTTGCAACATAATATTTTCTACATCTGTGCTTTATTTTTTTTTTTTTTTGAGGTACGCGGGCCTCTCACTGTTGTGGCCTCTCCCGTCGCAGAGCACAGGCTCTGGACGCGCAGCCTCAGCGGCCATGGCTCACGGGCCTGGCTGCTCCACAGCATGTGGGATCTTCCCGGACCGGGGCACAAACCCGTGTCCCCTGCATCGGCAGGTGGACTCTCAACCACTGTGCCACCAGGGAAGCCCTGTGCTTTATTTTTTAATCCTGATGAATGTTTGTGTAATGTGAGTGCTAACTGAGGTCATCCTCAGTTTTAGTAATGTTGAGTAATTAGGAACGTTGAACAAAGGCCTCTCCATGTTTTCTGATAATTCTGGATCCCTTAAAATCTCATGGTTACCTCCAGTTTGGAACTTCTGCTTTTGCTAAACTTTCAGTCTCACTTGCTTTTCATTTCCTAGTCCTAGTTTTCTTTTCTTTTAACCCAGATATGCCAGTTTCTGTACATAGTAGCCTTTCTGAAGATTTTAGGCAACTGAAACTTAAAATTGGATCAGAGTTAATAGTTGTTAGTTCTTAAAGTCTTTTAGTCACTCACTACCTTAATGCAGTTCTTGACTGATCATTTTCTTTTGCAGACTCAAGTTTCCACATTGTCTGGCTCCTTCTCTCCTCTTGAGAGCAAACCCTTTTCTCTCCTCTTCTTATCTCAGTTCCTCTTCTTGTACATGAAACTTAATTTATCAGTCTGTTTATTTTACTGTTATTTTCCAGTCCATGACATTAAATCCATGACCTTCCATTCCCCATTGTCATTTATTTCCTAAGCAAAAGCAGCTCCTTATCTTTTTTTTTTTAACATCTTTATTGGAGTATAATTGCTTTACAATGGTGTGTAAGTTTCTGCTTTATAACAAAGTGAATCAGCCATACACACACACATGTTCCCATATCTCTTTCCTCCTGCGTCTCCCTCCCTCGCACCCTCCCTATCCCACCCCTCTAGGCGGTCACAAACCACCTAGCTGATCTCCCTGTGCTACGCGGCTGTTTCCCACTAGCTCTCCACTTTACGCTTCGTAGCGTGTATATGTCTATGCCACTCTCTGACTTCGTCACAGCCTACCCCTACCCCTACCCATATCCTCAAGTCCATGCTCTAGTAGGTCTGTGTCTTTATTCCCATCTTACCCCTAGGTTCTTCATGACCTTTTTTTTTTCCCTTAGATTCCATATATATGTGTTAGCATACGGTATTTGTTTTTCTCTTTCTGACTTACTTCGCTCTGTATGGCAGACTCTGGGTCCATCCACCTCACCACAAATAACTCAGTTTCATTTCTTTTTATGACTGAGTAATATTCCATTGTATATATGTGCCACATCTTCTTTATCCATTCATCTGTTGATGGACACTTAGGGTGCTTCCATGTCCTGGCTATTGTAAATAGAGCTGCAATGAACATTTTTGTGCATGACTCTTTTTGAATTATGGTTTTCCCAGGGTATATGCCCAGTTGGGATTGCTGGGTCGTATGGTAGTTCTATTTGTAGTTTTTTAAGGAACCTCCATACTGTTCTCCATAGTGGCTCTATCAATTTACATTCCCACCAACAGTGCAAGAGGGTTCCCTTTTCTCCACACCCTCTCTAGCATTTATTGTTTCTAGATTTTTTGAAGATGGCTATTCTGACCGGTGTGAGATGATATCTCATTGTAGTTTTGATTTGCATTTCTCTAATGATTAATGATGTTGAGCATTCTTTCATGTGTTTGTCGGCAGTTCTTTCATGTGTTTGTCGGCAATCTGTATATCTTCTTTGGAGAAGCGTCTATTTTGGTCTTCTGCCCATTTTTGGATTGGATTGTTTGTTTTTTTGTTATTGAGCTGCATGAGCTGCTTGTAAATTTTGGAGATTAATCCTTTGTCGGTTGCTTCATTTGCAAATATTTTCTCCCATTCTGAGCATTGCCTTTTGGTCTTGTTTATGGTTTCCTTCACTGTGCAAAAGCTTTTAAGTTTCATTAGGTCCCATTTGTTTATTTTTGTTTTTATTTCCATTTCTCTAGGAGGTGGGTCAAAAAGGATCTTGCTGTGATTTATGTCATAGAGTGTTCTGCCTATGTTTTCCTCTAAGAGTTTGATAGTGTCTGGCCTTACATTTAGGTCTTTAATCCATTTTGAGTTTATTTTTGTGTATGGTGGTGGGGAGTGTTCTAATTTCATACTTTTACATGTACCTTTCCAGTTTTCCCAGCACCACTTATTTAAGAGGCTGTCTTTTCTCCACTGTATATTCTTGCCTCCTTTATCAAAGATAAGGTAACCATATGTGTGTGCGTTTATCTCTGGGCTTTCTATCCTGTTCCATTGATCTATATTTCTGTTTTTGTGCCAGTACCATACTGTCTTGATTACTGTCAGCTCCTTATCTTAGAAGCATTCTTGAACCAAAAGTTAGAATATTTTTCTCCAGTTGACGCTTAGGTCCATTACTTCTCTGCCCATTCTTTCTTTAACTACCTACTGAAGACTCCTTCACTTACCGGCGGAGCCCTTCTAGAGTTAGCAACTAAATGCTTGTTGAATGAATAAGCAATTGAAAAGGGTCTGTCACTTTTCCTTTCCATTTCCTTCAGCTTTGACTTTAGCCCGAAGCCTCATCTCTAACCATTTAGGGAATTGCATTATTTGCCATTTATTTTCTCATAAGTTTCAAATAACCACTTACTCTTAGTTCCTGGCTAGTTTTTCTCTTGTGTCTTTGGAAAGCTCCATGCCTTCCTATCTAAATTCATTATTTGTTCATTGGTTTATTTGCTTTCCAATTTTTCCTGAACTCCCTGGAACTTCCCTCCTTCATTTCTCATTGTTCTTCCTTCTCAAATAGCTTAATAATGACCAGGGAACTTAAGATAGCTAATCGATTAATTATGTAAAGACATATGCAAAAACAACATAACAGATGACCCAAATGGCTCTCTATTTAAAATATATCTGTGATTCCTTGTGAATGCAAAAATGCACTTTATTTAGAGAAAAATTTGGCAATTTTGTTTACAATATTTAAATGTATTTAAATTATGAAACAGCAATTCCACTTCTAGGATTTAGCTTATGAATATATACATAGAGTTGTGCGAAGTTAAAAGTGATGAAACTATTTATTGAGAACTATTTAAAATGGTGAGATACTGGAAATAACTTAAATGTCCATAAGTGGGGCATATGTTTCCTATCATACAGGGCATCCATAAAATGAAATATTATGCAAATATATTTCAAGAAAATGTTTATCAAATTTCCTTTGATAGTCTAAACTTAAGGAAATTTTAAAAATTGTTATGACCATGGTTTTCAGTTAATGTTACCAAGATAGGTAGACACCATATTTCAGAAAAACAAAATAAACTTTAATGGTAATGAGACAAATATCCAAAACTTGCAAGAAGGTTTAAGAATAACTGTAAATCCTTTCTACTGCATATTAGGGCATTTTCTTATAAACCCACACCCAAGTTCCATCTGCTACTTTAGGAGAACGGAAGTTTGTTTACATAATAGGTTAGGACCCAGAAAACTTTTTGTTCTGTGAAACTTGTTAGATATGATTTTACCAAAATTTATGGTTTGTTTGTTTCTTGTTGTTTGCCTTGTAGACATTAATCTGACTTGTATTTTTGCAGCCTTCCCTCACTCCCACCACCAGACCGTAAAAATCTCATTTCTCAAATTCTCTTTTCTTTGAACCTGCTTTGTCATCCTTCTACTTCTCTCATTAATGAGTTAAATAAAACAAGTCTCAAGTGAGGTAACAGAGCCATGATTGGTCACTATAATTCACAGCCATCACTGCAAATTGGAAATGATTCAAATCAACTCCCATTTGAAGCAAAACAACTCCCATTTGCAATTGCAAGAAAAAATTGTGTTCACCTCCCCATAATGTGGAAAGTTTAGTTATGGTAAGATATTTTTTAAAAATCTCAGGATTAGTATGTAATGAAATTAATGTTATATAATATTAATATTTTCAGTGGAATATAAAGTTGCAAAATAATCCCTCTCAGTCTCTACATGGAAAGAGAGGCAGAATGCATTGTTATATAGGAAAATATTATTTCAAACAGTATTTCCACTGGGAACTAAATCTGGGAAAATATATATAAGGATAAACTCAGAAAATACACACTAAGTTACACATAGACACATATGCACACCTAATTCTGGAAAATATTTACCAAACTCTTCCATTGGTTATCTATGGCATCAAGGATAAAGTGAGATTTTTCACTTTTTATATTATCCTGTCTATGAGATATAAATTCTTTAGGGGTATGGAAGATGAAATATTTAAAATAAATCAAGGTGAGGGATTAAAACTTTTTATAAAAAAACTAGATATTACACAAATTATCCACACTTCTCTGTCCATTAACGTCCAATCTTTGTTTCTCTAGATAGTGGAAAAAATATGGTTCTTTTTAAATGTAATGGAGTAGTAGTAAGGATTATTTAATTTATATAAGCATTTTGTGGCTTTTGTACATTTAAAGCTAAGTAGCATACAAACAAAACATTTCACTTTTGAATAAACATTCATCTTGCATGCAAAATTGTGTTCAAGTATAGTATTACTTATTTTCATGTAAGTATTTACTTTTGAACTATTACAATAAGTGAAGACATAGGGCTTCCCTGGTGGCGCAGTGGTTAAGAATCCACCTGCCAATGCAGGGGACACGGGTTCAAGCCCTGGTCCAAGAAGATCCCACATGCCACGGAGCAACTAAGCCCGCGAGACACAACTACTGAAGCCCACAGGCCTGGAGCCCATGCTCCGCAACAAGAGAAGCCACCACAGTGAGAATCCTGCTCGCCAAAATAAAGAGCAGCTGCCGCTAGACCCAAGTAGAGAAAACCCGTGTGCAGCAACAGAGACCCAACACAGCAAAAAATAAATAAATAAAATAAATTTATTAAAAAAATAAATAAATAAGTGAAGAGATAAGTTATGACAGGATTTACATTTAGCTTCAAAATCAAAATAATTTTTCCACTTGATTCATAAAATGTAGATTAATAAATCTGTGGGAAGAGCTATTAGCTATCTGACACAACCAAGTCTCAGTTATTAAAAATACCTAAATCCTGACTCTTGGCTGTTGTTGGTTTTACTCATCACTTGATTCTGCCTATATAATCACATATTAATATTGTTGTTAATATTGCTTTTAATAACAGTGCCTGAAAATCATGGGTTAAATGGTCAAATAGAATCATCACCGTGATCATATGGAACAAGAATGGACTTTGGCATTTTAAATAGAGTTGTGTCTCTTTTACATTGAGGGTCTTTGATGTGTCACATTGATCTCTAAGAGAAGTTGAGGTCTGTGATCAAACATTTCACTGTTATACAAAGTGACAAAATGATTCTTAGCAGCTAAGTACAAAACAGCCTTTTATTGTCAGCTTTTCTGGAAATTACATGTGAGGATAGAAAAATACCTGATGTATGCAGTAAATCCAAAGGTAAATATTTCTATTTGTGTCTCTAATAAGCCTCACAGACACAGTTGTGAGACTTATGAAATTACTTTTTTTTTTTTTTTTTTTCCTGGGAAAGCCCCAGAGTTGTCTCCTTTAGGAGATCACAAGGGGATTCCAGAGCTGCCCTTGAATTTTGCCCTCTTTCCACATGTTCTCTGTATTGTCCCTCTGGAACCAGAGCTCACTGCACAGACCAGATTGCCTCCTGGCAAGCAGACATGCAACCAACATACTGTTACATTATATGTGAGACTGGACCATTCAAAACCCTGAAAACTTTCTTTTTCCCCTTCCTGAAACACACAAGTTTTTGGTTGACTTTGAAGGCTGATTTGAGACTTGAACGCACAACACTAGTTTTTACTCTGTAATCTGCTCTTCCCTAGGCTTTAACTTCAAGGATACTATTATGGGTTAAACTGTGTCCTACAAAAAAAAAGAGAGAGAGAGAGAGAGATGTTGAGGTGCTAAACACCAATACCTCTGAAAGTAAGCTTATTTGGAAATAGGGTTGTTGCAGATCTAACTAGTTAAGTACAAATGAAATCAGATTGGAGTAGGGTGGGGCCCTAATTCGATATGACTGACATCCTTATAAAACACACACACACAGGGAGAACACTCTATGACAACAAAGGCAGGAACTGGTGTTATGCAGCTGCCTCCCAAGGAACACTAAAGATTGTCAGCAAATAATTAGAAGCTAGCAAGAGACAAAGGAGGGTTTCTTTATAGGTTTTAGAGGGAGCATGGCCCTGCTGACCCCTTGATTTCAGATTTCCAGCCTCCAGAACTCTGAGACAATAAATTTCTGTTGTTTTAAGCCACCCAGTTTGCTGTATTTTGATATAGTAGCTCTAGGAAGTAAATAGAGACTTGTAACATAAATGAGTCATTACTAGATTTAGCTCTGGTTATTATGTCACAAAGTTGATTTGTCTGATTCTCCTCTGGTGAATAGATCTAGATAAACCATAGATCCAAACCAACTTTTTTAATCTAATTAAACTCTTGTATTGTAAAAGTATTATCCCTTAGCCCTATTATCTGCTCTTTCATTTTAATCTGCAGAGCACCAGCTCTGTACCAAGTACCAGGTTATATAGTCTTGAACAAGACTCCTGCTGCTGCCTTCATGGAGCTTAGGCCCTGGAGAGGTGGAGTAGCCAGTGCCATTCATGTCACACCCATATTTTCCCCATGCTCATTATTCTTAGGCCCACTGACTCAAACCTTGCCAAGATTTGCTTGAGCAGTTTCTCTGGCTGCTCCAAACTGCTGGAGCCCTCTTGGCTTATGTACCATTGGGGATCAACCCTAAACCAGTTTGATGTTATTGGGTGCATAAATACCCCTGCCTCCTCACCCCACTCTGAGGCATGTCTACACTATCCCCAGACTTCCCTTTTGGAACTGAGCCTCAGCTGCTGGTAACAGTTGCCTGCTCAGTGATGTACCTAAATTAGCTTCCTTCCTTCAGTTTTACACTTTCTTACTGGTGCTTCCTGGAATAATATCCACAATAAGCTACTTAAATGTGTATCTTTGACTCAGGATCTACTAGGAATAACCAAACTAAGATAAGTGGCAGCTAATTTTAAAAGGATCAAAAGTGAATGAATTAAATATTTTCCAACTGTGTTGACTGTTACAAGGTAACAAGTAATAGCTTTTAATAGGAACTGCAGGTGAGAGTTTCCCTCCTTTGGTGACAGTTAAGACCTGTGGGAAGAAGAGTAGTAGCCGAATGAAGAGAAGGGCAGAAGACATTACAGGACAATACAGTAACAGCAAGGGCAAAAGCTCTTAAATCACCAATGAGCTCAGCATCTTTGAGGAGCTGAAAGAAATTTAGAGTGGCATGAGTTAGGAGAAGGGGCACAATATAAGGCTATAGGGCTAGGCAGAAGCCATAAAAGGCAGGGGCTTGTAGACTTTTTTTCTCTCCACATGTAATGGGAAGTCACAGAATATTTTTCAGCAATGAAGAAACATAATATAATTTATATTTTGAATTCACTCTTACCACTGGGTGGGGAACTGATTGCAGAATGGTCAAAGTAGAAATAAGGAGATAGAAATCAATGACAATTAAAAAAATAATAATACTGGTTTGCCTGCACTAAAAGGGCAGCAATCAAGATGGAAAGAAGAGAGACTGTTTACTGATGCATTCTCTCAAATTTTAATATTACACACAACATTTTGAAATTAAGTGATATTTTCTTAATCATATATCTTAGACCTGTTTTATGTCAGTCTGTTAGGATCTATGTCATTCTTTTTAACAGTTTGTTTCAGATGCTTTCTGCAATCTAGAGTGAAGATTTGAGATATAATTGTTAAGAAGCCACAAGATTTTCTGATGGCTTTAAGGGGATGGAGAGAATCAAGGATTGTTACCAAATTTCTACCTTCTGTGCTAACTATGGTCCTCTTTAGGCTGCCAGCATTAATATGAGAATAGAAAAAAATAAAAGAAGTAAAAGAACAGATAATAAAATGTAAACAAGTCACCAAATGTGAATACGTAGATTTATCCACATCACCTGCAATTATAGAGTCTTATGTTTGAAAGATAACATTTTTTCTTTTAGTGAATGAATACAAAAAAATGTGCTCCTGAGAAGCTTAGACATGTTAATAGGTAAAATAGATACATTTATAATTAGTGTTTATTGAGAACTTACAATATTCTAGGTGCTCCATAGGCATTATATATATATATATATATATATATATATATATATATATATATTATTTTTTAACCACAAAACCATATGAAATGCCACTAAAATTCCTGAGTAAATTGAAGAATGTCAAGCCATCTACCTAAGAAATTGAAATATGCAGTAATTACTACAATACAGGGATTAATAAGTATTGCCTTTGAGGACACAAAGGAGAGAACTATGAATTCTGACTTGGAAGTGCAGAAAGTTGTACATCGGAGCATTTAAAGGTCATGTGATTATTTTTTAGTAGATAAAAGGGAAGAGGATTTCTGGGAGAGAAAATCACTTCTTCAGTGGCAGAGGTGTGACTACCATGATCAGATTTATACTTAAAGGACCATATTTTGGCTTAGCATTTATTGCCATTACATAATTATTTAAGTAATTTTGGTTTAATGTTTGCCTCTTACTAGATGGTATGCTTCACAAGTGCCTGGATTTCACCAAAGTTGTACAACATGTAAAATAGGTAAAAGTGAGCAATCATTCATTAAATGCATAGGTAAGTGAATGAGTAGAGAATAAGTGAATGAATGAGTGAATAAGGGAAGAAATAAAGAAATCAATGGATCAACTGTGGTGAATATACTGCAGTTGCAATAAACTGCAGGTGGGAGCAGAGTAGAGTATATCACAGTTGGTAAGAATATTAGCCCAAGAGAAGACTGACTGTGTGAATAGGTGCTCTATCTCTTAGTTGCTGGGCAAACCTTGGAAAAGTCACTTAAACTTTTTAAACCTTAATTTCTTAAAAAAAAACACTGATTGTAATAATAGTACTCTTGTCGTTGGATTATGTTGATTAAAGGAGATCATGCATTTAAGGCCTTAACTACAGTGTGTGGCACATACTTGGAATCCAATGAATTTTAGTTAATAAGTATAGGGAAAGGGTTATCTGGAATTGGTTACTAAATAGGAAGAACTGTAAGGGCTATGGCAAAGGCAAGGAGATGACAAGGAGAGGCTGAGTTTTGAGGCTTCCCTTGGATATGATCTATAAGATTTAAGGTCTGACGAGACATGGGGTATAAGGGTGTCGTGGGAAACATGTAGTCCAACTTGAAGTCCTGAGAGGGGGTGCATCATTCATTGAGACAGGGAATATAGGTAGACAAGCATGTATTGGGGAAAATAAATTAAATTCATTTGGAATGTGCTAAACTTGAGGTCATGATGTAATTTATATGCCAAAGCTACTGAGCATTTACTGTAGGCCAGATACTCTGCTGTCTACTTGGAGGGGGTATATAACAGATTATGTAAGGAGAGGAGATAAGTGATGGATGAAATAATCATGTTTCATATGATGTTTTAGTTCAGGCTGCTATGACAAACTACCATAGACTGGATGGCTTAAACATTTTTTTTGTTTTTTACACTTATTTCTCATATTTCTGAAGGATGGGACATCCAGATCAAGATGCAGGCAAATCTAGTGTCTGGTGAGAGCCTACTTCTTGGTTTGCAGATAGCAGTCTTCTCCTGCTATCCTGACCCGTAGAGAGCGGAGAGAGGAAGCCAGCTCTCTCTGTCTCTTCTTCAAGGGCACTCATCCCGTCATCGGGGCTCCACTCTCATGACCTGATTACCTACCAAAGGCCCCATTTCCCAATACCATCACATTGGGGACAGGGATTTAAACATATGAATTTTTGTCGGGGGCACAAATATTCAGTCCTTAGCACATGGCTTTCATTTGAGAAGGAGAGAGAACATGCATATAGATTAATATTAAAAAGGCAGCTTTCAAATCCACTCTGAAGCTTTCCTTTTTGTCTTCATTAACCTATTTCTAAATCATTTTAATTGGTAGCCATCTTAGATTGTTTGCCCGATGGACAAGTGTGTATTTTCTCCTTTCAGCTGTTTCCCTTTGCTATTAAACCCTGAATACTTGACCTGGCCCACCAGGTCCTATGTGGAAAGTCTCCAGTGTCATCCAGTGTAATTTCCTGTTCTACTTCCCCATCACCACCAACCCTTGAGGTCACTGCAAAGGAACCCCTGTTCCTTTTGCAGTTGCTTAAACCAGTGAAACCTGTGGTCCTGAAACATTTCTTACTCTGCATGCCCATCAGTAAAATTTCTTGAGCATGCAGTCCTAATTCATAACATTTATGCAAATACTAGTAAACTGATACTGCATGCATCTTATAAAACTACATAAAAAAATAAACATTTTAGAGGTTGAGCTAAGTGACTGTAAATAGAAGTTCTAACATTTTCTTTCTACACCCGATGAATAACTAATTTTAACCCTACTGAACTCCCTCCTTTCTCCCTCAGGATGCCACATGCTGTTCCCTTGTACCTGGAACGCTCTTGCCCTGTGAGTAGGGTTAATTCCTGCTTATCTTTCAGCTTAAATGTGACTTTCTCAGTGTGTCCCATCCCTCTCAGACTAGGTTAAATGCCCAACTATATGTTCTTTTAGCACTTAGTAGCCACCCACTCTCCAGAATTTATCATTATTGTAATGAATATGTATGTGATCTTCGGTTAATGTCTGCTCCCCACTAGACTTCAGGAGCTGCTAGGCCAAGGTATCTTGTGCACTGTTGGATCTTCTACCTCTTTGATTATTAAGTCTAATTCACTCTTTAATGAGTGTTGATGATTGGAACTAATTTCATGCCCTTCACAACATCATCACCCTCTATTCCCTATCGTCTGTTCTCTCATGAGAAGACCATCAAAGCTTCCACAACGCTAGGAAATTATATCTAAGGAATTCTTACAGCTTATTCCTATCAAGACTCAGAGTTGGAAACTCCCTAAATAATAATTCTGTCCAAATGTTCTAATATAATGATTGATTTTAAGGTTGAATCTAAGGTTGTATACCACCATAAATAAGAGCAAGGACTCTGGAGTTCTGTTGTCTGGGTCAGAATTCCAGTTCTAGCACTTATTAGCTGTTGACTTTGTACAAGTCACTTAACCTCTCTCTGCTCAGTTTTCTCATTTCTAAAGTTGGTACTATTGGGTTGTTAGTTTTGGATAAATTTATATATCTAAAGTACTCAGGGAAGTATCTAACAATAGAAAGTACTCAATAAATGTTAACTGTTACCAATACATGCTTAAAGAACTTTTTCATAAACATCTGGAGGTTTGATTTAATTATATACCAACAATCCACTTTGTATATATAATCATCCTCTAACTTTTCTGATCACGATAATATAAGGCTTAAAGGCATTCCAAAAGTTAATTTAAAGAAGTCACAGTATTTACATTCCAAGAATTGGGTAGAGCATATTTGAGCTCATTGTGATTACAAGGCATTCCCTAGGCTGTGACATGGGGACATTTTATTAAAAGAAGCAGGAAACTTTATTTATTGCTCATTTCTCTTCGTGGTTCACAGCTTGTAATGATTTGAACCAACAAAGTATCTATTATCAGTGGGAATAAATAAGCATATAGGAAGTATGAAAGATATATTTTCTAGTATGAAAGTCTCCCTGTTCCTTCTTGCTCATAATTGATGGACTCTTTCTGAAGAGGAGTTTGCAGTGGTCTGAACAAAAATCACAATATAAAAATAAATTACGGTATGTAGCCCTCGGTGTCTTACTCATAAATTATTTCTCTCTAGTGATGCTTTTTTTACATTCAGGGGTGGATTTAAAATTTCCTTCCTGGGTATTATTCATACAGGATATTGTAGTTAAGGAGCTTGCCTTTTATAGCTGACATGGTAGTAAATTCCAGGCTTCTGGTGGGGCAGGGGGGAATAAAAACAGGGACTCTGTCTTCTTCTTCCCTCCCCCATTTACTGTCTCTCAGTACTTCTGTCAATGAGCGAGGCTGGGAGAAAGAAAAGTAGTGGGATAGACACTGCAAGAAAGATGAGGAGAATATCACAGGGTTTTATTCCAGTCCCTTTAAACAGGAAATCCAGCTGTGCTCCCTGACTCTGCCTGTTTCATTTTTATTCTGAAACAGTGGTCCTCAACAGAGGTTGCATGTTATAATCATCTGGAGACTTTTAAAAATGCCCATGACTGAGATGCTGATATATTTATTCTTTTTTAATTTTTTAAAGCTCTCCCCATATTAACTTACAGCCAGGGTTTAGAACCAAAGCCCTAAATCATTAGTTCCATTCAGTGAGCTCAATCAATTCAGTCCAATGAGACCATAGAGTAGTCAGTTATAGAGATTCAGGTGATTTGTAGAGTTGAAGTACACATGCCTGGAGTTGCAGGAATACAGTACAAGCATAGAACTAGCCTGACTTGAGAGGGGTGCCCTGCAGCCCATGCACAAGGTGAAATAGTGAAGCTAGGAGGAGAGAGTGTGCAGGGATTAGGAACTAAGCAGGTGGTCTGGAGAGTGCATTCTAGTATCTCATTTGAGCAAAAGTTACCAAAGTCATAAGAGTTAGGCAGGCAGGAGCATTAAACAGCTGAGATCTGAGACAGAAACCAGGAAATTCAATGGAACTGAGGAAAAAAGACAAGATGGTAAGCTGAACTAATCTAGGCAGAAAGCTTTCTGAGCCAGGAACAGACATTTTGAAGCAGAAACCGTGCTACTGAGTCACTTATTCTCAAGGTTTGAGCAATGCAGAGTTTGTATTTGGTAACAGGCTAGAGGAAGACTTTCCTAAATCTGTTTTCTTAAATAATTTCACAGTCAAACATCCACATAACTGATTATATTTTAGCCTAAACACACTAACTGACAAAATGTTTGGCATTAAGTAAACAATAAATGTGCACTTAATTAATTCAGATTTGATCAATTTGAGAGTCTTGATTGCCAACTATTCTCCAGATTAATGGCAAGGCAGATTCGTGAAGAATGAACAATTGTATCAGTTAAGAATTGGTGAGTGAAAAATAGGATACTTGTTCCTTGATGTTGTCATACAAAGAATATAAACTATGGTTTGACTGTTTGTAAACAAATGACTGCTTTGAACTATGAAAAGTCACCAGTGATACTGAAAACATCACAACCTTGTATGGTCACATATAAGAGTGGCAATGTAAAGGAATCAAAAATATTTTAAGTGGAAGAGCTCACATTTGAGAATTTTGGAGGTCAGCATTATTATATGGAGACAATAGGAGAGTAACTGAATCAAAAGTAAAAATACTAATAAATAATTCAGTCCCTCTGCTGAGAGGCAAAAATAATGTCCCCTTTCATATCCTATGGATTTTCATTTAATTTTATTAAATTATTGAAACAAATGACAATAGCAGATTCCTCTTTGCCCACTCCCTTCCCAACAATACCACCCCCACCTCTTACCCTCACCACTGAGGTTTATGTCTGAAAAGTTGTACATCCTTAATACAACAAAATCAAGATGGTTCTGGGACCATGACCATACATGACACGTTGAACTGATGCAGCCAAATCACTACGAGGCTAAGAATAAAGACGACAGATGGAAGACTGTGAAGCAAGAGAGCCACAGAGGGTACGAAGTAGAACTCTGCCTTAACAATGGCCCTGGAGCAGACACACATGTAGGGTCTTTGTCATATAAGCAAATAAATGTTTTAATTACAACATGTGGTATAAGGAATGGGGTATTGCAAAGAAAATATACTAAAATAGAAAATTATCTGGGTTAAGGTCATTGAAGACCCACTATTTAAATGTGGCACTTGAAGTATTAGTTCAGATAGTTGTAAAATGTTTGGTTAAATTGTCACATGTTTTTTACATTGGACACCAATGAATCACCCATGGAAGCTGTAGAATTAGGGGACAGTGGTAGAAAAATCACACTGCTGAGGGGTTTTGGCTCCTTACAGGGGTGTTCAGTAAGACTCTAAAAGAAAGACATGAGCTTAGACTCTTTTGTTTTTCCTGAAAGCAGAAAAACAAAATCATGAAGCTTTTGAAAGTAATATTTTTCTTCCTTTGCCCCTTCTCAAAAAATTGTCTGAGGAGATAATAATTTGGAGTCACACAAAATAAAAAAGGCTGAATTTTGATTGTCTTCTCCAAGGTAAGGTCAGTACAAATGGAGATAGATAATTGGGAGAATATGACAAAACTAAGTAAAGACTATCAACAAATCAAAGTTTACTTGCTATAATTTATAAGATAGTAAAAAATTAGACATATTTTTCAAGATAAAAAGGAACAAAGTACAAAAAGTGATAAGAAATGTAAAACTGGGCTTATATAATTATAGGAGGAATCCAAAAATATATAACAAAGACAGTAATATCTATGACAAAGACAATACAATACTATTTATAACAAATTTGTAAACTTAGATGAAATACTTGATGGTCTAGAAGTATATGTTATTTAAAATGGCTCAAAAACATATAGATAACAAATTAATTAATAGTAAATAAAATTAAGGGATGTACTAACATTTATCCCTGAAATAGGGTCAGATCTAAATTATCTAAAATATACTTTAAAAATCAAAATAAAATCCCCATATTATATGAACTGCTAAGATCATGGATGAGAAAATAGTTCTTCTAAGTTCATTTTATAGAAATACAAAGGGAAAAATCCACTAGTAGACAAAACTGAGCAAGGACAGCAGAACAGATAAAAGTATAGGCCAAAAATGACTATACTACCCAATGCAGTCTACAGATTCAATGCAATCCCTATCAAACTACCAATGGCATTTTTCACAGAACTAGAACAAAAAATTTCACTATTTGTATGGAAACACAAAAGACCCCAAATAGCCAAAGTAATATTGAGAAAGAAAACAGAGCTGGAGGAATCAGACTCCCTGACTTCAGACTATACTTCAAAGCTACAGTAATCAAGACAATATGGTACTGGCACAAAAAGAGAAATATAGATCAATGGAACAGGATAGAAAGCCCAGAGATAAACCCATGCACATATGGTCACCTTATCTTTGATAAAGGGGGCAAGAATATACAAAGGAGAAAAGAAAGCCTCTTCAATAGGTGGTGCTGGGGAAACTGGACAGCTGCATGTAAAAGAATGAAATTAGAACACTCCCCACCACCATACACAAAAATAAACTCAAAATGGATTAAAGACCTAAATGTAAGGCCAGACACTATTAAACTCTTAGAAGAAAACAGGCAGAACACTCTATGACATACATCAGAGCAAGATCATTTTTGACCCACCTCTTAGAGAAATGGAAACAAAAATAAACAAATGGGACCTAATGAAACAAAAGCTTTTTCACAGAAAAGGAAACCATACACAAGATGAAAAGACAACCCTCAGAATGGGAGAAAATACTTGCAAATGAAGCAACTGACAAAGGATTAATCTCCAAAATATACAAGCAGCTCAAACAGCTCCATATCAAAAAAACAAACAACCCAATCCAAAAATGAGCAGAAGACCTAAATAGACATTTCTCCAAAGAAGATATACAGTTTGCCAACAAACACATGAAAGGATGCTTAACATCACTAATCATTACGGAAATGCAAATCAAAACTACAGTGAGGTATCACCTCACACCAGTCAGAATGGCCATCATCAAAAAATCTACAAACAATAAATGCTGGAGAAGGTGTGGAGAAAAGGGAACCCTCTTGCACTGTTGGTTGGAATGTAAATTGATACAACCACTATGGTTTTTAAGGAACCAGTATGGAAGTTCCTTAACAGACTAAAAATAGAACTACCATATGACCCAGCAATCCCACTACTGGGCGTATACCCCAAGAAAACCATAATTCAAAGAGAGTCATGTGCCACTGTGGCACCATTTACAATAGCCAGGACATGGAAGCAACCTAAGTGTTCATTGACAGATGAATGGTTAACGAAGACGTGCCATATATATACAATGGGATATTACTCAGCCATAAAAAGAAACGAAATTGAGTTATTTGTAGTGAGGTGGATGGACCTAGAGACTGTGATACAGAGTGAAGTAAGTCAGAAAGAGAAAAACAAATACCATATGCTAACACATATATATGAAATCTAAAAAAAAGAAAAAGCTTCTGACAAACCTAGGGACAGAATAGGAATAAAGATGCAGAGGTAGCGAATGGACTTGAGGACACGGGGAGGGGGAAGGGTAAGGTGGGACGAAGTGAGAGAGTGGCATTGACATATATGTACACTACCAAATGTAAAATAGATAGTGGGAAGCAGCTGCATAGCACAGGGAGATCAGCTCAGTGCTTTGTGACCACCTAGAGGGGTGGGATAGGGAGGGTGGGAGGGAGACACAAGAGGGAGGGGATATGGGGATATATGTATACTTATAGCTGATTCACTTTGTTATACAGCAGAAACTAATACAACATTGTACAGCAATTATACTCCAATAAAGATGTTAAAAGAAAAAAAGTATAGGCCAGCCTAATGGACCCAAATGTAAATACCTAACAAAGATATCAGCAAATAAATTCCAGCAGAACCTGAAAGTAATAATATATCATCCCCAAGTTTGTATTGTCCAAGAAATGCAAGGCTTGTTCAGCACTAGAAAATGCACAAAGCTAATTTGCTACATTAAACGATTATGGGGGGGAAAGGTTCATGTTTAAAAGCTGTTTTATAAAATGTTCCCCCAAATTCTGATTAAAAAATTAATAAGTGAAGTTCTTAGCAAGCTAGAAGTAAAAGGGAACTTCCTTGATTTAATACAATTTATCTACCAGAAAACTATCAAGCAAGTATCACATTTAGTGGTGAAATATTGGAAGCATTCCCTCTAAAATCAGTAACAAGAAAGGACGGTTTACTATCATATTGTTAATCAGCATTGTACTAGATCCCCTAGTCAATCCACCAAGCCAGGAAGTTTTTTTTTTTTAAATAAAAAAGTATAAATATTGGAAAGAAATAATGAGAAATAAATTATAACTATTCAAAAGGAGGAAGAAATATGCCATTATATTAGAAATAGCAAAGATGCAATTTTCTATAGCTCTACTACATGCTAGCAATAATAGAATATATAATAGATGATAAGATCTGCCTCACAATAGCCACAAAACTAAAATGCATAAAGATAACCCTAATAAAAATAAGACCTATGTGAAGAAAACTATAAAATTTTATTGAAGGACATAAAAGAAGATTTGAATAAAAGGTGAGCTAAGCCATATTCTGAATGGGTGGCTCAATATTGCAAAGATAAGAACACTCCTCCAGATTAATCTGTAAATACACAACAATGTAAGCAAAAATCCTATTAACGTTATTCATGAAACTCAGAGTACTCCTTCTAAATTTCATTTAGAAAGGGAAATATGGCAGAGTAACCAAGAGGACATTTTAAAAACCTAAAGAGGGTAAGAAGAGATAAATTTGCCTACCATATTTGAAAACATTATAAAAATTGAACAATTAAGAAAATGTAATATTGACATAAAAATACAGAAAGAGATTGCTGTCCAGGAACAGACCAATGAGAATTTAGTGCATGAAAAGTTGGTAGTTTGAAGTGGTGCGAAAAGGGTACCCTGGCAAAAAACAGTGTTGGGTGAATTGTCTATCAGGAGGAAGAAAAATAAATTAGATGCTTACCTCCCCAAATTGACAAAACTAAATTCAGTTATTTTAAGTTCAAAATGTAGGAAAAATATTATGAATGTATTAGTAGAAAATATAGGTCATTATTATTTAGTGTAAGAATAGGAATAAGACAAAACACACACTCACAAACAATACAACACAAAAGCCATAAGGAATTAATTAATAAATTTAACTGGTATATTTAATCATTCTGTGGTAAAAATGAAACTATGTTAAAGGTAACAGTAGAGGAAATAATATTTGCACTATACATATTTTTGAATTTGTATTCTTCTGTGGTTATATATAAGAAGGTATTAATATATAATCACATAACAATACACATGGCATGATGCATATAGTGTGTGTTTATTATTTGTATGTAAATGGTGTGTATTTGTACTAAGCACACACGCATGAATAAATATTACATAAAAATCCAAGAGTAAAGGGCCAAAGATCCGAACAGACAACTCAAAGAGTCAAAAAAGAGAAAATGGTCATTAAAGTAAAGAAAAAGTTGCTTAACTTAACAAGCAGGGAAATGCAAACTCACATACAAAGAGATGCTGTGTTCATTATCTTACTTACCTAATGGGCAAAAATTAAAAGTTTAACATCACATTTTGCCAAGGAAACAGGGAAATAGTTCTGTTAGGGGACCTCCATTGGTAATACCTATTAAAATTTTAAGTGTGCCTCCTTTTGGACTCTACAGTTCCATTTCTTATAGAGTACTGCAGAGAAGCAGTTACACATAGGAGCAAAGGAGTAATGTATACGTTCATGACAACACAGTTTGCAAGGGAGAGATGCTGAACACTAAATAGTAGAAAGTTTTTAAACACTGAAAGTTTTCAAAACATAAAAATTTAAGTGTGTAGAAATATATATGAAGAACAATTTATTTTTCTAAAAATGCACATATATGTGTATGTGTGTATTCATATGTATTTATATATACCTAAGTATAAATACATGTACATACACATCCATCGAAAGTGGCACTCCTTCTTTATTACTCTTACCAATTTAGCCTGAAACATATTCTTCATCACATTTTCTATGACATTTTTATCTTTTTATTTGGTTACTTATTCACTGACTCTCTCTTTTGACCAGAATATGGGTTTCGTGAGATCATAGCAGGAATCATGAATTTCATCACTGGTACTCCCTCAGTACCTAGAATAGCAGTTGACTCATAGTTGACCACTAAGTATTTTTCTAACAAACAGAAATATTATATGACATTTATTGACTAATTGATTGTACAGGTGGTGGTTAACTAGGATTGGCAACACTGTAATGAGACATTTGTGTTTATGTTCAGTATAACCAGAATATCTATTAACAAATACTCATACTGTTTACCATATGTTTACAGATCAGAATATATAAATATATATATAATTAGCTCATTGGGCATTGAAATTTGTATTAAAGAACACTGTATCTGTCATACTGTATGCTTGATAAGTGCCTCTTTTCCCTCAAAATAGACTTTTGGGAAAGAACACAGAACTGCAACAAACGTTTACAAAGATCAAAAAGCAAAAAAGTGACAATATCTTCCTAAAAAATAAAAAAAAATTCTGGAAATATAAAAGGTAACAAAATTTTGTTTTATATACTATAAGAACTATGCTTTCTAAAGTTTTCAGACATGAAATAGTCACTACCAAATTAAGATCAAATTTTTCATTGGTCCCTACAGAAGAAATGCAGTATGTATTAATGACAACTACATTATAACTTTGGACAGACTGGAGACCAAAAAAAAAAAAAAAAAAAGATTTCTAAAAAGGATTCAAAGAATTAACTAACACATTTTGTGTGATTCCAAGATAAGACTTTGCACATTTCTTGCTCACTGCTAAACTTGTGGGTTTTGCTTATCTAAAATAAGCCACACATATACCTTTGAGGGAATGTTTTCTATTTCTCTCTGTATTTGTCCTTGACTGTCCAGAATAAATGCTTTCATGTACTTTTGCATTTTTTTTTGTTGACTTTCTGAAAGAGACATATCTCTTTAAGTTTCACAAACATTCTATAGTATTGTTTTAGGAAAAGTGTTACCTTCTATATTTCCATTTCTTAGGAAAGCTATTGAATACATAGCATTTACTCTGGCAATAAGTATTTATGGTTATTAAGTTATTTTTAAGGCCAGATATTCAAAATAGGGTGACGTATACACCCTGCACCCTTTCTTTTACTGAATTTCCTTAGAGGACTCCTAAAACGCTTTTTATTTTTTGAAATTATAACTACTTAGTAGAATCCCTTTGTTGCATAATCTCTAGAATTTGTCCAAAGACTCCTGGGAGGGGCTGATGTCATCTCAGATAAAATAATCAATGAGATGGCAAATCTTTTTTGGTGATTGCTCTTTTTGTTTACTCTTCAACTAATTTTTCACTAATTAATTTACCACTTTTTAAAGGATAGTGTTGGATCATGTCCTTCAATAAGCAATGCTTTTATTCTTGCTTTCATAAATAAATAATAAATACATACATACATAAATAAGTTTTGTTTTTATTTCATTATCATGCTCAAGTAAAACAATTATTTGGAGACTAAGAAGAAGTCATCAGAGAGAAAATGTGGTAACATTTTTCAAACCTTGGTATCTTTTGTGATGGATGACATCAATTGTTACGGCTATCAATTATTTTACAGTCACTATGTGCCAGACATTGGGATAAAAGTTTTATTATCTTATGTTTATAGCAACCTCACAAAGTAAGCATAACCAAGTATTATTATCCCTATTTTGTTGTTGAGAAAAAGAGGTTAACTGGCTCTCTTATGGAATTATACTTAGCAAGATTTAAAATCAAAATGTCTTCCAAGTGCTCACACTGAAGGTCAGGCAATCTTTTAAAGTCTCTGTTATATAAGTTAGATGCATTGCTCTATTACAGGATTGCAATAGTAGTCTTCAAAGGAAGAGGGAGTCTGTGTTTTATTAGTTTAAAGAACATGTGTTTGGGATTCTATGGTCAGTTAGAGGTGTGAGGAGATTATAAACTTTCAAAACTAGTGAGGAACTTGTCAGTTCACAGTTATCCCTGCCAGTGTCTTCATGTATCAGCTTTGAGTCTTACCTTGTCTAACTTAGAGGTACACAAAACTTCCCAAAGACCGGTTAATCCTTTGAAATTATGGATAATTTCCCTCACCACCACCATTTGGTGTACCCTTGAACTATAGAAAATCTTGTCATAATCACTTACAACTCATAAAGAACCAGTGATGGGTTTGTGTTTTATTTAATGTATTTTCATTTAGAGTTTACAAATCACATGTAGTGTGCGAAATGCAGGGGATGTTGAGGTACAAATTATAGCATCTGCTCTCAAAGTAGTTTACAATCAAGTGGGGGAGTTATACTGGTACACAAATAGTGTAGGAGAATGAATAAGCTCAAGGTGAATTTCAGTAAAGTGCTGTGTGTGTGTGTGTGTGTGTGTGTGTGTGTGTGTGTGTGTATGTAACTGGGGCAGCAGAGTATAATGGAATTAGTATGGATTCACCATTATCTGGCTTTCAAATCAGAATACTAGGGATTTATATGGCAAAAAAAATAAGGAGACATTTTAACCCACTGTCCAAAGTCCTTGACTAAGGCTAAAGAAGAGGATGACTGTGGAGGTGGGTAATGCTTCAGCCTGCCAGCATACATCTTCTGATTTAGAATGTTCTCTACCTGTGTGAATACATGATAAGCACTACATGAAGGGGTCATATATAAATCACATTCTCATATCAGAATAATCTCATAAAGCCCTATTTTGAGGTAATTTTCCAAATACTTGTGCAGTGATATTTCTTAGTGGACATAAGCCTTAGAAGTGCAATGAATGCTCGAGTCAAGAGTGAGTCACAGGCAGGAGAATATTTGGAGATGAATGTAGTATTTACTGGTTTTGATGTTTTAAATCCATTTACCACCATGCATCTGAAATTTAATAAGCTTTCTACCTGAACCATGTCCCTTTAGAATATGATAGAAGCTTTAAAATGGAAGGACTTATTCTTTAAAAGAAATAGAAGACCATAGGACTCTGTAATGCATTTTTAAATGTTGAGAAAGTATTTTACTGTTAAGAAATCATAGAGTGCTGATAGTGATACTTGGAGGCTAGATCTGAAATTTTGACTGAATAGGCTCTTTATCTCTGTCTCACCCATTTGCTGGATTTATATTTTGCTCACTGAAATAACAGGCACATTAAACTGACCACAATGGCTGCAGATATGGGTATTCTGTATATATATCTTCTCATGAGTACCCACTTACTTTGAAAGGTGAAGTTATCTAAAAGTAATACACATGGAATAACATAAAACTTTGGGTAGTAGATATTCCTGGTATATGTGCAAAAGCATGGCACTTAAAACTATGTTAGTGGGGCTTCCCTGGTGGCGCAGTGGTTGGGAGTCCGCCTGCCGATGCAGGGGACACAGGTCCGTGCCCCTGTCTGGGAGGATCCCACATGCCGCGGTGCGGCTGGGCCTGTGAGCCATGGCCGCTGGGCCTGCGCGTCCGGAGCCTGTGCTCCGCAATGGGAGAGGCCACAGCAGTGAGAGGCCCGTGTACTGCAAAAAAAATAAATAAATAAACTATGTTAGTGGATAAATCACCAGTTTTGTAAAAATCAGTACCAAATAATAGGGAACATCAGGTTTGGCAGGCAAATGGAGAGTGAACTGTTAGGTCTCATCCGTCTCCAACTCCTATGATTTTATGATTAAATATTAGTGTCCAAAAATAAGCAAGGGAAACGCCAGCTCTTGAAATACCAAATGTAGACCAGAAAAGACTGTGGATAAATACTTCATTGAGACAAATCCAGGAGATTAATAAGCTGGCCAAAAAATGGGATGGGCAGGCGGGGCTCCTTCCCAGGTAGCTAATTAGGAATATCTCGGGAACTGGAATTGAACGAACAGAAAAAAAAAAAAAAAAGGTTATTCAAGAAAAAAATAATTGAAATACAATTCAATAGCTAAAAGTAATTTTTGTGAACAAATGTGTCCTGTCACTTATATGTTATGTATTGCTATGCTGAGATAATGTAGACCAAAGAATAACAGATGGATAAACAAAAAAATAATAATTCTTACTAAGAGACTTAATAAAGAGTATTACGAAAGCATAACCTCCATTTTACCCTTTTGGAAAAAAAACTATTTATACCATTAATTCTCAACTGAGAAGACAGAAAGAGGATATAGAATCATTTGCAAGATTTGTCAAACTGCATGTATCTTCCATTCACCTTGGTGGCAGGGACTGTGTCTCCTTCTCTCCTTCCTTTTGAGGACCCATATTCTAACCATAGTAGCCTGCTACCTCTTAACAACTGCAGATTTGTGTTAATAATTTACCCTGTTGGTACTATGCATGCCACTTTATATTTAATGTTAATTCTAATGTTAGCACTATGATATAGATAATGCTATTAACCCAATGTTACAGGTAGAATAACTGAGGTTCATAGAGCTTACACAACTTGACTAAGATCACAGATTAATGAAGTTTTGGTGAAACAGAACTAGAATCATTATCATTCTGACTTCAGAGTCAATATTTGTGTCTATTATCTATTAAGTGATATAGAACATGTTGATAATGAAAATAAGGTAGAAATGTAACTGAAATTTTTGCACTTATTGTGTAAGATAAGATTAGTAATCATAAAATATTATAAATTTGACACAAATGCAACACACTACATATGATATGGAGGGGGAAGGCCAAGATTGGAATGACCATACACAACTGCTAACACCATGTATTGATGTTATTAACCAAAATTTCAGAAACTGAGACCTGATTGAAACAGAGACACTTATTTGGGATTATGACTGCAGCCCAGGAGACACAGATTCAAGAGGCCCTCAAATTGTGCTCTGCCCAACTACAAAATGGAGGGAGCTTATAATGACAACAGTACAAGGCCACAGTTTGTTACATAGTTGTTTTCAAGAATTCTAATTGGAACTGGCAAGAAGTAAGGGTGATTGTTAAGCAAGGGTTGGTTGGGGTCTGAAATGGTTGCATAGTTACAAGGAGGGGAAACTTGAGACCATAAGTGTGCAGTTGACAGATGTTGTTCTAAATACAGGGCCCGGGGTGTCCTTGGGCTTGGTACAATTCAAAGAAAGTTCATGTTCTCAGTGGTGCAAGGACCCATCTGAGACCAGATCCTCAGTGGCTGCCCAACTCCATTTTTGTATGCCTAAACTATGATCACAGCCTTCTAATTTCAGTTTTTCATCAGGTGACAGGAAGAGTTGATTTGCTTCAGCTGTGACAGTTACCATTTTTTACATTTATAGCAGTTCAAAG
The DNA here is from genome assembly GCF_949774975.1 of Lagenorhynchus albirostris. Classification (NCBI taxonomy): domain Eukaryota; kingdom Metazoa; phylum Chordata; class Mammalia; order Artiodactyla; family Delphinidae; genus Lagenorhynchus; species Lagenorhynchus albirostris. Next base: position 14,412,681 of record NC_083104.1, on the reverse strand, counting down.
TACAAGAAATTCTGGAAAGACTTTTCATACAACAATTATATATTAGGCCAATAATGTGCTAGTGAGTGAAAAAAAATACACATCAAACTTTCTAATTGAATCATTCTGAATTTTTCTTTGTAAATTAACATTTAAGTGACAAAATATAGATTTACTTAGAATGAAAAAAATTAAATTTGCTAGAGATGTTTTATTTTTGCCTGCATATCTGCTGCAATGGCCAAAGCTTAGTGTATCTGCATGCATCAAATGGCTGCCATTGTGACAACTTCTCTTTCATTTTTTTTTTTATCATTCAGTCATCTATTGTACATCACCTCATTTCGTTATTCTGACCTGCTTCAGAAGTGGATATAACTTCTTAGTCTAATGCATGCTACACCACGGACTATCTCTTGGCCCTATAATTTAATTAATTACTGTCATTGAATCCAGTTGTAAATTTGACTATAAAATAATTTTTATTTTTTTGCTGAGCAGCAGAACATTTGACAAATTTTGGACCAGTTTTATAGATATATTTTGGGCATGCCTGCCCACAAAGTGTCACTGCAGAAGGAATGTACTCAGAGAACCAGTTGAAACCCATGATTCCACCTCCCTGCTTACCTACAAGGGGGCTGTGGTATTCACATGATCCAAGTTAAGTCCGTCAGATTCATCTGAGATGCCGGAGGACAATGGGTAGCTGAGCTAATAACACTGAAGATTCAGGGGCTTAGGCTGCCACTTTATCATAAGCCATAATGGGCCACGTCCAAATAGAGGAGGGAGAGTAAGAAGCAATTCCCATGGAGAGAAAATGAAACTGGTGACAGAAAGATCTGAATGTCATGGAAAAGAGATAAGCTGTTTTGAGAACTAGAAAATACAAATGTGCAGTCCTGGTGCCTTTCTCCAATAAAGGTACCTACACTTGTTGCCATCCATACATTTCTAGAAGTTTCCTCTGTATCCTTTATTTAATACAGCTTTAGGTGGGCTTCTGTTCCTTGCTGCTGAATGATATTTGTCCAGAATGGTCATTGAAATAGTGCATTAGAACATACTGGAATTAAATTAAAAGTTCCAGAGAGCTCTCCTGTTCAAAAAAGTTATACACATTTTCCTTTTCTTTTTTATCCCCCTGAAAACTACAATAGAAACTTGATCTCTCAGTGGGGAAATATCTTCTCTCTCTTTAGAATTCAAGCAATAACAATTCTATGGGGTAATGATTATTCTAGATGCATGGTACCATGTAAATTAATCTATTGCTTTGGTAGCACTGCTCCAAAAAACAGTGCTGATGCTGAGTGTACAGAATGAACAAATTAATTAGCCAGACTGCAAAATCAAATAAATCTCACTGTGGTGACCTCTGCGTAGTAGAATAAAAAAGTCATTAAGTTCATGTAGTAATTTTGGTTGAAGTAAAACCAAGCTTAAATGGGGCTAAGTGTTCTCATTTATACTGTACAGTCTAGTTCAGGACCACAAGAAACTCCTCCTGGCTGGGTGAGGTTGATCTTAAGAGTCTGGTCAATAGCAAATTATTGGTCTCTGGCCAAAAGGCAGTCTGCCCCATTAATGATCCAAGAAAATAAAATGCTGACAAAATAAATATCCTAATTCCTTCTCCTGTACAAATGATCTTCTGGTACTAAGGGAAGCCTCAAAACAAGAGGCAGTCATCAGATTGCTCACTTTGGTCACAAAGAAATCCAGTTAAATAAATATAAACAGAAAAAGAATTATATCGTAAATACCCAGGTAAACTTCATGGTACCAAAGGTAAAAATAGCATCAAACTCCTGAACGACCAAAGAGTCATACCCAGGGCTTTGTTGCCTCAACCAGGGAAGGACACACTTCAATCAATCTTATTAATAAAAATAAAGGCCTAAAATTGTTACATGCCCCCCTCTTAATTGTAAGGGTCTGGGAAGTGCTATCTCCAATATGCTCTGTTTCTCTAGTCAAATCTCTAAAAACAGACTAAGATGGAGATTTGTGTGCAGGCAACATATTGCGTTCATTCAGCAACAACATATGTAAGTAAACGAGGGAAGCAGGCAGAAAGACAAGTTGAACAGCATTTCACTTACAAGAGAGGTTTCAACTGTTCCAAGAGGGAGTTCTGGAGCTAGAATCACCTTTCAGAGTTGTTCCAAACTAAGCAAGGGTGTCAGGTCTTTGTATCCCCTTGCCAACCAGATATTGGATGCAGATCAACCCTGGAGAGAGATCATAACCTTTGTAAGCAGCTTCTTTAGGCTGGGGGTAATGCTTGCAAAGAAACACCTCTGTGAGCCAGCAGCAGCCAGCACTCCAGATGGCTGGGCAAATGAGGGCTTCAGTCCTCAGAAGGATCTGGTCAGCACACCATGGCATTCCCTGCAATTTACCTTTTGTGCTTCTAGGATGAACTCGCTTCTTATAGTGAGTTCACCTTCCTTGGGAGCTGCTTTTTCAGCATTCAGTATAGTCTTCTTTCCTCCGGAAACATACCAGAGCAAAGTGTGTGGGGTGAATCACAGCTCTCACTGCCACAGCTCTTCTTAAGGCTGCAGCTGATACTCCTCATCTTCCTCCTGTACTTCGCACTCTAGATTTCCCTCACACCCTGCAACTTCCTCTGCTGTTCAAGGTGTCTTAGCTAGTGGAGCGACACAGAACCTTTTCACTGAGGCGTTTGAGACCATGGTCACCATGTACTTCCCAGGCTGTGGCTATTGCTTTGTCCATTGAGGATTAAATTGGTCAACAGGTTGCCAAGAGATACCTAAGTGCCAAACCTGCCCTTCCCTGTACTCCATTGTGTCATAGTATCCCTATTTTCTCTTGGTAATGAAGGTCAATAATCCCCTACCAGTGTGGTGATTGCTTCAAATGAACAGATGTCAGACAAAGCTGAAACCTGAATAGCATTTTAACCTTACCCCTTGTAGATGAAACAGGACCTCCAGAGCCCCAGAGCCTAAAGTTATGAAGAGGAAAGCACTTCCACCTCCCCTGTGGGTTTTCAGACTCATGTATCCTTACCTAATAAATACATGGTGATAGGATCCATGGACCCCATGGTTATGTGCCCCACTGCCAGAGCTCCTTTTCTATAAAATGGGTCTATTTGTCTGAGAAAATGTTATGCAAGATCCTGTGTTAATGGAACACATACTCTGTTAAGTCCACATATAGTGTTGCTGCTTCCATTCTTGGAGGAGGCAAAGACAAACACATACTTTCAAATTTTGTCAGTCCCAATCAAAAGGAAATGTTCTGTCATCCAGATAGAGGGTTTTAATGTAATAATTCTGGCACCAAAAGATTTGTTAGTCTCTTTACACTCTCTGCTCACTCCATAAATCCATTTGCAGGCCTTTTCCTCAGATCTCCTTGTCCTTGGTCTTTTGAGCTTTCTCCTTCCAAGTTCCAGACTAAACAGATAGGGTCCTTGCCACTGTCCATGAATTCCTGTGTGTATTTTTACTTTAACTCACTTCTCTTTCCATATAGAATGTTTGACCAGAATAAAATGAATGACCAGTCCAGAGCGCAGTCTGCTGGGAGACTTTCTCTCACTATCATCTTTCTGCCAAGTGGGACCATAGTGCAGCAGCAGTCCATTCTGGCTGCACTCACATACTGAGCCGACTTACCATAGGCCACATTTGACCTTGTTCCTCCTCCATCAGCTTATCAGAGGGACTCCCGATGAGGGCCTGGGTGTATGCTAAGGGAGAGGCATTAGTGCAACGGTGGCAAATGACCTGGTGTTCTTGACAATCTACTCATGAAATTTACTTGTGCCCTGTGACACTGCTCATGCCCCATCTTGGATGTAACCACTAACCCCTGAACTGTCAGCTTTTATCTCCTGCTCTCTGGAGAAGAGGAGAATGAAAATATATTGGAGGTCTTACTGACGTCTCGGTAAGACCTCCAATATATTTTCCATTTCTTGCTCACTGGCCAAACTGATAGAATGCCATTGATGTAATGGGGTGGTATGCTATTCTGTGAAACAAATCCTTATGGACTATATTAAGACAGAGCAGGAGAGTTAATATAGCTCTCCTGTAAGAACTTTAAATATATTTTTGTCTGTCTCGTTTGAATGAAAATTACTTATTTTTCTTCTTTATGGGGATGGAAAAAAACACCTTTGCCAAATTATTGGCCACATACCATGTACCGGAGGTGGTATAAATCTGCTCAACAAAGATATTACCCCTGAAAGAGCAGCTGCAATTGGGGCTACTGCTTGCTTAAGTTTGTAGTAGTCCACTGTCATCTTCCAGGATACAACTGATTTTGTGAAGACCAGGAAGCTGAATTAAACTGGGAGATGATGAAAGTCACCAGTTCTTATTCCTTTAAGTGCTTAAGGATAGCTCTAATCTCTGATATCTGATATTCCCCTGGAATGTGTTACTATTTTTGATTTACAGTCTTGAGGGTAGCCTTTCCCACTATAATATCTCCTCCCTCAAAGAGTGCATAGGCCAAAGGACCAATATGAGTTTTTCCAACTACTAAATATGTCCATTTCAATTATACTGGAAATTGGTAAAAAGATCACTGATTAGGTCCACGGGCCCAAAAATGATCTGGACCTAAGTCAAGACTCGATTTATTACATGGTCCTCACATACCAATACTCTAACCAGGGGGTCATGATGACACATTCAGTCCCTGAGTATCAAATGTCAACTTGGATTTTGTATCCAACGAAATGCCTGGATGTTCTTTTTTTCTTCAATGTATGTATAATATTTCTCCAGGAAATGACTGTGGTTTGTTAGGGGAAGATATAGAAGAATCATTAGTGTATATACTTTCTATGGTGTTGAATGGTCCCTCCTTCCAGGAACTGGGCCTCTCCTTCAATCAATGGGTTCTTAATCTGAGAACTGACTCGGGATTGGAAACCTTAGTAGTTAACCTGACCGTTTAATTGTACATCTTTAATTTGATACCCTAAGAACACCATATTCTGTTTAGCCAGCTCCGTAGCTCTTTACATGTCAGGCAGTCACTCTGATCTTGTTTGACCTTGCCACTCACTAAGATAATTGCACACATCTTAAGTTCTACCAGAAAACTACTAGTTTGAGTTTCTGTCAGCCTAATAGCTACTGGTTTAAGCAGTTCAATAACAATGTCTCCTATAGTTAGCCATGGCCTACAGAGGACATCCACCACTAAGCTTCTCACCGATGGTTGTGCCCATTAGCAATGCATCTCTTATCACGTTGGTAATAATTTTATAACTTCTTTGTCACTTTGGTAAACAGAATGTCTAAAGGGCTTGTATTACTTTGGGGTTAGATTCCTTTCTTTGGTCATACTTTCAAGATTCATATATGTTGTTGCATACCAGTTATTCCCTTCCTTTTTTAAAAAAAATCCTGATTAGGATTCAATTCTATTTATATACCACAATTTGTTTTTCCACTCACTTTTGTATGGAATGGTGGGTTATTTCCAGTTTAAAGGTATTTTAACTAAGCAGCTATGAATATTCCTATATACATCTTTTGTCTAGAAATGTGTTTTCATTTCTCTTAAACACCAAAGAGTGTATTTGCTGGTTTATATGATAAGTAGTATATATTTAACTTTTTATAAAATTGGCAAACTATTTTTCAAAGTGATTTTACTATTATACATTCCTAGAAGTACTGTATGAGTATTCCAGTTACTCCATATTCTCACCAACCCTTGGCACTGTCTTTTTAGTTTTAGTTATTTTAATGAGATGCGTGGTATACCTTGTTGTGGTTTTAGTACAAATTTCCTTGATAAATTATGTTACTGAGCATTGCTTCATGTGCTTATTGGCCATACGTATGTATTCCTTTGTAAAATATTTGTTCAAATCTTTTGCCAATTGTGGTGAACAGGATGTCTTTTTATTGAGTTATAAGGGTTATTTATATATTACCGATACAAGACCTTTTATATATACACACACACACACACACACACACACACACACACACACACACACGTATAGTTTGAATTATTTTCTTTATGGTGCCTTTTAAAGAGCCATAATCATAAATGTTGAGGATGTGCAGTTTATCAGTTTATCTTTATCTTTTCTGTTTTGTGTCTTTTTTAAGAAAAATTTGCCTAACCTATAGTCACGAAGATTGTTTCTCATGATTTTCTAGAAGTCCCAGAGTTTTAACTGTTATATTCAGGACTGTAATCCATTTTGAGTTTATTTTTGTTCATTTTCTGAGATCCATGTTGACGTTCATTTTTTTTCCATTTCAATATGCAGTTGTCCTAGCTCCATTTGTTAAAAATCTATCCATTCTCCCATTGAATTACTATGCATACATTTAGAAAATTAGTTGAACATATCCATGTGGTCTAGTTTTGGACACTATTCTGTTCCCTTAATCTACATGTCTATGCTTACATCTTGTTTTCTACACTATGATAGAGAGTCTTGAAATCAAGTACAGATTTGATATTTTGATCAACTTTGTTCTTTTTCAAAAAATATTAGGCTACTATAGATCATTTGCATTCCTCAAAAATTTTAGAATTAGCTTTTCAATTTCTAAGAAAAATAGTAAGATCTGCTAGAATATTATATTGAAAGTATAGAGCTATTTGAGGAGAACTGAAATCTTAGCAATATTGTATCTTCCAGTCCATGATCATGGCATATCTCTTCATTTACTTTTAGGTTTCATTTCATTTCCTCAGCAACTTTTGTAGTTTTCAGGGTATAGGTCTTATATACTTGATTAAATTTGTTCCTAAGTGTTTCATATTTTTGGCATTGCTTTTAAATTTTATTTCCTAAATATGTGTTTTTAGTATATAAAAATGCATTTGTTTTTATATGTTGATCACATATATCCTGAAACTTTTCTATATTCACTTTAGTTTTAATAGTTTGTTATATAGATTCCTTTTGTTCATATTCAGTCATGCTCTATGAATAAAGAAAGTTTTATTTCTTTGTTTCCAATTTGTTTACCCATGTCCCCCCTCACTCCCTGCTTTTTTCCCTTATGCACTAATTCATCCAGTAGAATAATAAAAGTGATGGAAATGGACATCCCTTTCTTATTCTCAATCTTAGTCTTTCATGATTAAAGTATGACATTAGCCTTTATCAGGCTTAGAAGTTTTCTTCTACCTCTAGTTTATTGAAAATTTCTATTATGAATAGTTATTGAATTTTGCCAAATAATTTATGCCAAATGGTCATATGGTTTTGTCCTTTATTCTGTAAATATCATTAATTGTACTGATTGATATTCAAATGTGAAACCACTTTTTAGTCCTGGGGTAAACCCCACTTAGCCATCACAAAATATTTTTTGCTTATTTCTGAATATTACTTCCAAATAGTCTGTTAACGATTTTTGCATGTTTATTCTTAAGGGCTATTGGTCTTCAGCTTTCTTGTACTTTTTTGTCTTGTTTTTGTATATATATAAAAAATTCCTCAAAGATCATTCATTCATTCAATCCAAATAATTTTTTTAAAAGAAAGGCTTTTTTTTTCACTCATGAGAGCAAATCCAAAAGAAATTATTTCACAGAAATATTAGCCCTGTGTTTTGTTCTAACAAATTTAGATTTTAAAATATGTCTGTACTTTATGTTTTTAATTTAGAAGTGGGAGATCAAAAACAAGGGGAAAATACTCCTAATTTGAAGGATATTTTTACCCAAGTGTTTAAGATAGTTTTCCCTATGTGTTTAGTTTATATCTTCCTTTATTCTTCCAAAGTTGAGACTGATATTCTGTGAAAGAAAGTAGTGCCAGCTATTGTGCCCAAGAGGATACAAGGGAGTAAGCCTCTTTTCCTAGACCCTTGTGACTTGTATGAAGTACAGAAGAGCCTCTAAATTGCTTACTCTCCCAAATAGACCCCTGTAACTTCGATTTCCCTTTCTCTGTTATTGCAGCTCCAAGTGGGAAACCATTGGTATAACAGTGCTGGGCAGCACAGCTGCAACAGACAGCTTGCAGGATAGAGTCCTCTGGCAGGCCCTCATTTTAAATGCATAAAGTGCAGGTCTGAACAGCGAAGCACAATTTACGTAGTCATCCTGGAGCAACACCTTTAGGACTCTGAAAAAGGCCTTTTTAGGGAGTTGTGACACTCAGATAGGGCTATCATAACTGTAAACAGGGCATACTCTACAGGACTGACAATGCTTTTAAAAAATCCAATTACATGCTTTTATTTGCCGCTAGTACAAACAGAAAAATAACAAGCCAACTTGTTTCATCCCCACTGTGATTTCCTCAGGGCTAATTAAAGTGCACTCTGCTGATGCCTAAATCGTTCAACCCCAGGCAATCCAAAGATTTAAAGGGACACACACCCAATCAATGCCTGGCTGTCAGTAAATTGTACTGTGTTTGGAAGTGGGTACAATAAAGTTCCTCATAAACTGGAATGCTGGAAATTTCCTGTGAAAAAATTGGACTAACAGATTTACTGCCATAGATTTATAGACTGGACTTCATCACTCTGCATAAAGAATTGATAAGTGATCAGTGATTCTCTACAACGTATGGCATAATCAATATGAATTTTGGGAAGACATAAAAAGACATTAATAATGCACATTTTATGTTTGTGCCTGTACCTAAAGATTAAAGGCTCTGTTAATCACACAGAAGCCAGCTTATAGCTAGAATACAAATAAAGAAATGCTTTAGTAAATGTAGTTTTTAAATTTAAAAATATGAAAAAAAGTTAACATCATTTTAGGTGGCCCTAAAAAGATTTTAAAATATTTGTAAGGGGCTCCCCTGGTGGCGCAGTGGTTGAGAGTCTGCCTGCCGATGCAGGGGACACGGGTTCGTGCCCCGGTCCGGGAAGATCCCACATGCCGCGGAGCAGCTAGGCCCGTGAGCCATGGCTGCTGAGCCTGCGCGTCCGGAGCCTGTGCTCCGCAATGGGAGAGGTCACAACAGTGAGAGGCCCGCGTACCGCAAAAATATATATATATATTTGTAAGGTTTTTATTTCATGGTATAGTTTGGGGCGATGTTGTTTTTTGTCTGTTTTGTTTCCTAATCATTTTGCTTGTCACTTTATTAATAATTCTGAATAATTACAAATGAGCATATTTCTGCGTGTAAGTTACTCAGAACTATTTTCAGGAAAAAAAAAAAATCCTAACCACTCCTTAGGTAAACTGTTAGGATAACATGTTTCCATTGGAGTAGTTCTGCTTAGCCCACTCCATTTTCTTTACTGGGGATCAAAATCTATAGATATGCCTTTATTTATCCACGTAAAATATGTGCACTCCATGTTTTTGCTAGAGATTGTAGTTTTAATCTCACAACTCTTCTCCACATTCTTGGATATGAGAAATAAGAGAGCCTAATGGAATCTGCTGCCTAGCACTTACTCTGTATTTTTACTGTTTTTCCTACATTAGATTCTATCTTCATAAAGATGCAAATTCAAACTGAGTTGTTTTGCCTTTCTTGTAGATTTGCTCTTACTGAATCTGGTTTGATACTATGACATTTGCGTGCAGTGAAGTATAATATGTGATGATATTCACTACATCATACAAGGTCTTCACTATGGAGACCCATGGGAGAAATTTCATCTTTCAGTAGCAAGAAAAGCTAATTTTCTCTTTAGAAAATGGTTTGTATTTGTTGTAAGGGCACTATGATTATCACAACAGATTACATTCATAGTTTATCAACAATAATATGCATAGGATATTATTAAGTATATTTCTGTGTAACCTATCCCTGGTTTTATGCTCTTTTTTACTTTGCTATAAATAGATCACCAGTTGTTTTATTTTATTTTTTTTAATTCTACTGAATTTTTAAATATTTTTAAGTTGGATCATATTTTATTTCTGGAATGAGTCTATGTATTACTAAATAAAAATGAGAATTTAAATATTGACTTCCAGATCTAAGCTATGAGTTTTTAGAAGTGAGTTTTTACAGAGTTTAGAATTTTTTTAAAATGTTATTCAAATATAACGTTCATTGCTAAGGTGAATTGCTGAAATATCTCATTTAGAGATCCCCAGTGAGCTCTCAGACTTAGAAAAATAACACATAATTATTAAATCAGAGCTTCTGGTTTTAAACGACATCTGGTTAGCAATTATGAGTTCAGCCTGTCTACATTTTGCTAAACCATTTATGATACAGTGAAAATGTAAAAACTTAAATCCACAAAGAAAACATGATTATTAGATATTATTATGGGCAATTTCCCACTTTTTTAGAGTATTTTGGAACTTCATTCAAAACTGCAATTGTTGCCTCACAGTTCAAACTGTTCAAACTGTCGATATCTGAAAACTGTCTGTTTACTCCCATCAGTTAACAGCCGTTAAGAATCAGTATCTGTACCTATGAAAATACATGGATATCTTCACTCTAGTGAATGGTCACTGTTTTGGGTTTTTTTTTTAAATATTTATTTATTTGTTTATTTATTTGGCTGCATCGAGTCTAGTTGTGGCGCGCAGGCATCTCTCTAGTTTTGGAGCACAGGCTCTAGAGCGCACGGGCTCAGAAGTTGAGGCTCTTGGGTCACTGGTTTTAAGGAAATACAAATGCAAGGGACAATACAGTATTGTGTTTAAGGACATGAGATTTAGAATTGGACAAAGCTCTGTTAGAACCCTAATTATATACTAACTTAATGGTATGACCTTAAGCGTGTAACTTAATGCTTCTATTCCTCAGTTCACAGTTTTGAAAAGGAAGATAACAATGAGTACCTCAAAATTACTTATTATTAGAATTCAAATAAGTAATTCAGGTAAAACACCTTACATAAGCCTAAATACTTGATAAATGGTCTTTAATATTTTTGCTTAAAAATTTTATAGAACTGTCTTACATCTTTATAAGTTGAAGAAAACATTGCCTCTTTGAAATAAAAGTAAGAAGCAGTTAGTTAAGAGAGACTGAGATGACAAAGAGCAAAGAGTAAAATAAGTAAAACAAATGAGATAAGAAAGAAATAATCTAAAAATATAATTCTAAGGCAAGTTTATATTAGACTGTTTCTCCTGATTAGAAAGCTGATTGCAAGTGACCAACATCCACCATAACAAAGATACCAAGCTGTATAAGCTATAAAATTGTAGCTTAAAAAATACAAAGAAGACTAAATAAACCCAATCTACCATGCAGAGAATTTCCATCTCCTTACCAGCTCTTCCCATTGACCTTGAGCAAATTCTCAGGGGTAATTTGCCTGGTCTGGATCAAGAAAGAAGACCTGAGAGAGACATAATGTCTTTATCACGGGTAGTATAGAAAGAGCAATTTCACTGTGACACACTGTACCTTAATGAGTGCAAGGTTGGCCATCAAGGCTAAGAGTAGGGCAGCAGAGGAGAGAAATTTCCTTCTATGGCATTCTAGACCTTCATTTTGTACCCTATAGTCACCCTGCAAAGTCTGAGCTCAGGGCATAATAGCTAAGAGAACTTCTTTCAAGGCTCTCTGGGTCTTTACTGGGAATACTGCAGAGATTCTCCCAAATGCTGAGGGGCAGAGCAGCAGAGTAACAAGAAATCTCCCAAAGCCCAGAAATGTGGCAGCAGGACTGAAGAGCCAAAAGAAATCCCCAGTGACCCAAAATCTGGGATCCAGGCTGGAAAGAAGTGAAATATATCCCACAGTTCAGAAAGGTGTGAGCTCAACAGTAAAGCATGAAGAGAGCTCTGGGGAGTTCCCTGGCAGTACAGTAGTTAAGACTCTGCGCTTCCAATGCAGGGGGTGCAGTTTTGATCCTTGGTCAGGGAACTAAGTTCCCACATGCTGTGCTGTGAGAAAGAAAGAGAGAAAGAGAGAGAGAGAGAGAGAGGAAGAGAGAAAGAGAGACAGAGAGAGAGAGAGAGGGTGGGGGGGAGAGAGAGAGAGAGAAAGAGAGAAAGAAAGGGAAAGGAAAGAGAGAGAGAGAGAAAGAGAGAGAGAGAGAGAGAGAGAGGGAGAGGGAGAGAGGGAGAGGGGAGAGGGGAGAGGGGAGAGGGAGAGAAAGAAAGAGCTCTGAAATCTTGCCAAACTCAAATCCCAAGCTGAACTGAAAGGAAATTTCTTCTCCTCATAAAAAAATGTTTGAAGCAAATGATGAAGTGAAAATAATCAAAATTGCCACCAAAACCAGATCAAGTTCCACTATTGGCTAGACTGTAATTCTTCACATTGGCATCCTGAGAAAAGAAGACGTTGCCATTGGAGGGAATAAGTATGACTTATTTAGTCTCCATATTCTTTTGCATAAAATGCCCAGTACAAAATAAAATTACATGACACATGAAAAGGGAAGAAAATACGTGACACACAGTTAAAAGAGAAAACTATTGAAACAGCCTGAATAATGGCATAGAGGTTGGAATTATCAGATAAGGACATTAAAATAAGTACGAAGGATCTAGAGGAACAAATGGCTTGCCTGTGTACCTAGATGGAGAATTTCATCAGAGGGATGGAAACAATACAAGAAGATAAGAGGGCTTCCCTGGTGGTGCAGTGGTTGAGAGTCTGCCTGCCAATGCAGGGGACACGGGTTTGTGCTCCGGTCCGGGAAGATCCCACATGCCGCGGAGTGGCTGGGCCCGTGAGCCATGGCCGCTGAGCCTGCGCGTCTGGAGCCTGTGCTCCACAACGGGAGAGGCCACAACAGTGAGAGGCCCGCATACCACAACAAAAAAAAAAAAGAAAGAAAAAGAAAAGAAATATTAAAAATAAAATCAAATAAGTAGAACAAAGTAATAAAAAGGCAACAAAGTTAAAAGTTAGCTCTTTGAAAAAAACGAAAAAAAATTATAAAAGCATAGCAAGAGTTATGAAGAAAACAAGAGAGTAAACACAAAATACCAATATCACGAAAGAAAGAAAAGAACATTATTTCATAGCCTCTAGACAATAAAAGAATAGGGATAGAAATGAACATCTTTATGACGATAGTTATGATAACTTTGATGAATACACAAATCCTTGAAAAACACAAATTCCCAAAAATGACAGAAGAATAAAATTCTGAATATTTGCAATTATAAAAAGGAAAATTATTTATTCAAAAAAACTTTCACCTAAGGTATATTCTTGCAAAGACTTCACCAGTAAATTCTACCAAACAATTAAGTAAGAAATAATTCTTATACAATGTCTTTCAGAAAATAATGGAGGTTAACTTTTGCATTTTAGTAGGCCAGCATTATTCTAATACCAAAAGCTGACAAAGTTATTATAAAAAAAGGAAAATAATGAAAAAATTGCAGAGGAAGGAGCATTCCTAAACTTATTCTACAAGGCCACCATCAGTCTAATACCAAAACCAGACAAAGATACAACAAAAAACTAAAATTACAGACCAATGTCACTGATGAATATAGATGCAAAAATCCTCAACAAAATACTAGCAAACAGAAACCAATGACACATCAAAAGGATCATACACCATGATCAAGTGGGATTTATCCCAGGGATGCAAGGATTCTTCAATATATGCAAATCAATCAGTGAGATACACCATATGAACAAACTGAAAAATACAGTTATATGATCATATGCTTATATGATCATCTCAGTAGATGCAGAAAAAGCTTTTGACAAAATTCAATACCCATTTATTATAAAAACTCTCCAGGAAGTGGGCATAGAGGGAACCTACCTCAACATAATAAAGGCCATATAGGACAATCCCACAGCAAACATCATTCTCAATGGTAAAAAACTGAAAACATTTCCTCTAAGATCAGGAGCAAGATAAGGATGTCCACTCTTGCCACTATTATTCAACATAGTTTTGGAAGTCCTAGCCATGGCAATCAGAGAAGAAAAAGAAATAAAAGGGATACATATTGGAAAAGAAGTAAAATTGTCACTGTTTACAGATGACATGATACTATACATAGAGAATACTAAACATGCCACCAGAAAACTACAAGAGCTAATCACTGAATCTGGTAAACTTTCAGGATACAAAATAAATGCACAGAAATCTCTTGGATTCCTATACACTAGCAACGAAAGCTCAGAAAGAGAAATTAAGGAAACAATCCCATTCACCATAGCAACAAAAAGAAAAAAAATATCTAGGAATAAACCTACCTAAGGAGATAAAAGACCTGTACTCAGAAAACTATAAGACACTGATGAAAGAAATCAAAGATGACACAAACTGATGGAGAGAGATACCATGTTCTTGGATTGGAAGAATCAATATTGTGAAAATGACTATACTACCTGAAGCAATCTACAGATTCAATGCAATCCCTATCAAATTACCAATGGCATTTTTTACAGAACTAGAACAAAAAATCTTAAAATCCCTATGGAGACACACAAGACCCCAAAGAGGCAAAGCAATCTTGAGGGGAAAAAACAGAACTGGAGGAATCAGACTCCCTGACTTTAGACTATACTACAAAGTAATCAAAAGAATATGGTACTGGCACAAAAACAGAAATATAGATCAAAGGAACAGGATAGAAAGCCCAGAGACAAAGACATGCTCCTATAGTCAACTAATCTATGACAAAGGAGGCAAGGATATACCATGGGGAAAAGACAGTCTCTTCAATAAGTGATGCTGGGAAAACTGGACAGCTACATGTAAAAGAATGGAATTAGGACACTTCCTAACACCATACACAAAAATCAACTCAAAATGGATTAAAGACCTAAATGTAAGACCAGGCACTATAAAACTCTTAGAGGAAAACATAGGAAGAACACTCTGACATAAATCACAGCAAGATCTTTCTTGACCCACCTCCTAGAGTAATGGAAATAAAAACAAAAATAAACAAATGGGACCTAATGAAATTTAAAAGCTTTTGCACAGCAAAGGAAACTCTAAATAAGGTGAAAAGACAACCCTCAAACTGGGAGAAAATATTTTCAAGCCATTCAACAGAAAAAGGAGTAATTTCCAACATATATAAACAGCTCATGCTGCTCAATATTAAAAAACAACCCAATCCAAAAATGGGCAGAAGACCTAAATAGACATTTCTCCAAAGAAGACATACAGATGGCCAAGAGGCACATGAAAAGCTGCTCAACATTGCTAATTATTAGAGAAATGCAAATCAAAACTACAGTGAGGTATCACCTCACACCGGCTAGAATGGGCATCATAGAAAATCTACAAACAACTAATACTGGAGAGGGTGTGGAGAAAAGGGAACCCTCTTGCACTGTTGGTAGGAATATAAATTGATACAGCCACTATGGAGAGCAGTATAGAGGTTCCTAAAAAACTAAAAATAGAATTAGTATACAACCCAGCAATCCCACTACTGGGCATATACCCTGAAAAAAACATAATTCAAATAGACACATGCACCCCAATATTCATTGCAACACTATTTACAATAGCCAGGTCATGGAAGCAACGTAAATGCCCATAGACAGACAAATGGATAAAGAAGATATTGTGTGTGTATATAAATATATATATATATATATACACACACACACACAATGGTATATTACTCAGCCATAAACAGAAACAAAATTGAGTCACTTGTAGAAATGCTGATGGACCTAGAGACTATCATGCAGAGTGAAGTAAGTCAGAAAGAGAAAAAGAAATATCGTATATCAATGCATATAAGTGGAATCTAGAAAAATTGTACAGATGAACTGGTTTGCAGGGCAGAAATAGAGACACAGATGTAGAGAGCAAACGTATGGTCACCAAGGGGGGAAAGCTGGGTAGTGGTGGGGTGGTGGTGGGATGAAAGAACATTTTTTAAAAATTAAAAATAAAAAAGGAAAACTATGGATTAATATCCCTCAGGTACATACATGCAAAAATCTTTAACAAATTTTTAAATAGTACAAAAAGTTAATACATCATAATTAAGTGGATTTTATTCCAGGAATATAAGGATGGTTTAATATTCAAAAGTTAATTACTAAAATACACAAGAGAATTAAACTGATGATAATCCCACTACATACAGGAAAAGCATTTGACAAAATTCAACATCCACTCATAATAGAAACTCCTAGCAAACTAGTAATAAAATGATGTTTTATCAAGCCGATAGAGGCCATCTACAAAATATCTACAGTTAACATGATATTTAGTAAGGAAAGTTTGAATGATTTTCTCCTAAAATTGCTGTACTTTCTGTCCTAGGATTTTCAATAATGAAAGAGGAAAAAAGAAAAGCACAAAGAGTGGAAAAGTAAAATAAACTTGCATTTAATTAGCGAAAATATTATTGTAAAATAAAGAATCTAAAGGAATCTACAAGCAAACTAAAAGTAATAAGTGAATTTACTTAAGTTACAGGATAAAAGTTAACATGTAAAAATCAACTGTATTCCTGCAGATAAACAGTGAAAAATTACAAATAATGTTTGAACACAATACTATTCACAAAACACTAGCACTCATTAAATACCTATCTCTATAGCTTAAAAAAAAGATAAAAAAGCCCTCTATACTTATACAATTAATCGATAGAATTAAAGAAGACCTTAATAAATGCAGAGGTCTAATATAGATTGAAAGAATCAATATTGTTGAGACACACATTCTCCTTAAATAGACATAGATGCACTAGAAGCCATATCAAAATTTTCAGTGTACATTTTGGAAAAAAAAAAAGTTCTATTTATACGGAAATTCAAAAGGCTCTAGAATAGCACTCAGCAATAGAATTATTGTGAGCTAATTATAATTTAAATTTTTCTAATGGCAATATTAAAAAGTAAACTGTGAAATTAATTTTAATGATACATTTTATTTAACCCAGTATATCCAAAATATTATCATTTCAATATGGGATTAGTATTGCAAAACCATTAATGAGATATTTTACATTCTTTTCTTCAAACTAAGTTTTGAAATAAGTGTATATTTTATACCTACACCACATCTCAGGATTAGCTGTACTTTAAGTGCTCAAAGCCATATAGGACAAGTGGCTGCAATATTGGATCTAGAACACACAAAACAATCTTGAAAAAGAAGGAGGAGGAAAAGGTGAAGGAGGGGGAGGAGGAAAAGATGTAGAGGCTTCAAACCTCCGGATTCTAAGAGTAGTATTGATGTGTAGAGAGAAAATTAGATCATTGGAAGAGAATCAAGACTCCAGAAATATTCTCACACTATATTATCAATTGACTTTCAACAAAGATGACAAGTCAATTCAATGGGAAAGGATACTCTCTATATTAATAAATGATTCTGGAACAAGTGGATATTCATATGTTTAAAATAAAATTAGCCTCAACTCTTGTTTAATTCTGTACATGAAAAATGTTTTGAGATTGATCATAGCCACAAATATAAAACCAAGAACACAATACTTTCTAAAATAAAACAAAAGACTCTCTTTATGACCTTGGAATAAGCAAATATTTCTTGAACAGGACAGAAAGGATTAAAAGCAGAAAATTTTTCGATAAATTGGACTTCGACAAAGTGAAAATCAAATGAAAATTAAAAGGACACCCTTTGGGAAATGAAAAGACAAACCATGGATTGAGAGAAAATACTTTCAACACATTTACACAACAAGAAATTCAGTGACACTGAGAGAAACAGAAAACAAATAGGAAGGAGAAAGTCCCTTCCTCCTCGGCCTTCATACTCTCCCTCTAGCAATTCTTGGTGGGAAATCCTAAAGCAAGCCAGCTGGCGAAAGAGAAGCATGGTCTCAGAGTCCCATCATCAACACCATAGCAGAACATGAAAGGATGGGTCTGAAGCTGAGACACAGTAGCTTCATTCCCAGCACAGATAGACATAAAATAATGGTGCATCCTATGTGTGATAACATCTTAGTTTCAGTGAAAACAAAAAAAACAAAAATTGTTATATACTGTATTGTTATAGTTACAATATAAACTGAATACAATAATATTACCATTTTTTCTAGAGTGTATATATAATCTTTTAAAATAATTATAAATAAGAAAAAAACATTGTGGCTTAAAAATTAATCAATATGATATAAAATGCATATATTTACCATCCACTTCTGAAACTGAATATGTTTTCCTGGGGTAACTGAAACAGGGCAGTACTAGATAAGTAAGCTCATGACCTGGTTATCTATTTTTATTAACCCACAAAACAATGCCCATATTGTCACTTTAGGCTGAATAACAACCATCAGTACCTGTCCAGCCATCTCCCGTTCTTCACATCCCATTCACTTCGCCCTCCTCATGTACTTGTACTTTGTCCTCAGAAATGGAACTGGAGATGAACGAAGAGGGGTCCCTGTAAGCTATGGGCCAGTCTTTTATCAAACCATCTAAAAGTCTTTCTTTTTTCCCCAGTAAAAACACTGTGCAGAATTCTAATGGATAACCCATCCATGCACATATAACTGTGAAACATCAAAGCCAGTCATGATGAAAGGTATAAACATTGTTGACTAAACATGAAAATCTATCGATAAAAAAAAGAAATTTTTAAAAGACTGCTGGGGAAAAGCAAGGATACGATAATCCCTCTTTCCATTTTCTCTTGTCATTCTGGTCAGCGTGTACCCATGTGCCTGACTCTAGTGTTAGCAGCTGCTTAATAGAACTGTAGAAGTATTGGAGATAATCCAGAAAATAATGATGGAAGTATTTATTAGAGAGACAAGTGTAAAGATGTTTAAAAATACTGATGAGAACAATAATTTAAGATAAAAAATAGACAACACAAGGCAGAGAATAGTATGAATCTTATTAGCAGAGTAGAAAAGAAAGTATCAGAAAGATTTAGCTGAGTACACGTCACAGTAAGTTAGCAATGCAGTGAGCCTCCTTGCTACCAGAAGCAACATAGATATATAAATATAAGTTGAAAATATAAATGTAAGTGCCATCTATTCATATATGTCAAACTTACCTCATTCCTTATTTATTTTCTGTAATAATTAAGGTGGCATTAGAAATTGCATCAATATTTAATGTATTTTAATAACAGGACTGCAATCAAGATGGAGAACTGATATGGCATAAGAAGCCTCTACTCCCACTGCAAACTTATATGCTTGTTAAAGTATACCTTTTTTAAAATATGTAAATGTAGATTTAAGTACACAACTATAATATTGAATATCTACGTGCTAGGAAAAAAGGGAGTTCCTTCCATAACAAGGAAAATTGAATCAAATGGATGCCACTGTGCTAGGTTGCTAAGGTCTACCTATGTAAGCCTGGGAAATAAGACCATGTATCTGACAGTCAGAGGGAGACAGAGAACTGTGTTTTCTGCATAAATGATCCTCAGGATATAAATGAAAAGAGGCATCCGTGAAAAGGCAGAAGCCCTGGGCTGCACCTTTCTTCATGTGGAAATTCATATTCTTGTACTGTACGATCAGTACCTAATGAAAACACCTGCAGGAGACTCCTAAAAAAATAAAAAAAGACTTAAGACATACTTATTTTTATTTCTATTCCCTCCGTAAAAATTCACTGAAGTGACTAGAAGTATGTGCGTGTGTATATCCACATGTGTATCCCTTCATTATCACTATGTCGTAAGGCATAGAATCACAAAAACAAAGAAAAAGAGAAAGAATGGGAATGAACGAATGCATTCAGAATTTGAAGGAGTGATCCATGGTTCTGTCTTGTGGAAGGAAGGGAGGGAGGGAGGGAGAAAAAAAGGAGGCAGAAGGAAGCAGAGAGGGAGGGAAGGAGAAGGAGGAAGATGACTCTCAAATTAGGTGTAGGGACAGGGTGACAACTTGATTTGTAACACAAATCCTCAAACACATTCAGAATTTGCAGCACCAAGTTTCCTACTCCTTCTCTTCCCGAACAGTATATTGGAGGTCTCTAAAAGTATTTCCTCATCATGAATGTTTGGAATCACAGTGCCTTCAATTCCTAGAATGCTGTAAATCAGGCAGGAGACTAGACGATTGTTCTCTTGGGAATCTGATGAATCCAAATAATACACTGAAGGTAATATACATTTTGAGGTCTCCAACAAAGTGGTTCAGCCAGATCATCATCCTGTATAGATGCCCAAAATGGACAACCGTAAATTCCCTGCAGAGTTGCCAATGAACTTGTAAGTGCCTCATCTCAAATATGACTAGACAAACAAGAATTGTCAGATCCTTGAGGAAAACCACTAACATTGAAAGACAAAATAGGGAGAAAACTGAAACTAGGAAGAAAAAATATGTAATAAAAAGCAGATAGAGGGCTTCCCTGGTGGCGCAGTGGTTGAGAGTCTGCCTGCCGATGCAGGGGACGCAGGTTCGTGCCCCGGTCCGGGAGGATCCCACATGCCGTGGAGCGGCTGGACCCGTGAGCCATGGCCGCTGAGCCTGCACGTCCGGAGCCTGTGCTCCGCAATGGGAGAGGCCACAACAGTGAGAGGCCCGCGTACCGCAAAAAGAGAAAAAAAAAGCAGAGGAAAAATGCAAATACTGTAATTAATATACTTATAAAGATGGAATAAAATAATATATCCATGGACCAAGAAGAGGATGTTTAAATGTTATATACTTAAGAGCAAAGAACATAACTGAGCAGGTTATATGACACAAGGAAGTGTAAACAGAAAATGACATCAAGAAAATCCCAAAAAAGACAGGGCTATTGACATAGTCAAGAGTTTGTCCTTACAGGTGAACAAGGGAGTTGTGGCAGTAAACAGTTATCTTTCAGAAAATTTACATTACTGAGGGGCCACCAAGAATAGGCTAAAAACTGGATACTCCTGTAGACTCTGTGAACCACCTTTACATTGTAGTTGTGTTTGTATTTATAAATTACTTCATAAAGTGTTGTTTTGAATCTTTTGTTGACTTCACATGATAATTTGAGTATCTGAAAATATGCTACAAACACAAAACTTTTGAAACTTCTAGTATTAATTGAGCGTTCTCGTTACGTACCAAACAGTATCCTAACTTTATACTTTGAACTTCACAATTATTCCATGTCTTGTTCACAGTATAAATTTTGTGCATTAATCCTGACTTTTATCCTACCTACTTATGGTACACTCACTGAGTTACTGATTGCTCCTTATTTATCTTTGTATTAGCCCCATATTACTGTAATACTTAAAATAAGTATTTTATGTAATATAAATACATATTTATATAAACAAATGAATGAAATATATTAATTTAACCCAATATAAGTCCTTAAGTTCCTATTGTATGCTGTGTAAAGGGCTGACTAAAATCAAACTGACCACTAAATCTCTATTATAGGTAAGACATTATTTATATTACCCATGTTATATCAGTTCAATTGTGGGACTGATTAGAATAGTGCTTAGCTTAGGTTTTGAATGGAGAAGAGCAGTAGAGCAATATCACCCAGTATCAGGGGCATAAAAATATATAAAATGTGTTTCTAAGGAGGAGTTTCATTAAAGAAATTTAAATATAAGTTTAGTGCTCAAAACTCTTGCCTGATTCTGAAACAAGAACAAAGCATTGTTTTAAGCTTAAAATATTAACTCATGCATTTAAGAAAGCAGAAATGAAAAGCTAGGGATTAAACCAGAACATGGAATCTGAGTATATTAACACTCTTTGTATAAATGATTATGATAAATATCATTAAAAATGCTTTACCTTAAGACAATTCAAAGCCTCGTGTGTATCATGGAATAATCACTTTTGAAACTGTGGACAGAGGATGTCATTTGGAATAAAATGCTCTGTTAAAATTGATTTCTCTCATCTTTAGGACCAGGGGGATCGGGGGCTATCTAAAATGATTCCCATCAAAATTCAACCTATGGAGATTAGAGATATTCAGTTGTCTGTAAAGTGAGGCTATTCATGAAAATGGAAATTCTAAGTATCTTAAACCTTAGGAATTTTGATGCTATCAAGTTTTGTTGAAACAAACACAGAGATTTATTCCAAGTATTTAAATATATTCATTAAAGTGCTCAGTAGGATAAAAAGAATACTGGGTCTCTCCCGTGGTTTCTGTTTTCTCTAAATAAATGTTAATACTTATCACAGTTTATATCCTGCCTACCATAAATATTAAGGTTTTCAACCATTCCCTGGAATATCACATACCAGTGATTCAAGCTTTCTTATTGTTTAGAGCAGAATGTTGTTCAGTCAGCATTTTGTCAGTATTATACTAATAATATATTACGAGTTATAAAATAATTAGATTAATAGCAGCTATCATTTACTGATTTCTTGCCCTGTGCAAGGCATTGGGGTAAGCACTTCTCACACATTATGTCATTTAATCTTTGTAAGAACCACACTCTTTTTTTCTTTGTCTAGTTTTTTTTAAAGTATACTTGATGTACATGATTATATGTTACAGGTGTACAGTATAGTAATTCATAATTTTTAAAGATTATACTATATTTGTAGTTGCTATAAAATATTGGTTGTATTCCCTGTGTTGTACAACACATCCTTGTACCTTATTTTATACATAATAGTTTGTACCTCTTAATCCCCTAACCCTATTCCCCCTTCCTTTCTCTTCTCCCCTTCCACCTCCCCAATGAACCACTAGTTCATTCTCTATATCTGTGAGTCTGCTTCTTTTTTGTATATTCACTAGTTTGTTCTACTTTTCACATTCCACATATAAGTGATAGCATATCTTTCTCTGATTTATTTAACTTAGCATAATGCCCTCCAAGTCTATCCATGTTGCTGCAAATGAAAAAATACTGTTCTTTTTATAGCTGAGTAGTATCCCATTGTACATATACACCACATCTTCTTTATTTATCTGTTGATGGACACTTAGGTTGCTTCCATATCTTGACAATTGTGAATAATGCTGCTATCAACATAACAAGCATACTCTTAATATGCTGAATTAGCTGAGGCGCTGGTTACGTATCACTGCTATAATAAGTTACCACAAACTTAGAGGCTTGA
The DNA here is from genome assembly GCF_949774975.1 of Lagenorhynchus albirostris. NCBI lineage: Eukaryota > Metazoa > Chordata > Mammalia > Artiodactyla > Delphinidae > Lagenorhynchus > Lagenorhynchus albirostris. The sequence goes on along the minus strand of NC_083104.1, from coordinate 14,389,839 downwards.
AATGAGGCAAATTTGTCCTCCAGTTCTGTAGCCAGAAGTCTGAAGTGAGTCTCACTGGGCTAAAATCAAGGTGTCAAGAGGCCTGTGTTCCTATTTTGGAGGCTCTTGCTCTTTGCCTTTTCAGCATCTAGAAGTTGCCCGCATTCCTTGGTTTGTGGCATCTCTTGCTCCATCTTCAAAGCCGGTAACATCAGTCTCAGTCCTTCTCAAGCTGCCAACTCTTTGGTTCCCCACACTCACATCTTCCTGTAACTCTTTTAAGGATCATTGTGATTACATTCGGTCTGCCTAGTTGATCCAGGACAGTCTCTGCATCAGCAGATTAGCAATGATAGGGTGTGGAACTTAGAAATGGAATAATGGTGTCGGAAGTTCATTTTACTGGTAAATACTGACACAGGAAGTGGAAACTGAGATGTGTGAAGAGAAAACGGGAAAGGGGAAAATAAGAAAGTACATAGTTCCAAGTGTGATGTGTGTAAAGGTAGAATTTTGAATCTGAAAAGTTAAGATTTCATTTTGTTAACCCTGAAGAAATCACAAAAATCTTTTTTTTTTAGGTAACTACTTAATTCTCCTTTTTTATGATAAAATATTTAAAGCTATATATTTTCCTCCAAGGAGAGCTGTTTATGCCTCTATAGATTTTGATATGAGTATTTTGTTTCTGAGTCTGCAAAGAGCACTACTTGCATTTTTATTTGTTCTTTGAAATGAGGGTTATTCTGTTTTAGATTGCTAATTTTGTATAAGGCACATAAGCAGATTTTTTTTCGTATAAAATTTCTACTTTGCAGAGTTTTTCTTTGCAGCCAAATACGTGACATTATTTCATTACTGATTTATTTTCCTTTGTTTGATGGGCATAAATGAGCAATATATATCCTCTTCAGGGAATAACAACATGAGTATGTATTTGTGTGTGTGTTAATGGATATAAAACATCAAGGTAGATTCTATTATCCAAATCATTATATAATCTCATATATATACGTTTCATATATATAATCATATATGTGTGCTCTTGCTTTTTTATCTACTTGCTCTTTCAATTTCTGAAAGACATGAATAAAAAAATGTCCTCTATACTTGTATTTTATTAAGTGAAAAACAAGACTACCTATCAGTGGGTGACTGCTTAAATAAATCATGATGAAATAATTATAGATCATAATAAATAAAATAATATGTATTATTGTAAAATATGTTATATATAGTGTATATTTTAATCATTGTAAATGATTATATATAAATTATATAATTAAATAATCATACACACACATCTATAATGTAATATAAAGCAGCTAATTGAAAATTTGACAAAGAGCCTTTATTGGTAAGGATTATGCCAAAAATGTAAAGGTTAAAAAATAGAGTACAAAGCCACAGTGTTATACAATCCCATCCTTGTTAAAGTAAATGTATATTTTATGCATGTATATGTTTGCACAGTTATGCATAGAAGTAAGTTTGGAAGCATATGCCCTGAAATGTTAATATTAATGGGGATCTCTGAATTATGGCATACAAATAGTTGTCACATTTTCCTTTATACTCCTCTGAGTTGGTCTGACTTTTATAAGCATATTGTCTCTTATAATAAAACAACAATGATACTACTTTTATTCTGAAAATAAATCACTGGGTAAAGTGGCTTTCATGAATCAGAGCCCAAAGAAAATAATTACTCTTCATAAATATACTCTTGGATATCTAAAGTTTCAAAAATTAAAACTAAAAGAAAAAAGCTCATATTCATGTGCTCTTGAAGGTTGTTCAATAGCCAAATGCAAAAGTGACTGCAAGCAAGACTCTGTGTAGTACTCTGGCAAGTTCTGCTATGTCTATTGAAAAGTACGTGGGTTATTTAGTTCAATAATCCAATAGGCACTTTCTCAAGCTGAAGCTTTGTTTATATTTTCTCAAAACATACGCTCCCAAGGAATAAAATATATTTACAGCTATATTTGCCAACTTGATGTTTAGAAATAAGTATTTTTTTCTTTTTGCTTTCCTAAAATCTCTTAGACTATAGATTATTAAAAGGCAACTTATATTCAGCTTATGTGGGTATTATGTGATTCAATAAATTAATGTGTGATGTCAATAAATTAATGTACTCTTTTCACAGAGGAGTTTTAGTTCTACAAGTTGTTTACTTTAGGGTAAAGATTTATTAAGTCATGTAAGTATATATAAGATTTACTACAGCATTTTTGATGACAAATCATTTAATAGACTGTATTTTTTCCATGATTTTTATTTTCATACAGTGAGGAATTTAAATGGAAATCTGTTCATGGACTTTTTTTTACTACTGAGGCTTATATCATCTACTGGCATGGGGATAAAATATAAGATTTTAGTTTAATTTTCTGAGCCCTTGATGGAGAATGCTTCATAACTTTTACATGACATATGTCAATAAAAATTTATTATCCCCATTCCATTTAGTAAAACAGCCCAAGCCATATGGTTTCTATGTGCTAGTCTGACTGCCATATGATATGTTTTTGTTTTTTTTTTTCTTCTTCTTCTTTAGCACTGAAAGCAAATTTACAGAAATTTTACAATAAGGGCATTTCTCATCTTCTATGTTAATGGAGCCACTCCTTTTTTTTTTTTTTTTCAATTTTTAAATCAGTCTTAGAAAATGTTTCCAAGCAACAGATAAAGCAAAAAAAAATAGTCATATCAGGTGTAAAAATGTCATTACTCATGTTTCCTCAAGAAGAAAAGACTAGAGGACTATTGTAGTGAATTTAGTTGATTTACAAATGACTTTTACTGACTCATGTACAAAGCATCTTAATAAGAGCAAGGGTTTTATCATGAAAACTGTGCCAAAGTCCAAATCCATTATCTATCATAAGGGGATTAAAGCCTTAAGTATTACACTGTCCTCTAAATTAAGAAAGTTGTCTAGTCTATATTTCCAGCAGTTTCTGAATGTGATTTAACTGGATATGCAGTTGTTAAATATCTGGTTACTATCCATTTCTGGGAGGATTAACTCATTTAAATGAAATCTCTTTCTCAATATTTATTTCAAATAATTCCCTAAACTGTGTTGGCTTATGTTTAAATAATTCAGGAAATTGTATCATGTGGAAAATGGAGAAACTTAAGCTTCACATTTCAGAGTTATTAAGCTTTTCTTCTTGAGCAACCTAATGATAGCGTGTCAGCACTAAGATATGATCAACAACGTGGAGAACACAATGAATATATGAATATTCAAGATAGTAGAGACAGAACTGATTTAGAAACGCTTTGACTCTCCCTGATCTGCTTTACTGTAATTTCATTCCACAACAATTTCTGCAATGCCTGTTTGTAAAATAACCTCATCAAAGATGAGTTCAAGACATCTCCGTCCATGTACTGGAAACATTTTATTAATAAGTTGATCATTTCATTGTTATTTATTATGTGGCTAACATGCAGAGAATCCCGCCAAGTTCAGTACTAGGGATGGATACCTGCAGATACCTTCCTTCAAATAGCCTGAGTCAACTGAGAGAGCTGAAATTTTAGTTGTACCATATTCATTATTATTGTCCTTTTATGTGATATATTTTTTAAACTTTTTAATTGTGGTGAAATATATATATAACATAAATTTTACCATTTTAACAATTTGTAAGTGTACACTTCAACACCGCTAAGCACATTCAGGTTATTGGGCAACCATCACCAGCATCCAGCTCCAGAGCTTTTTCATGTTTCCAAAGTGAAATTCTGTACCAATTAAACAATAATTGCCCATTTCCCCTTTGCCCTTACCTGTGGCAATCACTATTCTAATTTCTGTCTCTGTGAATCTGACTACTCTACGTACTTCTTATGAGTAGAATCATACAATACTTTTCCTTTTGTAACTGGATGATTTTGTTTAGCGTAATGGCCTCAAGGTCAATCCATGTTGTACCATGTGTCAGAATTTCCTTCTTTTATAAGGCTAGATAATATTCCATTGTGTGTATGTACCACACTTTGTTTATCCATTCACCTATCAATGAACACTTGGGTAGTTTCCACTTTTTGGCTTTTGTGAATAATTCTCCTATGAACTTGGGTGTACAAATACCTGTTTGAGTTCCTGCTTCCATTTCTTTTGGATGTATACCCAGAAGTGGAATTGCTGGGCCATATGGTGATTTTGTTTTTAAATTTTTGAAGAACTGCCATACCACACAGAAGCTATACCATTCCCACCAGCAATGCACAAGATTTCCAGTTTCCCCAGATCCTTTACAACTCTTGTTATTTTCCATTTTGTGTGTGTGTGTTTGGGGGTTGTTGTTGTTTTTATAATAGCCATCCTAGTGGGTGTAGAGTAGTGTTATTGTCATTCTAAGGATAGACATCGATAAAAGCTACAGTTGAAAAACAGTCAACATCAACACATAAATAAAAGAGTTTCCCCAGGTTTTATATGTAACATAGAAAATAGTACACATAGGAATGTCAAAGGCATTTTTCTGGACTTCAGACCAGTTCTTCCTCCTTTCAACAAGTTGTATTTAGTGCTTACTATTTTTTTTATTTTTTTTTTTTTTTGTGGTACGCAGGCCTCCCACTGTTGTGGCCTCTCCCGTTGCGGAGCACAGGCTCCGGACGCGCAGGCTCAGTGGCCATGGCTCACGGGCCCAGCCGCTCCGCGGCATGTGGGATCTTCCCAGACCCAGGCACGAAGCCACATCCCCTGCCTCGGCAGGTGGACTCTCAACTACTGCGCCACCAGGGGAGCCCGTGCTTACTATTTTCTAATCATTATTCCAGGCTCTAGGAAGAGTGCCTACAGTATGGTAGAAGAGATAGACAATTACATAAGCAGTTAAAATGCCATTATAAGAAAAGTCCTTATGTTAGGGGGGCATGAGAGCAAGATAATTAGCCCAGTGAAATTCGTTCACATGATGTATGCATGTGATATAAATGTTAATATGATTGGTTACATTGGAGCACAAAGGAGAGGAGGCATCGGTTTTGTTGAACTCATAGGATCCTTTGCCCCTTCAAAAATAAAGCTTATCCTAGAGGGGTGGGCTAGGGAGGGTGGTAAGGGAGATGCAAGAGGGAGGGGATATGGGAATATATGTGTAAGTATAGCTGATTCACTTTGTTATACAGCAGAAACTAACACAACATTGTAAAGCAATTATACTCCAATAAAGATGTTAAAAATAAATAAAGCTTATATTTGCTTAGAGCTTCCAGTGATGGTTAAGTCTATAATAAAGAGCAGAATCAGGCATCTAATACTTAGTGTACCTTTAGAATGAAACATATTACATGTTTAAACATATCCCTCTGTAGATGTTTTTCTCCTTTCCTCTGTCTAGCCAAAGGATGGAAAATGGATTTTATTCAGCATGATACCTCCAGTCAGTTGGTTAGTAGTGGCTCCATGAAAGCAGATATGCGACTAATTCTAAGATTAAGGTGCTATTTACACGTAAGGAATGTCATGGTTGATTATCATGAACACAGAGGAAACTGTATACATACTGTGTACCCACAATCTCGCTTTTTTTCCATCTCACTTCCTGGAAGGAGGAAGTTAGGTGTGGGTGTTGTGTAAAAACCTAGCTCATCTCATGATTTCTAAGTGTCCTAGGCTGAGCTGAAGAGGTCCCAACCACATTAAAATCTTCACATTAACAGCCAATGTACTGAGCACTTTATATATACTAGTACTGAGTCCTGTACCTTCAATCATGCCACTAAACTGAAAGCATTCAGTTTTTTAATAAAAAACGCAAAATCTTATCATTAAAAGACATAAAAATAGGTCACTGTGGTTTATAGTGCAATTTCGATGAGAGCATAATTTAAATGTATGCTGTTATCCCATTTCAAAACAATAGCAAACATTTTATAGCCCATTTCATCTCAGTGTAGCCACAGTGGTCAAGCCCATACATAGCTTTCTTCTTCCTATTAATGTCAGCATTACACTATTATTATCATGAAGAGTTAATTTCATGCTATGCCACTATGTGGTCAATCCTCCAACCCCACCCCAGTCCATGTTTCTCATGATAAGAGCTACTACTTTACTTTGGCTTATACTATATAGTTTTATGATCATAAACAAATATTGCTTATTAAAGTCCTCTTATTCTTAATATTTTCCTAAAATGAGCAAGGGAAAAAGGCAAGTTCTTATCTTTTTTGAACCATGGATGCTTTGGTATATTTAACTTTTCCTTGAAATTCTTTTAAAGACCATTCAAAAATGTATTAAAATATAATGAAGTTTTCTTTCCTTAATTGGAGAACTCTGTGTAAAAATAGTGGCAGCTGTGTGTTCCATTGGACTGGAGTTTATGATTCACTGCACCTACTATTGCTTGTCATTTTAACTATTCCCTCAGATCTCTACCCAAAAAATGCTGCTACAGCTTTATCATAGTCCAGATAGGGTGATAGAACTGGGTACTCCAGCCTTTTAATTTCAGCAGTCCTTCCTGGATTTATTCCTACGCTGCATTTCCTGTTAGGCAAAGGAGATCAAAAGTGGGCTCTGCCTTATTACTTATTATCAACTCCAACTTCTATTGACCATATGACTTAGGTAGACTGTCACATATCCCAATAGTAAGTCTATCTAGACACCAAATGGGTAAACACAAAATTCATTCTCATTTCCTACTTTCTCTAGTTTCTCAGTGCAGGAATAGAGGGAGATTCTAGGCTTTGGGACATTTGTGAAGCTAAGCATGTCATACCTACTGGATTATAGGTTTAGATACCTGCTTCCAAAAAATAAGTATGAGTAATCACTTCCAAGATAACAAGTCTATATAGCACATGTGGGAAATGGGGAGAGGTTTGACAAAATCAAACATATCACTTTAGAATGCTTAGAAAATGGAATATGCTACCCCTAAGTGAAAAAGAATTGGTTTGAATGTTTCAATTTTTATTTAATACACGGTAATTATTTCCAACACTATTTTAGTCCTGTGTTTCTAAAGCAAATGTCACCTTTATGAAAATATAGGTAGAAATAAATAATGCAGGAAATCCATACTTGAAAGTTGATAAATATTAATAATGACCACCAGGAGAATCCATGCCTGTCATCTTCTCAGTCTAAGAGAGCTTTGTAGATGTTCTTGGACATTGTTGGGAATATATATTCCTTGGAGGAATTGAGAAGTTTGTTTTGGAAAGTACTTAGTGCAGCTACTACTACCACCACTATTGCTAATAACATCAATACTAATTTATTGAGTAGCTCCAGCATGCCAAGGATTTTATAATAATCATCTCATCCAATCACCCAAGAAATATGAGATTGCACTATTATTTTCTCTATTTGACTCGCAGGTAAGAAACTGAGTTATAGAGGAATCAAATAACCTGCACAGAGTCAAATAGCTAGTGATATTAGAGCCACGCTTTGGACACAGTTATTCAAAAATTCAAACTCTAAGCCACTTTTCTATATTCTCTCTTCACGGCCATACTTTATTTCTAGAGGACTGATTAAAATATGGAATCACCCATAAAATGAGGAAGCCGTGGGGATGTAACATACAGCGTGGTGACTGTAGTTAACTGTACTGTATTGTATATCTGAGAGTTGCTTTAAGAGAGTAAATCTTAAAAGTCCTCATCATAAGAAAAAAAAATTATAAGTATGTGAGGTGATGGGTGTTAATGAAGCTTAATGTGGTAACCATTTTAATATACATACATATATTAAATCATTATGTGGTACACCTTAAACAAATACAATACTGTGTGGTAATTTTATCTCAATAAAACTGGGTGGGGGCATTTTGAAACCTTGAAATTGACTGTTTTTACAATCAATCTCTACTTAACTCCTTCCTGAAGCCAAAGCGTCTTCCTCGCCCTTAATTTATTTACTTATGTGTGTGCAGTCTCCTCAGGTTTAGAAGAACAGGGTCTTCTACATCTTTGGTAGTTACTTACAATCTTTTTTCTATCAGTTGGCAGAATGTAACCATTTTATGCTTTAATGAAAAGTGGTTAAAGTTTTTTAGGAAGTAAAGTTTATTGCAATAACCTCAGAGTTCCCACCTTTCACCATTGTTCCTCTATAGTCTGTTCTCAGTCCAGCTGCCCCGTTTACTTTTCTAAATGATGTCATACTTTGTCCCTTCTCTGCTCAAAACATTTCAATGGAACATCATTTCATTCAGTGTCAGAATCAACATCCTTTTCAGTGGTCTACAAAGTGCTGTTTGATCAGTCCCCCAAACTCAGAGTTAGGAGAATTATGGAAATTCTTTTTATAACAAATTTATCATCAAGACAGCATTTATTAAATATCTTTTCATTGTTTCTATTTCTGATAATAAAGGAACCAAGAGATCAGAAAATTATGCTGAACAATAATATTTTTTACTTTTCTTAATGACTGAGATACTTTACTTGGCCATCTCACCGTCAGTTCTATCTCAGCATGTACAAAACCAGGCGCAGGTTTTTTACCAGCAAAACTGCCTACCCATTGTGTGCCCAGGCTCTGTGGAAGTCTTCCCAAGTAATAACTAAATCTATTTATCCCCTAATCTTTTCTTCTTCCCATTTTATAATAGTTAATTTCTCCTTAAATCCTGTGGATTTGAATCTTTTGCCTACTGCTCTTCTCCCAGTCTTAGTTCAGCTTCATGCCATTAACCTGATTTTTATGAGTCACTCCCATCTGGAATTCCCATCCCCAGCCTCATTCCTTGTCAGTCTAACCACTACATTATCATGGAAGTTATCTTTGCAAAGCTCAAATCTGAACATGACCTACTCTATAAACTAGACACATCAGTGTGATATAAATTTATTCTCAGAACTCAATGTTTCTTTCCAACTCCCTCAAATTCCCTTTTTCCTAATTCACAGTCTGTTATTTCCAGAAAGGTTTGTGATGCAAAGTTGTGTGGGGGACATTGTGTAGGCTTTTCCTTTAACTAAAAAACCTACCTCTTGTTCATTTCCAAAGGGCACCTCAAATATGATGTGTTATCTTGTCATCCTTATTCTGATCACCAAGCACAGTGCTTTCCTTCCTTTACTGTCCTTGCATTCCCTATCCACTTCTCACACACCTTACATCTTGTATTTCTCTACTAAGAACATAACATACATAGTAATTTATTTATATACAAACATATCTGCATACCTCTATCTCTAACTCTGTCTCTAATCTATATGTATATAGTTAATCCTCATTATTCACGGATTCCATATTTGTGAATTCACCTATATGCTAAAATTTATTTTCACCCCCAAATCGATATACTCACTGTACTTCCCTGGTCATTAGCAGACATGCAGAGAAGGGAGAAATTTTTGAGTCACCCAACACACATGTTCCCAGCTGAGGTAGAAAAGGTAATAGTCTACTTTCTTGTTTCAGGTCTCATACTGTAAACAAGTATCCCTTTCAGACTATATTTAGTGCTCTCTTTTCACATTATTGTGATTTTTTTTCTTGGGGATTTTACTGTTTAAAATGGCCCCTAAGTGTAGGCCTGAGGTGCTGGCTAGTGCTCCCAAGCAGAAGAAGGCTGTGCTGTGCCTTACAGAGAAAGCATAGGAGTTACATAAGCTTTGTTCAGGCATGAGTTATAGTGCTGTTGGCCATGAGTTAAATGTTAATGAATAAACAGTATTTACTAAGTAAGATTTAATAAGGTGTGTTTAATCATGCACACATAAAAGAAGATTATGTGCTGATCATCTGATGAAACTGTGACCACAGGCTTTTAAAAACCTAACCCTGTATTTCTTCTAAGAGCAAGGTTCAGTATTCACTAATTCATGGTTTTCAGTGATTTTCTAGAACATAACTACAGTAAATAACAAGAATCCACTGTAGGTAGACATATATATCCTTTGAGAGCAATGGGACCTCACTCTTCTTTTTATCTCTAGAGTCTAGTACAGTCCCTGATACATAGCAGGTACCAGCTAAATACTTAAGAATTAAATGCACAAAGGCAAATGGGACATGAAGACGTTTTAGTTGGAGATGAGAAACATCGCCCTGGTAGATTTAAGGAAAAATCATATTTATTGGAAGATCCTCATCAGCTTAGAGAAGAGCTAGAAAGATTCAAAATGAGGCATGAAAAACAAGCAGGAGAAAATGGAAGGAGAGGCAGCCTAAGGCCAGCCAAGGTAGAGCCCCAGAAGCCGCCCAGCCCAGTGCAGACATCATGTTACATCATGAATATGGTGCTCACAGCTTGTACCACTTCCATCACTAGAATGTAATGCCACCACTTACATCTCTCCTCTGCTCTCCCCTAGAAAAAGAATTTGCCACAATCTCTTTTGTTTCACTATGAGATATAAATAACTAAATGGGTGTGGCTGAATGCTGAGCCTGGTCACATGCCCATACCCTATAGGCCTCTTTTTACTTTCATAGTCAGATAGCTGTCTTACCCTGGAATTAATTCAGGAATTCCAGGAACATTAGGAAGGTACGGAGCATTTCAGATGCTGGTCAGTGAAAAGAATAATCAACAGGTCATGCAGGATGTTTTTGTTTAAATATAATTGTATTAGTCAAGTCTTTTTTTTTTTTTTTTAATACTGAATAACAACAACAAAAACCTCCAGCACATAGTGGCTTACACGGGTAAGCATCTATTTCTCCTTCACAGCTTGTGGATCAGCTGTGACTCTGCTGGACTTGCATGGGACAGGTTAGAGATTGGATTCAGGTCTGTTCCATGTGTCTCTCATTGTGGTGCCAGTATCACACAAAATCTCAGAATTGATGGCAGAAGCACAAAAGGCCAGTCTGAACCCTGCAAGTTCTCTTAAAGCCTTGGCAGCATCAGCATATTCACTAAAGTTCATCAGCTAAAGAAAATCACATACTAAGCCAACATTAGTAGGCAGGAGATATTCTTTGCCTACTGTGGTGGGAGGTGCTGGAAATCCATATGGCAAAGGTCTTGAATGTTTAATTCTATCACAAAGAGGAAATTAATTGGGAAGATTAAGCCAATCTCCACTGTAGTGAGAGAAATATTACAGTTTAGTGTAAAACAATTGGAACATTGTGTTAGTGTTACTGGTATTATTTTGGTTTGTAACATTGCCATGTTGGCATTCATTTTCCCAAGTGAGCTTCCCATTTTATCCTAATTATAACATTTTTTTTTTTTTTTTTTTTTTTTTTTTTTGCGGTACGCGGGCCTCTCACTGTTGTGGCCTCTCCTGTTGCGGAGCATAGGCTCCGGACGTGCAGCGGCTATGGCTCATGGGCCCAGCCGCTCCGCGGCATGTGGGATCTTCCCAGACCAGGGCACGAACCCATGTCCCCCGCATCGGCAGGTGGACTCTCAACCACTGCGCCACCAGGGAAGCCCAACTGTAACATCTTTTTAAGGACACCTTCCCCCCCCCCCACCAAATATCACTCCTCTTTTTCAGTTTTTCCTGCTTACTAAAAATCAAATCCCATATTAAGGACAAGAAGACTATGTACTTTATAATTTGAGTCACGGCCTAATTCTCATTGCTTTTTCTAAAGGATAAGGGATACATAAAAGGAACTTAGCCATACGTGCTCAAAGTAGAGGTTGTAACCAGGTCTGCACATTTAGAATCCCCTGGAAGAGACTCTCTGACACTAGAGGGCTACCCCATACCAATTATATCAGACTTTCTGAGGCGAGGGCCAGGTGTTTTAACAAAATCTTCAAGTGAGTTGTGTGCGTGTTAAGGTTTGAGAAGCACTGTTCTAAAGTCAAATGGCTTGATTTTAAGCCTGATTTGACCACGTGACTGTGGGCCCCACTTCATATTTCTTAACATTTCTAAACTATCTCCTCATTTGAAAAACGAGGAGTAATCATAATGCCCAACTCACATACTTGTTCAGTGATTATCAAGTGCAATAATGGATGTAAAGCACGGTGGGAGATACATACTAAGTACTCAATAAATGGTATGTGTTACTATTACCAATTATCTCAATTTTGTCAGTATCTATGACCTTGGGAAATTTGAGTTTCCTCCCTGGGGGAAATATTCTCATGTAAAATGATGGATAAATAATTCTCTGATTTTCCTTTCAACTCTAACATTCAATGACTTTCTAGTGTCACTTCAAAATTATTATTCCACCATTACAGAAGTAAATTATAATTTTGCATGCATGTTCTATGATAAGGATTAAAAATGGTAGCAAAGGAAATCTTTGACATCCCTTTCCGTTGAGATCTCTTTTGTGATCGTTTTGCTCTGTTTTGGAATATGTGTTTATAGATTTGCAATATTTAGGTGTGGTTTGACAGAATGTCAAAAAGAAAGGAGCAGTCTCTAGGTGCCTTAGTGTCTTAGTTTGGGTTTTCCAGAGGAACAAAACCAATAGAATGTGTGTGTGTGTGTGTGTGTGTGTGTGTGTGTATACTTTATGTGTGTGTAGCTAGCTAGCTAGCTAGATGGATAAAGAGAGAGATTTATTATAAGGAAATAAGGATTCAAGGAAACGAATTGGCTCACACATTTATGGAGGCTGAGAAGTTCTACTATCTGCAATTGGCAAGCTGGAGACCCATGAGTGCCAATGGTGTAAGTTCTAGTCTAAGTCCAAGTCCAAAGGCAGGAGAAGATCAGTGTCACAAGCTTGAAAATAACCAGGCAGAGAGAATGAATTCTTCCTTACTCCACCTTTTTGTTCTATTCAGGCCTTCAGTAGATTGGATAATGCCCACCCATAATGGAGAGGTCAATCTGCTTTACTCAGCCTAGTGATTCAAATGTTAATCTTATCTAGAAACACCCTCACCCACACACCCAGACCAATGTTTAACCAAATATCTGGGCGCCCCATGGCCAGGCAAGCTGACACACAAAATTAACTATCATACTATGTGATGTCCATAAATTAAAATTACTTCCTCTTTAAGCTTCTCAGTTTTCAAAAACCTGTAGAGTAAAATTGCTAAGTTCAAGACATATGTTTTGCCTTGTTGCAATTTTCTTCCGTTACTATCCATCTCTGAACAAGTGCTTATTGGAATTTTTTAATCCCAAAATGTAGCTGTTGGGTATTCTATTTTCATCCTATACTATGGTTTCCCTTTTAAGCTTGTCATTCTCCATTACATCAGCATGGAATAAAATTACTAACATTAATTAGTAGCACATTTTTTACATACTGTTAGTTATTGTCTTAGTATTCATTGCTGTGCTTACCATTTTATGAATCCATGTTGTACCACATTATGAACATTCAAATATACACAGTACATCTAGAATGTGATCTTCTTGAGGGCAGGAACCTTACCTCTCTTATCTCCCAAGCTTGTAGCAAAGGGTCTCCTTGGATAGCAAGCATTTAATATCCCTTAAATGAATAAACGTTCAATTTAGTTTTTCAACAACTCTATGATTAAGAGGCAATCTTTATTCTCATCTCACCTATAAGAAAAATGTATCAATTCACTCTTACGGCAATAATGATGTGTAATAAATAATCACAATATCTTAATGGCGTAAAATAGGCATTTATTTCTCATGTACATGGGGAGTCGACTTAGATAGCTCATCTAGGGTAGATTGGGTAGGAAGAGCTCAACTTCACATGTACTGATCATGGGATTCAGGGTCAAAGAGAAGCAGCTACCCAGGATAAGACTTTCTCTTGGGATGATAAAATGCAGGAGAGCAAGCAAAAAAACACAAGGCCTCTCGAGACCTAGGTCCAGAAATGGCACATTGTCCTCCTTCCACAGTTCTTTGGCTAAAACAACTCCCATGGTCAAGCTCCAAGTCAAAAGCATGAGTAATATGCTCCATCCACAATTAGGTCATGGTAGTTGTATGAATACAGGGAGAAGTCAGGGGAGAACAGAGCCAGTGTTTCAATCTGGCTTAGAAACTGAGGCTAAGAGATCATTTGACTTGCCCAAGGTCAGAGTTAGCAGGCTCTGGAGCCAAGATTTGACTTCAAGTTGCTGACTGCGGTGTTTTTAAACATTTCACTATGCTGTGATCAAGAAGTCATAGTGAAACCATTCTTAGTAGCTTGGTGAGTATCATACACTCTTTTAATGCAGTGAGTTTAGTACAAAAAACAACTAAATTAAAATACAGTGCATTTATCACCTTATTGAGTATGGGAATCTTACAGCTGCAAAGGATTTAATTAAAAGTTGATGATTTAAGAGGCAGCTTCCATCTACTGTTTACTCTGGAGGGTGAGATTCAATTTAAAATTGGGTTCCAAATTTCATTTTGGAACAGCATCCTTGTCATCACAGGCAGAAAATGTCCCAAAGGAGGCAGACATGTCCCTGAATAGGGAATACTGAATCAGACAGCCAAGAGCAGCTAAAAAGTTAAACCACAAAGACATTATGTAGTTTGGTTCTATGAAGGGCTGGGCATTCAGTTGTGATATTTAGTTGCATATTTTTCACACAGTTGTCCCATGCACATTGTTCTCTGTGTGTGCGTGTGTGTGTGTGTGTGTGTATGTTTCTTTGGTAGGATGAAGTTCATATTCATAATGTGAAATAATTTTATTTCTGCTTAATGCATTGAAATATTGTAAAGCTAAATCCTCTGTAATTTTTTGTCAACTACAGGTTGAGAGTGAAAAGGAAAAACTGGATCACTATTTAGGGTTAAAAGTCTCAAAAGAACATGAGGTTAGGAGTTCAAGTAGGTGTCAGAAATGGCCTTGCCCTTGAGGATGCTGTTATTTCTCTTCGCATTACCTATATTATGTGGCAAGTGCCCTCCGATTTTAGGTTCATGTTCTGACGGACATTGGTACACATTCATAAAATTGTTATTCCAGCTGCCTGGCCTGACAGAAACTAGAGACCATTAACTGCTCCCAGTAGATGACTCTGAACATCCTTTCTCACCATGCATGTCCCTAAATGATAGAAGGTTTGAGTTTATGAATAGAAATATGCCAAAATACATTCCTCCCCCAAAAGCAAAAATCACATTAAATGAACCAAATTCATATCAGTGTTTTGTGTGCAGATGTATGTTTACATGAACATTTACATTCCTCAATATAGTGACAGAGTACTGACTGTCAACATTTTAAAATTAAAACTTTGTTTTCCTTGTAATTCAAATTTGGCAAGTATTTAAATTGATGGAAAAAATGTTGATTTTCTACAAACCTGAAGCATATTTGTTTGTTTTATAGCCAGAGAAATGTAAGTATTATATTAGAGGCAAAAGGTAAAAAATATCTTTTACAAACAAGCCAACCAGATTGTCATGTTAGGACGTGTTCATATCTGAAGGCTGCAGAGTCATTCATGATGGTCGTGATTTGCCTGTGCTGCCTGGCACCCACCGCTCTGAAAAAGTTGTTCTGTGGACTGGATCATTGCTGGCAATGCTGAAAATCATGTTCAGTCTTTCTATTAAGATTTCAGATTTCCAAATTCCCATCATTAGAGCAAACATTTTTAAATCTCTCCAAATAAAGTGGCTCTGCATGTGTGAAATCATAGAGTAAGAAAGACCTTTGTGATGTCATCACTGAATTAGGTGTGAATTGGCCTGGCGTTGCTCGTAAACTATCGTTATTTCAAGTGTCCAGGTGTATAATTTGCGTCCCAGACATGAGTCTCAAGACCTCCCATTGTGAGCACTGGCCACATCTCAAAATAGCGGAGGCGACCTTTCAAAGCAGCCAATTTTGCTCTCTTTTAAAAAACAAACAAAAAAAGTTTTTTACCCTTGCAGAAAGAATATTAATCAAACCAATAGCTATAAAATGTCCAGAAAGAGTATATAAAAAGGAATGCAAGATGATCGTTTAGGCCAAAAAACCCCTGAGTTCAGAACTTGCTTCTGCTACTTACAAGCTGTGGATTCTTGAGCGAAAGATGTCAGTGTTTATTTCCTCTGCTATTAAATGCATTGTGAAATTTAGAAGTCCACATTGAGTGCACACTTGCTGTACTGGGGTGGGGAGCAGTATGCAGAGTGGATTGTAGGCATTTTCTTATTTACTCCATTCAATGATAGGAGTAAATAGAAGAGGTAACACTACTTTTCTCATGGTTTAGATGAAGAAACAGGCTTACAGAAATTAAATAAACTAGGAGATAGCAGAACAGTACAACATGAAAATGCCTAGTGTAGTAATTGGTTCATAGTAGGTGTTCAAAAAATACGAGTTTCAGAGACTAACGTCCATTTTTCACTCCTTAAAATTCTTCTTTACCTGCTTGTAAAGATGTCATTCATTCTGGGTCTTCTGAGTCTATTAATTCTTTCACAATTAGCTGACGTGTGCTTGTGGATCTGACTACTCCAATTACGTCCAATTCCCAAATGCCAGATAAAAGTTGCAGCACTTGACACATTGCACATTTATTTATCTCAAAAATAGTTATTGATCATCTACAGGTTGCCGGGTAAGGGAAACTGAGTGGAGCAAGAGTCAGATGAACACTTTACTCTCATGGAATTTAATTGTAGCAGGGAAAACAGAAATCAAACAAAAGAAATGAGTATTGAGTAAAATAAGTAAGGCCAAGTGATAGAAATGGGGAGAGTGGTAATTGTAGATACACGTGATAAAGGAAGACCTCTCCAAGGGAGTATATTAGTTTTCCAAGGTTGTATGACAAAGTAGCACAAACTGAATGGTTTAAACAACAGGAATTTATTGTCTCACAGCCATGGAGCCTAGAAGTCCAAAATCAAGGTGTCAGAAGTGTTGGTTTCTTTTGAGGACTATGATAGAGAATCTGTCCTATGCCATCTGTTCTAGTTTCTGGGAGCCTTAGCCATTACTTGGCTTCTAGATGGTATTCTCCCTGTCTTCACATTATCTTCCATCTGTGCTTATGTGAGTGTTCAAATTTCCCCTTTTTATTAGGACACAGTCATATTGTATTACAATGTGCCCTAGTGCCCTGATTTTAACTTGACAGTCAGCAGAGACCCAATTTTCAAATAAGGTCACACTCACAGCTACTGGTGGTTAGGACTTCAAGCTCCTGTTGTGTGACACAATCCAACCCATAAATGCCTGAGCAGGGGGAAGCATGCCAGATAGAAGAAAATCAAGAAGGGAATTACAAATATTCATGAAAAATGTGAACTAAATGTTCACATAGCACTAATAATAACCCAAACTGTAAAGTATTCAAATGCCCATCAACAGGAAGAAGAATAGACATGGGATAGTCACACAGTGGAAAACCAAACATCAGAAGTTGGCAAACTACAGACCACGGACCAAATATATCCCACTGCCTGTTTTTGTAAATAAAGTTTGTTTTTTTTTGTTTTTTTTTTGAGCACAGCTACTACACTCATTCATTTATATATTGACTATGGATATTTTCACTCCACAATAGCAGTTAAGTCGTTGTGACAAATGTAATTTGTTTAATTTAGCCACCTGTGGACGGTGGCTACCATGTACGAGGACACAGCTGTCTCTGTCATATGGCGCAACTCTCGATATCCCCAGCCCTCTGCTGCTCCACCCTCATCTACCCCCACATCCTTACGCAGGTTCATGCTGTGGAGCACCCAGAAAAAGTAAAACCTCAATTTTCATCCTATTCCAAATAGGTGTGCATCTAATGTTTTTAGGAAGGCTAAAATTGCTTTCCTTATTTGAATAAGTTTTATGTTAGTAGGGTATAAACTGAAAGGCTAGTAAAGAGCATAGATTTAACGGCCCTGCAGGTTTATTAGCTGAAATGCTTGACTTTGAGATTGTCTTACCTATTTTGACGTTATAAAGCTTTTTAATAGGATGTTGTTTTAATATTGTGCACCTGAAAAGATATAGGAAGTAGAAAAAAATTACTTTCCGAATCAGTTGTGTCCCCAGTTGCAACAATGTTAATTTGAGGCATCTTCTCTTTGGTACTGAGAAAATACCAGACACTGAATATTGAAAATAAAGTTAGGGTGCTCAGAAAGGCAAAATCAGTAGAAAATTCTAAGCTTTAGGTGGGTATGATACCTCAAACTCACCTTTCAGGGACATGTTTTGAGTATCTTAATGACATTTTTAGACATTTCATATTTCAAAGCATACAGTAAATGTAAAATTGTTCATTCAAACATCATTTCTAATATGGACAGAAACACATTTATGAAAGCAAGAAAACACAGCTATTCAAATTTAGAAGAGCTATAATAATCATGGTTTTGGGAGGGTTTACTACTTACTTTGAAGTTGTCAGTGTAAAGATACATTACAGATTTGCTAGAGTTCTTGAATCAATATGTAAGCTTTAGGATAATCTAGTAAATTATCATTTACCTGATATCTAAACAAACAAAAAATCAAACAAAATCACCTTTGGAATATCATCTTTTGTTTGTCAAGTTAAAGACGAAATGACCAAAAAACCCCCAAAAACTAATAATCACCGTGAATATATCTAAACAATGAACTCTTTGCTGAATTATGGTTCGTTATATACACTTTGAAAGGGTACAGTGATAATATATAGCAATCAGTTTGGTAATTCTTTTTCTGGTACCCTGCAATATTTAAATGCTCTTTTAAAAAAGGAGGATTAAAACATGCACTATAAATTTTCAGTTATAGATGTATTTTACTGTGCTTATGTTTTTAAAAATCAGCCAATTCTTTGTGTGGTGCTCATTATAGCTGAGAACAGGGATGTATGTCGAATTAAGTAACCATCTATCAACCATCATGTCCCAACAGGAATGTGGTGGAAAGAGTGTGTGTTTGTGTGTTCACTCTGGGATCCCATGTACTTATCTGTAGTTTTATATGTGATAGTGATTACACTCTGTATTTTTAGGTCAGGTGGAAAAAAAATGATGAATGATCTGTCTCCAGAAATTCTGATAATGCTTGCAGTCTGTTGTTGGAGAAGAGTTTCCCAGATGAACGGAAGCATTTTGTAGCAACATCTTCTAATACTCTGGCTACATTTTCGAGCACACTTAGGTAGAATACATTGAATGCAGTTGAATCCCATTATATAATCCATTAGTGATGAAAAATGGGTTAGTGTGGTCCTTCTTTTTTTTTCTGGTGTGACTAAATAGCTATTATGAACTGTTCAAGGAATGCTGATGAACATCTTGGAGCAAGGATACATGCCAAGTATGTATAAGAGTCCAGGGCTGCTAAGAGTGTGGGTGCACTGCTAAGCCAAATGCAACAGTGATTTTTTTTTTTTACGTTGTTTCCTTTATTTTCCTAGTGCCATCAAGGAACACACACAGTCATTCTATATAACATGGTGATCCCTAGTTTACTCCCTATAAATGGATGTGTCAAAATAAAATGACAAATTCTGATATATATATATATATATATATATATATATATATATATATATATATATTCACGCCATTGTTCTTTAATTCAATCACTTCTTTTATTTTAGCATTTATTTCATTTAAGCATATGCACATCTGTTAAGACCCATAGGCCAAACAAGTCAGAGAATTAAAACTTTGGAAAGATTCATTTGGGATGAGGCTATTAAGGATAGGGAATTGGAGTGTTCCGTAAGGTAAAACACTGAGAACATGTCATCTCTATGGAGAGTCATGTCCACTTTGTTGTTTTCCATATAAGCTAGTCAAAAGCGGGGGTATTTGCCTGAACCTTTCCTTTCTGATTGGGCTTCACTTGGACTACTCCACACACTCCCTCCCATAATGGCTCTCTGTGCCCTCTTCCCTTCACCTCTTCAAATCTTACCCACTTTTGCATTTCAAGTGAATCCTACTAAAGGTGTTTTGTAATCATTCGACTTCCTGATCTCTTATTTGTATTATACATTCTGGGCACATAATCTAGTTTATGTATTAACTTCAGTCAAACTATTCTGCAAACATTGGATTTCTCATACATACTAAATTATGAACTCTAATTGAGATTCTAATGCTAAAATAATTGTTATCTGATATATGTATAAGTTATTGTTATTTATTTTTGTTTGTTTTTTGCTTATTGCTTTTATTTTTCCTCAAGAAACTAAGTATGACCACACTTCTTTGTCCCCTTTCATAGCACCTAGTAGTGCTCGGATCAGAACAACAATCAATAAAAATGAAACAATCACAAATAATAATATTCCCATGGAAAGAGAACAGAATATTAGCACCAAAATCTCTCCAGGCTTCATCTGTGAGAAGCCATTGGAGACAGCTTGGCCCAGTGGAGAAAACGATGGCAAACTTTGAATTATTTGAACTGTGCAAAAATGCCTTAGTCCCTTTGTGCTGAACGGAGTCTTGAATTATTTACGTAACCGTCATATAACAACTTATTGACTCAAGATTGTGAAGTACCCTATTAATGTTTTAAGCATTTCCCTTTAACACAAGTAAATTATTTAGGCAATGTTAAAATGTTTTATGCTTTGACAAATGAATAGAGAAAGTATATATCATATCATTTTAATTGTTTACCTTATCCTGTGGAAATCATATTTTTATTATTTCAGATATAATTAACTATGCATATACTCCCTGATGGATCTGTATGCCATTTTTACACTCAATTTAGTCATTAAGACACATAGCTGTGCAGATAATTGTTACTTGAAAAAACTGTCACTTTTTCTTCAGTAAGGAGCTATGTTTCCACCTAGAGGCAATGACAAATTTTTACCATATCTCCTTACTCCACGTCATTCACTTGGCCGTATCTAAAGAAGCCCTATAATGAGTTTCTTATCACCTTACACTCTCTGTCAGTAGATTCTGGCAGTATAAAATAGACCATGGTAACAATGGGTTCATAGCATTAAGCCAGTACCTCCCTGGTCAGGCTCTATTTTCCATAGTGGTGTGGACCCTCGAGGAAAGGAATGACTCTAAAGCAATACCCCCATGTAACAACCTCATAATTCATTAGTCTAATCCATCCTATCAACTAAAGGAATGCCCTGTGATAAAGTGGACCTTGACTGATTCAGAAGTTCAAACTATTTCTCAGTTATATTAGTAGAGTATAAAATTAAAGGTCACTCAGAATTCTCCTTGATATTTGTGTACAACATAAAGGCTTTATTTAACTCGTATGTTTCATAAACCTGTTGTGAAATGAGCGTATTTTGAAATGTCATAGCTTTTTTCTACAAGATTCAGACCAAAACCAGGCATTCTAAGGCTATTGCCTAGCCCTTAGGAGAATATACTTAGAAAAACATGTCTAAAGAAAAGTATTACACAATCTCCTGTAGGAAACTAATGAAAGTCAGGGGTTTCTTTCTTAGGGATCCTCAGTCTAGTTTCCTGAAATCAAAGGTGAATTGTAAAATAATTACAATTTATGTATGAAGGGTTTTTTTTAGATGAAAAATGCATCTCTCTTGCCATAAAATAAATAAATAAACCCCCTTTATTGTAGTTGAATATCAAATGCCAAAGCAAGTAACACAAAAAAGTAAGAGGGCATGATATAATAATATAGAGAATGTTGGCATTCATAATAAACTAGAGAAAACAAGTCTCATCTAAAATTGTCCACAGTTAAATTTCTTAAAAAATGCTGCACAATTGAGTTCCTTGGTATTTGCTCAAATGAGTTGAAAACTTATGTCCACATAAAACCTGCACATAGGGGCTTCCCTGGTGGCGCAGTGGTAGAGAGTCCGCCTGCCGATGCAGGGGACACGGGTTCGTGCCCCGGTCCGGGAGGATCCCACATGCTGCGGAGCGGCTGGGCCCGTGAGCCATGGCCGCTGAGCCTGCGCGTCGGAGCCTGTGCTCCGCAACGGGAGAGGCCCACATACCGCAAAAAAAAAAAAAAAACCTGCACACAGATGTTTATAGAAACCTCATTCATAATTGCCAGAAATTGAAAGCAATGCAGATGTCCTTTAATATGTAAATGGATAAATAAAATGTGGTACATCCAGCCAATGGAATATTATTCAGTGCTAAAAAGAAATGAGCTATCAAGGCATGAAAAGACATGGAGGAATCTTAAGTGCATGTTATTGAGTAAAAGAGGCAAACCTGAAAAGTCCATGTTCTGTGCAATTGTATCTATATGACATTCCAGAAAAGGTAGAACTATGGAGGCAGTAAAAGAATCAGTGGTTGACATGGGTTTAGAGGGCAGGGATGGATGAATAAGCAGAGAACAGAGGACTTTTAGGGCAATGAAACCATGCTGTATGATACCATCATGGTAGACACATGTCATTATACATTTGTCAAAACCCACAGAATGTACAAAACCAAGAGTGAATCCTAAGGTTAACTGTGGACTTTGGATGATTGTGATGTGTCAGTGTATGTTCATCAGTTGGAACAAAGGTACCACTCAGGTGGGGGGTGTTGGTAGTGGGAGAGTCTGTGCATATGTTGGGGCAGGGGTACATGGGAACTCTCTCTAATTTCTGCCACATTTTTCTGTTGTGAACCTAAAAATCTTCTAAAAAGTAAGGTCTGTTTAAAAAGAAAAACAAAACAAAGCAAAACACTGTAGTCACCAACAAGAACCTGGCTTTCAACCTGTAGCTAGAAACTAAATCAAGATTGTTTTTGGTCTTACCTCAAGATAGAATAATTCATCTTTTTCTTACTCCTTCTATTTAATAGGCGTAAAATATTGAAGAAATATTTTACAGAATTTTAAAGACAATTCATAGGTAAAGTTATTTAGGAGTAAAACAGAGTAGCTATGAAAAACTACAAAGTAATATATGTTTTAAAAATGAGGTTCCCATGTGTCAATGTATATTTGCATATATTCATTTATATTTTATTTTTAACTCCTTCCTGTATATTCTTATGTTTCCCTTCATCAACCTTGGTTTATTTGTTTTTTGCTTTCTCATTGATTAGTTTTGTCTGGAGATCATCTTTTTCTACTGTTTATATTCATATGTTGTCAGATCCGCTCACTCCCCAAAACTATGTGTTAAATTTAACAATACTATTTTTCGTTAAAAAATGGTGGGTTTTGGCTGTATCTCTGTCACTTTCTTCTTCTATTTTAATTTTGTTTTATTACTCTTTTTCTATTTCTTAAGATGAATTTTTTATTTTTCATTCCTCAAAGAAGAAAAATATTAAATACATGAGTAGTTCTCTGAATATAATTTTGGCTTCTGCCTCTATATTTTGATAATTCTTATTCTCAATGTTACTATTTTTAATGGATTATATTATTTAAATGTGGAACCATTTTTATATCCTCACCACTTGCAGAAAGCTTATAACTTTGTAACCTTTAAGCAAATGTTTGTTGAATGAAGGGATTTCCAATCTAGTTGTTGTTTAAGTTCAAATATGCAAACACTTCCCAGACAAAGATGTACTCTCAAATAAAAGTGATTTAATTAAATGCCAGTGAGGAAGGGAAAGTTTTTCCTTTTTTTCAATATGAAAAAAATGTTTAAGCAGATAAAAAATTTAATATCTAGTAGTTGCCCATACTTAT
The DNA here is from genome assembly GCF_949774975.1 of Lagenorhynchus albirostris. NCBI lineage: Eukaryota > Metazoa > Chordata > Mammalia > Artiodactyla > Delphinidae > Lagenorhynchus > Lagenorhynchus albirostris. Next base: position 14,366,438 of record NC_083104.1, on the reverse strand, counting down.
GAAATTTTACACTATATAAAAATTTTTAACAAAGTGTATACTATATAACAAGGGTATTAATCAACAGTGGCACATTTACTCTTATAATATTTTATATTGAAGCTACCACCTGAATAGAAGTTTAATTTCTAAATACCTCCTATTTTACATTGAAAGATGGTGTTTTTTTTGGTTTTTTTGTTTGTTTGTTTTTTGCGGTACGCGGGCCTCTCACTGTTGTGGCCTCTCCAGTTGCGAAGCACAGGCTCCGGACGCGCAGGCTCAGCGGCCATGGCTCACGGGCCCAGCTGCTCTGTGGCATGTGGGATCTTCCCGGACCGGGGCACGAACCAGTGTACCCTGCATCGGCAGGCGGACTTTCAACCACTGAGCCACCAGGGAAGCCCAGATGGTCTATTTTAATAGTAGATTTTTTTTTTTTTTTAGTATTTTAATGTGTTTCTGAACCATAAAATAAATGAATCTGGGATTGCAAATATTTGCACATGAATGGTAACAAAATTGACAAGAGCTTTACCAGTGAGTACTTACCTGGGTAGCAAAGGCATAAGCAAAGAAAGGGTCAAAGTTGGGGGACGGGGCGCTAGAGTGAAGAGTTCACAGAGGCTCAAGGGAGGAGGAGTCTACCTTTATGGTCTCGCTTTTAGAGGCGTTCCCAGATCTTATCACATTTTATGGACCCTGATACCCTAATGTGAGGACATCTGTTGAACAGTCAATGAATCAAACAAATGACTCCCAGAGGGCTCTAAAGCTCAAAGTTTGCCTTGCAATTTGCTTCACATGACTCTAAGTAGATTCACTACCTAAATTCAAGACCCTGTAAGAAGGCATAATGACTCTGCGTGCCTTTTGGGGGGAGTTTTGGCTCTCCTGACCTTATAACCAAATTCTGTCTTCTTCATTTCAAAGCCAACTGGACACTTTGGGACAATTGCAGAAAGGGAGCAAAACAGTTGTTACAAGTTTTACTAAGTCTAAATTTAAATTTTACAATATAATAATAATTTCCTACAATATGATAATAATAATTCCCAAGGGCTTTCTTTTAGAGTAGTGGTTAGCAAACTTCTCTGGTAAAAGCCTAGATAGTAAATATTTTCAGCTTTGCAAGCCATAGGTCTTACCCACAGCTACTTAGTTCTGTCTCTTAGCATAAAAGCAACCACAGACAACATGTTTAAAAAAAAAGAAAAAGGATGTGTCTGTGTTCCAATAAAACTTTATTTGAAAAAAACGGTGGGCCGAATTTGACCCCTGAGATGTAATGTCATCCCTGTTTTCGACAATAGTATGATTTTATTCACAAGTAAAGTTAGTTATAGTTAGAATAATTTCAGTAAAACCTATAATCGTGGAAAAACAAGGGTGTTTCAACGTGTCTTCAGATTTCAGATCTGTATTTCTCAACATTTCCCCTGTATGTGCAGAGCACATACAGAATTTGCTTTGCAGCATTGTTTTACAAAACAAGAAAATTGAAAGCAGCAAGATGCTCTGCAAAGGTGATAAATAAAATAAATGCATTGGATTCTTTCAATGATGCAGCAGAAATAATGAACGAGAGTTATATATAGCAAAATGAATAAATCAAAAAGACAGTGTTTAATGGAAAAAAATAAGAATGCTAGCTCAATGCTCTTCATGTGAATTAAGCCTGCACAAGAAAAACTATACTAAACTATACTATATGTTTTTAAGGAAGCATGCAGGTCTCGGGTCATGTATTAAACACTTTACAGAGGCTACCTGTGCGTGAGTGAGGAAGAAAAATGAAGAGACAATAATTTTTTAAAATAATGAGAAGAAACTAATCTTGCACAGATGATGTTTATGATTTCTCATGAATGTCAAAGTATCTTAAGTTAAAGAACTGTTTTAAAAAAATTTGAAATAGCATACCCATAATCACCATTCCAAAGCTTTAGTCTATGATTATTTTTTGATCACTTAATGTCTCCTTGCTACAAATTACAGCAAAATGAAACTTCACTTCTTCATCCTTGTTGGCAAAAGATTTCTCTGTTCAGCTAGTAAGAAAAACAGGCTTCTCAGTAACCTCCAAGCTGATCTCTGTTTACTCTTTACTCTCTGATCATTAAGTGGTATCTTACTCTTTCTAATTAAAGCTTTCCCTAATGGAGTTGCCTTAGAGCAGGTCGACTGAAGTTCCTTTAACATGATGAAATATAAGAAGCAAATAAGACTTTATGTTTTTCTTTTTAAATTGTTACTGTTCCCTCAAATTTTCAAATGGCGGGCTTATGCATTCTGTATTTTTACTAAATAATGTGTAATCCCAAGTAATACATGAAACGAATAATTGAAAAGGCAAAACTCCAGAGCAATCCAACTCAATCTCACAAGATTCTGGTACCAATTGGGGTTCCTTTACCACCTTAACTACTATTCTTATATATTTCCAGTGCACACTAAACTAGCCACAGTATGCTAAACCTGGCACAGGAGGAAATGTAGTTATCAAAATATTGACCAAATCAGAGAGCTGTCATGTAACATTTCTCTTCTAGTGACCTCTAAAGGTGTTTTTTCCTAAACCCATTTCATTTGTTATCTAAAATGCTGCTTCCTTCCTCCAGCCTTCTCTCTTAGCTTTGTGACTGTCAAGGGCGGGGATTTACTTTGAATGTCTCTACAATTTGATTGATTGCTACGATGATATAGTCTAGGTCAGAAACTGCCACACAGTCTGATGTATTGATTGCACTATCTGCTGAAATACTGAAATAACATTATGTACAAAAACCCAGTTAGATTTCTTTTTATCTGAAAACATAGTACAGTGAAGCAACGATTTCATATGGCTCAGCTAATGAAAACTGGGTCTTTAATAAATCATTTATGCTTTTCATATTCATAGATAACAATTCTTTAAAATTCCACATTATTTTTATTTTAGTAAAAAAGAATAACAAAGAGACATCACAAATATCATGAAGGTTAGAATATGAGAAAATTTATTTCATCATAATTAAGACTCATTACATGATCGGTTAGACTTGATATTTCCCCAAACTTGTGCTTATTCATCACTCTTATGAAGCTAACTAGGTTAGCTGATACTCAATACATAAAATACATTACTTAACACCTAGTATACTTTATATTTAGGGCATTCTTGAAATGGCACTCAAAGCTGATTATTAGAAGAATCTGAAAATCAGATACACAGAGAACATATAAAGTGTTACAGCCAAGTTCAAGAGCTTAAAATACCAAGAAAATGGTATTCTGGGGGGAAGGTCGGTAAGAACTCAAGAACAGCTTCATATCTTTGAATTCAATAACATAAATATTTACATCTATGTGTGTGTGTTGTCCCACATTTCATTAACAAAATCCTTCAGTCCATAGATCCACAGAGGTTTGAGGTGACCTTCTTGGGTTAGTAGTTCAGTATAGTTTTATAGACTCTGAACAAATACAGAGTCCTACAAAATACAAAAGTAAATACAAGAGTCAATAAAATGACAGTGTTGAAAAGTAATACAATCAGTAAAGTGAATTTAAATGAAATGAAAGCCACTTTTAATATTTCACGGGGTTTCACATTAACCTATTTTCTTGAATTTACCAAGATGCTCAAACTAATTATATTATTAGAGGAAACATGTACATTTACTGTTGTGTAAACTAAAATGTGTATAGTCCTGTTGAATCTAAGTAGAAAGAATGATTTTCCCTCCTGCAATTAATACTATGAAATACAAAATATGCACTCATTTTCTCTGATTGACAGCCCCAATTTTGGATATATCTTCTAACTAATGGAATGAAAATTGCAGTACATGAATCAATTACAGTTGTTCGATTGTCTATTTTGTAAAGTGAGAACAGTTTAAACTATATATGATTTCATTGTCTATATATATCATAGTATTTTAACTGGCAATACTACCATTGGTAAATTTGGTTCTAATAAGGAACTTATGTGCACGTGCATGGCCCTATCCAATTGCTCATTTCCTATCTATTGTTATTTATGGAAGAAATGGATCTTTATTAATATTCACATGTCTTCATGCTTGCATGGGACACAAGACTTTACTTAGGATTGAATAGGGTCTTCAACAGAAGGCACACAGGCTATTTCTATGTGTTACTAAACAAATGAATTCAAGCTCTATCCGTAATACAATCTCCCTACCCACCAAAAAAAAAAAAAAAAATAAGAAAGCAGTTTCGTTGACTTAATGACAAAAAAAAAATGCTTCAAATATTCCATTTAAACCTAGTATATATTCAAGGACGCTGCCATATTTTACATACCAATTTTAAGGAAACTAAAGTGAATTGACACATTTTAATTCTTTTATGCGTCCTGTTGCTCACGCCAACTGATATGAATCAGGCAAGCCCAAAACTAAATGCTACACAGATGTTCCCAGCCAGTTTTCAACTAATGAAATAGCAATGTAAAGTCCTTGGTCTTTATTTTTCTAAAGAGTCAAAATGCTGCACTGACAAAAATTTTTCTATAGTCACAGGAGCAAGGACTGAATATTTTCACCATGATAAGGGTCCATTGCATTTTTCTTTTGCAGTCTGAAGGTTTAATATTGTGACTGATAAAGGATAGCTCTAATTATTCATAATTAAACAGGTCCCTTATAGAAAATAACTGTCTCTGAGTGATAACATTATAGATTTTTTTTTCTTTGAGTCTGTAGATTTTCTAAATTTACTGTTTGTATTTATTTAATAAAAAATGGAGAAATAACAAATCATATAACCATAAAGAGAGAGAATGGAAATGTGTTTAAAAAAAGAAAGAAAGAAAAGAAGAGAGAGAATGAGGGAGGGCAGGGAGAGAGGAAAAAGAAAAAAAGAGTATTAGAATGTTTGTTGAAGACATCAGTTTTTCATCTGTTAATTACTGTTGTCTTACTACTTAGCTGTATGAATTTATGCTACTTACCCTCCTGAGGGACTCAGTTTCCTCATATCTAAAAGGAAGAAATCAGATATCATGATCCCTGGAATCCTTGAACTCTAACGTTATCTGAGTGCATTGGTTCGACTTTCTGCTATTTCATTAAAGCTGACTCTTCTAATTTCTTATGTCATTCAAGTGATTTCTTAGAGACTCCAAGGACATAAGTTCTACGTTATTTTCTAAGGACAATAATTGACACTATGAATTGATATTTACATAGTATTTCGGACCTACATAGAATCAAGTGTAGTTGCATTAATAATAGTTCATTCAGGGTTACAAAGATAAATATTGGCTGAAAAGTTATTTCAATCCAAGATTTCTGTCAGCCAGTGCTATTTCTAATACACCACACTACCGTTTTTTCATAATAAGCAATCAAGAACTACCTGAGTATTCCTTGCTCTTGCAAATACTGCTTTTCAAACTAAAGTTAATTAGAAAAATATTTTTTTCGTCATTTGGGGCAAAAGATTAAGAGCTACAATGCAACTGAAAAAATAAAATATTTGGGGGTTTACTGAGTTATATTTAGTTTTTTAGCATGTAATCACAAAAATCCCTTCTAAACATGTTCAGAAATCCATTATGTATACATGCAATTTGCTGCAATGCAAGGCCAAATTCACAATGATACATATTTTGCCACTCTCTAGGTAAGCTGCATTGCTGAATTGATATAACCATAATAAGAAAACTCCACTGACTCCATACGATTTTGATAATGCAGTACCTAAAATAAATAACTAGATAGATCATAACTAGCAAAAATATTTGCCATCTATATAGAAAACTGTATTTGTTTTTGAATATTAGTATTCAACATTAAATTCTCATATGGACCTATAAACCATGATGGGCCAACAGTCAGGAAAATATTATACAGGTCACATTTATTTAACAGTGTCAGTGGGCACATACAATTTTGATATATTACAAAATCTCCAGCATATTGTGAAGCATCAGAACAACATCTTTTTCTCAGTGTCTCCATCTTCTCCAGCAATCATGTAACATGAATTCATATAGGCAAATTGAATGCCTTTGAGAGTTAATAATGGTAGAAGTTACTTACAAAAGTCTCCCTCGTTAAATTTAATATAGGTCTTATGTGATTTAAGGAGGACCTTTAAATTCAACTGGAACCCTTAGAAATCTAACCACATTTTTAAAATATTTGTTTTTCAACTGAATTTCATTTACTTTTCTAAGGCATAAAGGAAGATTAAATTCTAATGGGAGGGTAAAAATCTTTAAAAAATATTCTTATTCCCTTAATCATTTTCAGTTTATTTTTGTGAAAGTAAGTTAGCATTCAAATATGAACTAAAAAAAAAGCTTTTATTATATTGGCTAATTTATTTATGACATTAAAGTAGTATCTGCAATCAAAATCCACTCATATTATTCAAAATAATTTATTGATTCAGGCATTTACATTCATTCATTCATCCATTCATTACTCAATCATTTAACATTATTTTTGATCTCAACTACGTGATAGATATTATCACAAGCAATAGGAAGATAGAAGTGAACAAAACAGTCAAATCCTTATTCTTATGGAATTTACAATCTAGTAGATGGAGACAGAAGACAAACAGGAGCATCATGAGGTGATAAATTTTATCAATAAAAATAAAAAATGGTTAGAGCAGAGAGAGTGATGGAGTTGGAATGCCATTTTTCATAGGGAGAGAAAAGAAGACTTTTCCAGTAAGGTGATATTTGAAAAGAGCCCTGAATGAAGTGAGGCAACAAGCTATGACAAACCTATGAATAACATCTACAAAATACTGCTAATCAGTGTCTATATGATACCAAAGAATAAGTAAAAAGTTAATTTTTTAGTGGTCAATGAAATAAATAGATCACTTGTTACGAGATTCTATACATTGAAAAATAAAATTGAGTGCTTACATATATTTTGCTTCCTTGATTATTTCAGATTTTCATAATATCTAGTTAACTCAGATTCAAGATACAATAAAAACAATAAGAATGTAATTTTGTGTCATAATCAGAGAATCAAATTTTGTTACTTGAATGAGTGAATGACTAGATTGAATTGCAGAGATGGAAGGGCCCATCAAGGATCATCTTTAAACTCTTAATCAACAGTGGTCACTCAATCTTTTTTTTAACATGTGCAAGAACTAGAAATTCATATCATAAAATAGCCCTTTCAGTTTTTCAACAGCTTCATTAACCAGAAAGATACTCTTTATATTAAACTAAAATTTACCTTTTTAAACGTGGAACAAGTGTCTATGCTTTGGATTCATACAAATACAATCCTGGTGACCTGGCTAAGGAATGCTCACCTTTAGGCTGGTGAGATTCCTAAATCTGACACTGCATACTAACTGCTGTCATGAGTATTCATTGACTCCCTGGCAAGCAGCATGGGTTATTTGAGAAGTAGGCTGTTCGCCAAGTTAAGCCATAGTTCTGATTTGCCTCTGGTTCATATTCCATTTCATCCTCCATAGGTCAGTCCCAGCTGTCCTCATTATGTGTCAAATAGCTCTTGTTGCCAATGACATCAGGGCTCAAATGTTGGTAGTTCAACCCAGATCATGACAGTACGCTTAAAAATAACATTTTTTACCTCGTTTTTTCCTACCCTCTTGGTCCCCATTCTGAAAGCTCTAATGCCATTTTGCACATTCATAGACATAATGTCTTTTTCATTCACCTTACAACAACAAAGCAGATGCTTTGCAGTGATGAGCTCTGGTTTGGCTTTTAAAATCAGTGTTATTAGGCTTCATTTTTATCTCATGGACAAGCAAGGAGCTGATGTATACAGTAAAATCTTCTAGAACACTAATGCTTTGTTCCCAAAATATTGTTAAATGTGTCAAAATTTTAATAAATACCAGTTTAAATGTAGCTCATAAGTAAGCCCTTTTCTTCTTGGAGCATAATGATTTCTTTGCAAAATAATTATTGGGGACACTTTGGGATCTACTCTACCTATGGACTCCTATACTATTGTATCCAGTTCTGCTGTCTTTTTCTGTTACGGGGTGCATGGAAAGATAGTGAATCCCCCAACCCTGGAGGCATTTTACAATACGTGGTAAAATCACAGTAGAAGAAACACAAGCATCAGATGAAGGATTGAACCCAATGATATTTAATATCACTCATCACTTTAAGATGATGACAGACACCACTGTCAATATGCCATGATGTGTTTTGGAGGGGAGGAAGTAATAGCTGTCAGATTTTACATGAGCTTCGTAATAATCCTTTGACTCCTCGAAAACATGTTTATGTTTCAGCTTATTTTGCTTCTATGTCACTAACTTTGTTTCATTAGTTTGATACTGTCTCTATAACTATTAATAAAACCATATCTGAGCTGCTGGTAAACAAACTGAGGGTCTCTCAGAGCTTCACTCTACTTTGCCAACATGCCTTCATTATCATAATGTTTTTCATTCATGTTGGGTACATTTAATAAGAGTTAGATCCATTGATTTCACTGGCACATAATCATTTACGTTATTGACTTGTGGCTCACATGTTCCAACCATTATCCTTGGGAAAATGAATGCCATTGATAGTTATATGTCGACCCAAGAACATAGAGGTTTTGATCTGTAAAGTACCAGGTAACACATCTTAAAATAATTACCTGTGGTAGCACTCCTTCAAGGTAGAAACTCTTACAAACTAATTTGAAAGAAAAATGAGTAATAGGATCTTTTTGCATAAATATATATTGCACTCTGTGTTGACATCTCAGTGAAACGTGGCAATTTGCAGCTTTGTTTTTAAGAAAGATCACAGAAAGCAATGAGCAAGAATTTTTTTCCAAAAATGGTCAGTAAGCATTGTTACCACTTTGATTTTCTGTGGTAACGAGCAACATAACTTTTAATCACAGATTTTCTAGGCAGTGATATTGACAAGCATATCTTCTTTTTGTTCAGTTCTGTAAAACAGAATATAGGCCGTTCTATATGCTAACAAGGGAGCAAAAGCAATGTGAACAAGATCAAAATATAAAAAGAAAGAGATTTATACAAATTCTGGAATAAATATGATGAATTCATGGTACAAATCTCTTTGATTTGAGGACCTATAAAGCAGGAGCGGGGTTATGTGGGAAAACAAAAGGAATGGTCTATGCAATATATGCTATAGAGTATGTTGAGAAAGAGGTACATAAGGGCATTCATCTATTCAGTAAACCTCTGATCTCCTTGAGATTATGATTCTCCTTGCCAAGTGATTTAGACTCTCAATAATGTCTCTCCATAAACCATAGGGTAATGCAACACAGAAGTCAGTTTATCCCTAATGAACCACTGGAAGACAGTTAATAACACTATATCCTAATGTCAGTGCTTTGATAATTATTTAAGCTAATGTCTGCTGAGATATTCTATCTATCTAAAGACAAGCAAAAATAAGGCCCGTTTGAAAGTGACCAAATAAAACATTGCAAAGTTGAAGAGAAAAGCCCTCTATTCTACAGTATGTTGAAAAGCATAAAGAGAAGTTACTGTGAACAGTTTACCATAGATTGAACTTATTTTAGGGCTCTGAGAGATG